>NC_066323.1:14580873-14895105 GCF_022539315.1 Serinus canaria
TTTAAGATACTGCAAAGTATTAAACACAGTTCACCTGTGTTTCCAGCCCTCTGAAACACTGAGCAGGTAGATTCTGTTCTGTATTGCATTCACCCTGTATGATGCCAGGAGATACCATCACTTCCCCTTGAGCTCTGGCATGTTCTCAATTCAGTGTTCTGACCTTAATGAAGGGACTACTTGGTAACTGTGTTGCTTAATCTTCCAGTGAAATAACTATTAGAAGATATGTATCTGTGGATCATATAGATTATATAAGTATTAAAACAATTTAAAAAATTGAGAGACTTACAGAAAATAGGAATATGTTATTTTAATTAAGCAAAAACAGAGTTATAATCACTCTTTCTAAAAATAAAATTAGACTCTTTATCAATCCTTAACATCTGCATTTAATATTTTCTTCTAAACAAAAATACAGATGTGATTATGTAGCAAATTACAGTCTTTGACAACGTATAGTATTTACGTTCTCTTACACTTACTTTAATTCTAATTTGGTCATTAATACTTGATTCATTACTGCAACAGGTTACTTGTAGTAAAAGTGCCACAATTGAACTATAAACATGACTTTGCCATCTTAAAACTGCTTTGCTATAAACTGTAGAGAATATACAGAGTTACAAAGTTGTTGTGTTTTTATCAAAATATACAAACCCCTCCCAAACCTAACACAAGCTAACAATATTTTTCTTATTAACTATACAGTTATATAAAATATTTGTAAAATTATCTTTGTATTTATAAATATTCTACCTTATTTGCTTTGGTCTATATTTATCACCATACAAGTCCACTTAGAAGATATCTTTGTGTACTTTCTTTGATACATCTTTCACTTTCCTGTGTTTATGATTCTAGTATCCTTATTTAAATGGAACCAAAGCTGCCATGAAACCAGAATTTCTCAGAGGATTCATAGCATTCACCAGTGACAGAATAAGTGGACTGTATTATTACTTCAATCAATACTGTATTATCATTTCAACTGTAGTTTTATTGTACCCAAGCTATAGTTTCTTTTAAAATATTCAAGAAGACAAAGTTAAGTAACAAATTGTGAACCATCACAGAGAATGAAGTCAAGAATCACTAACCCTTGTCATGACCTAATTTTTTAACACTTCACAGGGATGAACATGACTACCAGAAATGCAGATACGGTACAACAGAGCCCTATCATATAAAATGCAACTTGCAGACATACACCTGCTTGGACTTTTTTAAGCATCTCAGTTAAAATGAATCACACTTCCACAAAACAGTATTAACTGGAACATTTTGGTGCTGTCTTTCAGAAGCCCATTCTCCCAGTTCTTAGTGACCTGTGCAGCTGCAGGCTTACCACAACCTTTCGTGTGGCAGGATGAGGGAGGCAGGAAAGCTGACACTCCTTCTTCCAGCAGCCCGCTCGGCCATGGCACACTGCTGGAATGGTTGGTGGGATCACTGAGAAGGGACCTCTGAAGGTTAAATGTTGCATTTAAGGCATGGAGATGACAGGGAACCCAACAAACTGGCCCTATACTTGTTTATACACAGGGATAGCCTCAGGGATATATATGGAAGCAAGAGTCTTATGTATCTACTCCTCTCAAACTCAAAGTATTTATGGGGAGTTGATCTATTGTTTGTGTCCAGGCATTATTCCAGGATGAGGAGGGAAACTGTCTATATGTCCTTCTGTTGAGAAGAACTATATTTCTAAAAGACAAGAGTTGCAGACCCACCAGGAGGTGGACATTTCTACACAGGATTTCTGTTTCATGAGAACAATTTTCTTTAGACCAATGCACCTGAAGAGCTCACCAGGCCACTGACATGGGGATTTATGCAGTTTGGAAGACTGGCTATAGCAAGTTCCACTGAACTTTTATTAAATGTCTCAGAGATATATAAATCTGGAATACTTCTCACACCTCCACTTAGAATTAACAGTTATTAAGGTAACTACAAAACTGAATATGGAAAGGAAAAGAGTAGTTTAAACTCCTGAATATGTTCGTAAAGGCTGAGTTACAGAAAAGCATGGCAGAACTCAAATGTACTTCGGCACACCCAAGCCCATGAAACACTTCCCACCTTCACTTTAGAATACACAAGATTACAATTATTTCCTTTATAAACACACTATTTTGAAAAAAAAATGCAATGTATGGTTTCTGCAGCAAAAATTCCTTCTACAGAATACACCATGAACCTACTTATTACTTTTGCTTCAACAATTCTGATTCAAAACCAGGACTGTAAAATAGTTCAGTGACTACTTTCTTGTAATATTAAGTAGAAGGGCCTTTTTTAAGTAGTTGGCCATTTTTCTTTCTCTCTATGCTAGAGTCTGTTGTGGCAAAAGTATTTTGGGTGTTTCAAATTAAATTTGTATTATTGCAAATACTAGTTTTTCTGTGTTATTTTTTCTTTTGCATATATTGACACACATTTAGATGAAGAAATTTGACCTTACTGATACATTTCCCCATTCAATACATCTTTATCTTCTCCAATATATATTTTTCTTCTCTTTTGCACAATTGTCAGTCAGAGTATAACTTCTGGAGTTACACTTTGTGTATTTTTCACTTTGCTTCCTTCTGAGCCAAGGAAATGTGGATTTTCCAAAAGTTTAGTGCTTTCATTGCAAAACTGTTCTTTTCTATCTTGTGTGCCTGGACTTTTGAATAGATGTTTCTTCTGGTGCATTCCCAGAGCAGCTGCAGTCTTGCAAATTTTGGGGCACTGAAAGCAAGCGTATCCTTTCCCATTATGTTCACGTACGTGCCTTTGCTCATGGTTCCTTTTGGTAGAAAGATACAAGAAACTCTGAAAGCAAAACTGACAGTGGTAGCGTTTTTCTCCAGTATGAATTCTTTCATGTATTTTGAGTGTTTCATTTAAAGTGAATGCCTTATTACAGTATTGGCAGACAAAATCTTTGACACCCAGGTGAATACGTTCGTGTTTCTGTAGATTACCAGGAACAGAGAAACATTTACCGCAGGTTTTGCAAGTGTAGGGCTTTTCCCCAGTGTGACATCTCATATGCATTTTTAAAGTGGATGGACTTTGAAATTGTTTTTGGCATAACTCACAAATGTAAGGCTTTGAAGCAGCTACATGCCAGTGTACATGTTCTTGAGCTTCTGCTGTGGAAGACTGGTCTCTTTCACAGAGCTCACAGTGAAGATTAGGCATTTCTGTGTTCTCTTCCTGGCTGACCACCTTTTCCTCGGGAGCATTCCTGAGCGCATACTCTCGACTGCACGTGTTGTGGCTGTCCATACCAGTGTTCTTGCTTCCATGCTTTTTCCTCCACTTGGTCTTTTTCATTTTTCTTAGCTGTTTGGATTTCTTTTTTGGTTTATAGTTATAATAAGGTCTCCAGGGTTTATCACTGGAGTCCTGGTCACTAACATCATCACACATTTCTGTCAGTTCCAGGCATTCTGAGCTGTAGAGTCTAGACGGGCTTTTTTCTTTCACCTCCATTTCTGGTTCTTCAGTGAGATTGTCCTGTTTGGACTCGAGTTTGGATTTTCGGCCCCTTTTACAAAACAGCTTAGATCCTAATATATGTCTTTTTACAATGGCTTCATTACCGATTTTTACTGTTATCTGACAAAGAGGTGCGACATTGCTGTCAGCAGATGTTCCAGGTAAGGCAGGCTTTGCAATGTATGTTTCAGTTTTACTGGACTCTTGGACAGTATTTGTAGTTTTGCTACATGAACCTTCAGATCCTGTCATGTGCTGTGTATCCTCAGTTGCTTCTGCTCTGTTGTACAGCAGTGTTTTCTTTTTATCCTTAATAGTTTTTGATTTTGTAATGCACTTCCCATAATTATCCGACCCAAACTTACAGTCATCACTTACTGATTGACTGGGTAGGTTATTTGAAGATTCTGTCTTACTGTTTTCTATGGAAGTGACTGTTTTACTGTGCATTATTACTGATGAAACTCTGCTACTGTGCATTATAACAGAGGGTGCAGAACTGCTGTAACTGATGACAGAGGTTGAATTTTCATTCACATTAGCTAAAGACACAACTGAGGAATCACACTCCTGTAAACCTGAGTCATTCGCAGCAGTGGAAACTCTTTTTTCAGCTGGGAAAAAGTCCCTCTGCAGGTCAGAATTTAAGATACCTACTCCTCCAGATGAAGGATTCTGAGTATTGGTGGAAGATGCTGTATTATTACCTGAAGACGTATCCAAGGCCAGAGTTCTGTTGTTCGATATTATACTACGTTGAAAATTCAGCGGTGGTAGATCAGAGCTAAGAGAGCTTGGAATGAAACAGTTAGAAGCAGTTTCATTAGCCTGGGTACTCGTTGGAACATTTTCATAGGAAGAATTTCGATAGGATTTATAAGGCAGTCGCCTGCATTTCATGGGTAAGAGTCGATACAGTTTGTATGGGTACATATTTGGTTTTAAACCCCCATTGGCCGTCTTTTTATTTACTGACAGGCGATGGTCAATTGCATGGAAAGACTTCTGGTGATTTTTCAGTATATAGTAAGTCATGAAGGTCTCCAGACAGAAGATGCACTGGTAGCGCCTCTCTCCAGTGTGCCAGATCTCATGGCGGGTGCGGTACTCAGCTAATGCAAAGACTTTATTGCAGTAGTGACAAGGGTACGTTCTCCTCCAGGAATGCACATTTGCATGTCTTCGAAGGCTGGACAATGTGACGTAACTACGCTTGCAAACAACGCAAGTGTATAATATCTGCCCATCGACAACTTTCACCAAATGATCAGTTTCTGGTAAAGTGCAGTTTGCATTAGAACAATCAGTGATGCTGTTTTCAGGCAAAGGAGGCTCTGTGTTCGCACAGGAGCTTCCATTCCGTCCCTCTGTAGCAGTACAGTTATCTGCAAAATTTTGTTCATTTCCATTGTGAGCTGATAAGTTACTTGATCTCATGCAGACTTGTTCATGACTTTCCAGTATATTTAGATTTGCAAATTGTTTGCTGCAGTATTTGCATATGAAAGTGTCCTGATGCTCTGAGTGGAGCTGAAGGTGAGCAGTGAGTAACACCCGGTCATTGAATGATTTTGCACAATAGTTACAACTGTAAACAGGTGGAGTGACTGTTGCCCCAGATGCAGAGACATTAGCAGAAGTGTTTCCCTCTTCTCTGGATACATGTAAATCTCCTGTTTTATTTTGAGATTTTGGAAAGGAAGTAATTGTCTGATCACTAACTGCTTCGTGCTGGGTTTCTGCAGCGGTTAGAGTGGAGGCTGGTACTTTTGCTACAGCCAAATCAGTACCCTGGGGCTTAAAGGCTGACTTAGGAGTACTACCTGCTTGTTTTCCCTGCTGAATGACTGGGGTGGCTTGGTGATTTTCATAGCGGTCCTCACCCACCTGGTATGAAGGGCTGCTGTCCTGGTCAACAAAAGGTGTTCCTTGTGAAGTATCTCCCCCAGAAGAAACTGCATAGGAGTGTTCAGCCAAGGTACTGGCTGGCTCAGCATCTTTGCACACATCGCTTCTCTCGAGGCCAATGCTGGGGGCTTGTATTGTGTCAGATACCTTTTTAAAGCTGGCCCTCAAATCAAGGGGAGAAAACAAATTGTTTTCTGTTTCAAAAATTGAGAATGCATTTGTAATTCGTGGTCCATTTGTCACAGCAGAATCTTCATGTCGCTTTTCATGTTTTTCTTCTTTGACAGTCCCCTTTTCATTAACACAATATGAATAGGGACAGGGGGAACTTGAAAAATTTACATCTGTAAGATCTTCTAGAAATGATATTCCCAGTTTTTTCCCTGCAGCTGCAAGGTCCGTTACAGTTTCCTGCCTCTTAACAACTACTGTGGAACTGTAGATGTAATTCAGTATCTCTGTAAACACTTCAGCTTTGAGATCATCTAACTCCAGTACATGACCTGAAATACAGATAGTACGACTCCAAAAAATGTTTTTGAAGTAAAGGCTTGAAGCTGCCAGTACATTACTATGGGCTTTAAATTTGGTGTCTTCCACGATTATGGTGACATCGCATAAAATACCCCGAATGCGCTGTTCATTTAAAATGGAAAGTACAGTGTCACTGTGGAAGTCGTCTTTGAGGTCCTTTGAATGGGACATGACTGTCATCTACAAGAGAAAAAAAAGTAAATTAGAAGGCATTTTTCATCCATTTCAGTTACACATTAAGTTTATAGCCTATATTATTTTTATATATTTTTAGTTTATTAACTTTTAAAGTTTAAGAATGAGTAAAATTTTGTCCTAATATTTCAGGTTTAAATCATATGTTCTCTGGTATCAACACTACTGCAGGAAATGTCTGTCCAGATCAAGGAGGCAGGAGCATCAGTAGCTCCTCAGCAGAAGGCAGAGGATTCCTCTCACTCCCTCCTGGCTTGAACCTGCTGTCCATCCCGCACCTTTCACTGAGAATGCAGCCAATGGCTTTTGCTATGCCAGCGGGTGCAGCTGCTCAGGGTCACCCCCAAGGACTCTCTGAAGCCTGGATGGAATTCTCCAGCGTGCCACAGGGGGACCTGGCACAACCGAAGGGAAAGGCTGTGCTGCCGAGGTTCTGTGCAGAGGAGGACTTTGCTTTCTGGGTTGTTTGTCAGACTCCGACTTCACAGCACAGCTGCATCTGACGTCCTTACTAAGCTCATACTTAAATCACAGCAAGAGAGTCTCAGTTTCAGGGTAAGGCTTTATAAGCAAATGAGTGCACAAGGAACACGATTTGATAGACAACAGTGAAGTACCTGTAACACTGTTTATGCGACCAGATTTTTTTTTTTTTTTGATTAGTGATTAAATTCACTCAATAATTTACACTACTTTAAAATGACTGAAAAGTTCTGAGTAAAACAAGTAGAAAATAATGGAATAACAAGTAGAAAATAAGAGGTTTTTTTCTTCAGTTATAGTTCATACTTAGTGTTCACACTTTATAATTAGATAGGGTGTTCTTAATTTCTTTCAAATAGTAAGATCTAATTTCAATAATAAGTACCATTAAATAACTGCTAATATATAATAATTAGGTTTAATGCTGACAAAAACTATTTTGATTAGCCAGGCTGTTTACTATATGAATATACTGGTTCATTCCATTGAGAAAAAAATGCAAAATATGAATGAAAAATATTCTGGAAAAAATGGAATAATTTGTCAGTTGAATTTGAATTTTGACAATTTTTGCCGACTGAATTTTGTGTTTTCACCAGATGGGTTTTCCAAAATTCAGATCTGTACCACATAATGAAGTTTACTCCTCTTCTTCTCGATGTCTGGAGTAGTATTTTGAACTACTACTGTCCATTTCTGACTTCAAATCATGAAGAAATAGTTGTGCTAGTGGAACTTACCAATCACTACAGTAAAAAAAAAATCACACCTCTTAAAGACCCTTGTGTTTAAACTTGTGGAAGTAAAATGCACCTTAAAGAATATTACTGACAGAAATTTTGTAAGACAGGCTAAAATATTACAACACTCTAAGTCAGGATTTACCTTCTAAACACTCCATCTGCTGCTCCAAACTTTAATGTTCAGCTTTAAAAATTTTACTACGACCTTTACTCTCAAATATTTTATGTTAAGAATACCAATATGTAAGATGGGTTTGATCCATGTGTCAAAATAAAGGTTTGACCCATATTCACTAAGCAAACAGCAATGGCCATTTAGAACACATTGGCTCATTCACCCAAAATACTGGTGTTATGAATGAAGTTCTATATGTCGAATTTAAAAATCAACAAAATTTAATTTAGTAGCAATTTTAATTGAACAGCAATTTTATATAAGTGAATACAATCAAGTATATTAAATATAATCAAGCATATACAAAAAAAATTTGGCAGTGATGTATGACTAAGGTTCATATAAAGCACAAGCAAAACTGGCAGGGGTACGGGGAGGGCTCCTCACTCTGCCTCATGTACGAAACAAAGAAATCCAAACTACACTTCTCTACTGTACACTAATAGATATTCATCAGTATTTCCCAGAAATCTCCTCCTATTTTTGATTCTTGAAATCTACATCACTATACTGCACAGCACATGTTCCATTGGTTGCTAGGGGGTCTTCTGGCTATTTTTTTTTGGTGGTCTTTTCAGAGGAAGGCTCGCCATCTTCCTTGCTGTCCTATAACAACCTCAAAAGGCTGTACATGCACACTAAGCTTTGTGTTATGTAAGTAAGCATTATGTTCCAAATAAGCCTTATTATTTCATAGATAAAACCACTACTTAGATTCCATACCTGGAATCATCCCAACTTTGCTCATCCCAAGGCTGATTCTGTTTTCTGGAATCGTCCCAACTTTGTTCATCCCAAGGCCGATTCTGTTTTGGGATCTTGCTTATCTCAATATGACATCCTGTATCCTGTTTTTCACGTGTACCATTTGCCCATCTGCTTTGTAACACTAATCACATATACTTTTATTATTTTTTAACAATTATTTTCTAAAATATTGATATAGTTAAAATTTAGTTAGCACGAATCATATCCATTCATCATACTGGGAAGTAATTTGTTCTGGAAAATAGGGCCTTTATCACAAAGTTAAGTAATTCAACTCATAGACTCTTGCTCTAACTCATCTAATTACACTTATGACACTTTTATCACAAATCCACAAACTACATCCCTGCAAATCAAATTACACAAAAAGTAGCAACAACTTTACCGTAAAGACAAACCAACCATACTATGAACAAGACTGTAATTTGGTACATTACAGATGAAGCTTGGAAGTAAAATTTCTACCTTGCAGCATGTCCACTGCTTCTATTGGGAAAGGTGTTGTCTATGCAAATAGTCAAAATTTCTAATAGACTTTGATGGCTGACAATTTTCAATGCACAGAATTCAGAACAAAACTGCGATTCACAAAAAATACCTCTGATGTTTCCCATGATATGCCATGGATGTCAAGAAACGAATTCATCAATATAATGGTGATAGAAACATACATGAATATTATTTTGATTATTTGATCATTCTCAGCAGCTGTAAATCTAGATGCAATGTTTTGTGCCTTGAAATGTTAAAATCATAGTTTATGATGGGTTTATGACATTAATTTGGCTTACAGAAGTGATATTTACTCATTTGGAATGGCAACCTAAAATTCACAGTGGTTAGTTACAGTTATCTGCTTTGGTTGGGTATCTGAAAACTCAGATGTAACTGTAGATAGTTTCTGGCGTATGGAGTCTACAGAAAGCATACTGACAATTCTTTTCTTCCAGCAAGCAGCCACTATTCCATAATTGATTCCTTTTTCTCATTGACAATGTCTGAGATTACATCTGACTTGCTCATGTGATGTGGTATTAGAAACCAACTGTCAGACATCAAAAACATTTCACAACAGGAGCTATTGATAGGGTTATTTCCTGAGTATAGGAAATAAATTATGTCAACTCTACCTCCCAGTGAACTACCCCACAGGAACTTGCCTGTGTTTTTTCTGTTTTTTTATTGGAGACAGCTGGTTTTAGTTCAAAGACACATCATCTGACAGACTGTTTGCTAAGTGTATCAGGCTGCTAATGCCATGCTAAGAGGCATATAGACCCAAGTGGGTTTAGTACAAGACTTATTATTCAACTAATTATCTTAAAATTTATCTTCCTCAGGACAAAAGTGAGTATTTTAAATTTCTACTTGCCATGTACATAGATTGCCAGCTTTTACAGTTCTGGACAATTTGGTATGCTCAATAAAATACTAAACTAGATTCCTTGTGTCAACACTGTAGAAATGATCATTTGCTATTTGGTCATTTAATTTTTTTTTCTGTGGGCTAAACCATAAGCTAGATATCTCATTGTAAAGTTATACAGAAAAATTCCAGAGCAAATCAGTTTTCAGAGCCAATGCTTTTTCCTTCTTCTCAACCTACACATACTTCAAACAGTCCATTTATTCATGTCTGTAATGATTCTCTACTGCCTTCTATTTCACCTGTCTTGCTTCTTGCATTTGTGAAAACATGTCTGAAATGCTATAAAATCAAAATGCCCTACCTAGCACACACATATAAATGGAATATTTTAGGATTTTTTTTTTTATATTCCATTTGCTGTTCATACTGTAAAATGAGAACCTGCTCTTCACTTTCCAAGGGAGCACTACCAAGAACCTAGATACATAGAGATCAAACTTTTCAGATGTGTTAGTATTAAGTATTTTTCATTAAAACACTGGAAAGTCCATTCAGAATGCAACTACTCTTCTGTATGATTTTTATTGTAGAGTTAAGGAAGAAAATTTAGTTTTATTTGTAAATTTTTCCCAAAACATATATAAGTACTATTTGACCTATTAAAGGACAACAAAACTCCTCAGCCAACTAATCCCTCTCTTTTTATCACATTTAATTGTGAAACTGTTAATTTTATACTTTTTACTCTCAAGCCAGACATAAATAATTTCTTAGGAATCTGAACAGTACCTTTGTAGCATTACCTAATGGTCTTTGGTACACCTATGAATAACTTCAGGTTCAGAACAGCAGAATTTTTGACTGGGGGTTACTATTTGCAGATTTTCTGCAAAAACAGTAATAGACTTAACCCGTCCTTAAAAGGTGATGGAATCACTTGGAAAAATCAGATTTAAATATTCATCTGAAACTTAAGTGTAATGATCAGTAGGTTTATTAAATTATAACAGTACCTTTTCTGACATCAACAGAACACCTCAACAGCAGTCACAAATGAAAAGAAGTAGTATTAAAAGTTAATGTCAAAATCAGAGATTGATGCATCCAAACACAAATTTGACTACTTACACCTCACAGATGACACTGCTAATTATAAATAGAGAGGCCAGCTCTACATGGACAGAGCTGAGAGAAGAAGCTACTGTTAATTTTTACATTAACATTACTCTGAAGTCAACAAAGACTTCAGAGTAAGTTTTACTAGCCCATGAATACCAAATAAAATTTTTTTATTACCACAGAGACCTATTACAATCTAGGGATATTAACTTCTGCTTATCTTTTGGAATCCACTGCCAGCCGAGTGTACCCCATTACATATGAGATTATTCTATTCCACTTCAGTCAGCTAAATTTGAAAGACAAGCTAGTGGCATAACAAAAAACTCCAAAGCATTAAGGGCAGTTGCTAGTACCCAGGCAAAATCAAAACCAGCAAGATAAAAGATGAACTGTAGTAAGAATTCTCCCTGTTTTCTTCGTGAATTTCTACTGGGTTTTTAAAGTGTTAATATATTCTGGTACGAACCAACAGGACAGAAATACATTAATTCCGTATCTTCCTGATGTTCAGTTTCACCCCACTCTGTAAAGGTACTCTGAAGTCTCTGTTTTGTTTCCAGCTGGCTTCTCCAGCTGAGAAGGAACATTCACTTGTATCTTAAGTCTCCTTAAGGATGCAGGTTTTGTTCTAGAGCCGAAATGGAGGCAGGCATCACCAACAAACAAAAACCCCCAAACACATACATCCTCCCCCCTACACACACATGGCCCCCGCTCTGGTCCTTGCTTACCTGGAAACTTACTGTCCAACCGTCACTGCTACGGTGACTGCCCAGGTTTTTATGGAATCATTTCCCCAGTCTTATGTCGGCAGCAGGGCTGCCTGGATCAGGGCGCTGCGGCCTCCCTGCAACCTTGGGCATGCAGGGCCGTGTTCGTGGTGTCTAATGATGTTAATGATGTCTAATGACTTTCAATAGCTCGCAGGAGCGTGTAGCTTAGGGCTCACTCTACGTTAGAGCTACACGTTACTTCTTCAACTGCATTGAGAGACTTTCTCTTTGGACTCTCGCTGCTCACATCCGTCCTTTCCTGTTGCTACAGAAGAGCATTACTTTACATGTTTTTTTTCAGGCTCGCGCTTTCCTCTTTTAATTCGACAGCTTGGGGGGGCTGGGGTGGGGCGATGGAATGTAGCCTAAGAGTATGTCAGTGTTAACAGACCTCTGATGCCCCGCAACGAAGCACTCCTTCAGAGCGGGGATTCCTCCCCACTATTAGCATCTCGACCTCAATTCTCTCACTCTCCGCTTTACGTTTCCCATGACCTCTCCCACCGCACGGAGCAGCCCGCGCGGCCTCGGCAGCGCCTCGCTCAGACACGTCGGAGGAGTCCGTGCCCGGGCGCTCCGGGGCTGCTCCGTTCCCACCACCACGGCCCTTCCCGCCGCGGGTGGCCTCCCCCCGGCCCCGGGGGCTCCTCTCCCGTCCCCGGCCCGGCCCGGCCGCCGCCGCCCGCGGGGGGGCGCTGCCCCCGCGCAGTGCCGGCCCGACCCGTCCCGCGCGGTGCGGTGCGGGCTTCGCGCTGCGCAGCCACGGAACGCGGGGCCCGCGGGCGGCGGCTGCCGTCGCCTCCCCGTCCCGCGCCGGCTGCGCGCACGCAGTGCGGTGCCCCGGTGCGGCGCGGCAGCCTCGCGCTGTTTGTGCGTCTGCGAGCGGCCCCCCCCGCGCGGGCCCCGCATCGCGCCCGCTCATGGCGGTGCCGCGGTGCCCGCGCGGCCCCTCCCGCGGGAGCCGCCACTGACCTGCCGCCGCTCCGTCCCCGCCGGCGCAGCCTCAGCCCGCAGGCAGTAGCGCCCCGTCCCCGCACCATTAACACCGGGCCCGCGGGCTCTCCGCGGGCGGCAAGCGGGCGCTGGCTGCGGCCGGGGCCGCGATCCCGGCCTGGCGGCGGCCGGACGGCGCGGCCGCCATTTTGCTGTGCCGATCCCGGCAATGGGATTGCCCGAGGTCTGCCGGGCAGGGCCGGGCCCGCGCCCTCCGCCGCCGCCTCGCGTGTTCCCTGTCCTCGCTCCGCAGCGAGCGCGCCGCGCTCAGCTAACGCGGCCAGCGGGGGTCCGCGCCTCTCCGCCAAACTGTTCGTAGGCAAGCGCTGTAAATTCACACCGATGAGGAAGCGCGGCGCTCCCAGAACCCGGCGCCTGCTCCACGGCCATCAGTGCAGTGCTGTGCACGTCCCTGAGAATTCCTCTTGGACCTGACACAGGACTTCGTTGCCTGACTCTCCTTCCAAGCCTTTCGGCCAGGAAGAAAGAGAAAGTGTCTCTGAGCAAAGATAGCTCTGTGCTACCTTCTGCCACTTCCCTCCAGAAAGCACAGATCAAACATATCCTTATAAAAAAATACCTGAAATAAATTACATTTAAATAGTGAATAATAGTAACATTTACCCTTTTCATTATCTGATGATATTATCTTCTTAAAAAGCATATATAGAAACTTAAATAGCATGAGGAATTTTAAGCAGTATTCTTGCTCATAATTTAGGTTTCTTGGTATTTTTTACTGCCTCAGGAAACAAGCAGAATATTACCATTAGTGCTTCATAAGCAGTAACAAATGCTCCCTTGGATAAAGAAGGACAGAACTTGATTTCATCTGTCCAGATGCTCCAACACATTTGGCACAGTCCTCCCAGATACTGTCTGTCTCAGCCTCTCACTGCAAATAGCCAGCAAAGTCTGTTTTCTCAGAACTTGGAATCATAAAGCTTAGAGAAAAACTGGGCTTTGATACAGGTGAAAAACATTGTTAGGTAAATGAACAGTTTGTTTTTTGTCTTAAAGCTTGCTTTTGTCCAAGGCTAACCTATGTTGATTTTTACAAGTTATTCTGTGTAAGCCTTCATGGGACAGAACCTTTATTTTCAAATCTTAAACCTATGCATTAAAATCACTGAATAATAGGAAATTATTAATTTTAGCAAAAAAAAAAATCTGAAACATGAACTATTTAATCATTGTCACACTTGATGGGTCTGGAAGTTAGAATTTTGGTAGAGCCTCTTCATGATAAATGCTGCTTATCATTGCAGGAAACTGCAATATCAACATAATGTACAAAATCTATTATAAAGAGGGGAGGTCTTTCTTTTTTTTCCCCAATTTTGTCTTGGAATTATCAGTGCTTTCCCAGTTGGTTAAAAGCTATGGAAAGAAATTTTTTCCTGTTAGGAAGTTGTAACAATTTCAGTGACTTATCTATACACACATTTTTCACTAACTTATACAGTCCACATTAAAAGTTCATCTTAGAAATACTGATCATTTCTGTGAAGAGTTTAATTCCTTCTGTAATTCTGGATCACTGGAATTCTTACCTATAAGTTCACCTACTGAAACAATGAATACGTTTTTAGCTTAGGGCTCTCTGCCACCGAGCAACGATTTCTTTAATCTCATGGCAAATTGAGTGATGAGATGACCAGCAGCTGTGGGAATGGAAACAAGTCATTGAAGAACACAGTGGTTTTGATGGCAAAGGCAGAGTGTGTCCCAGCATCTTCCCGACATTCATTTCTATTCCAACCTACATAATGGATAAGCAAAGTTTCATACTTACATGTAGGTTACTTTTAATCTTGGACTCTGCCTATTGCTTATTTGCTGTTTTTTTCATTTATTGCTGTTTTTTTCATTTATTACTGTTTTAGATATGTATATACATAATCATATGTATTAATGAAGATTTTTGACACAAGTGCCAAATAAATAAACACAAATAAAAAGTATTTGTGACAAATGTGTTATCAGTAACATTACAATAAAATGGATTAAATTAAACCTGTTGTAATCACTTAAAGGAAATAAATGCCTTACTGAACAAGCATCTTGAAACAAATTTAAAGAAGATTAGGTTATTAATTCCTCCTAAATCTTAATTAAAATTATTTTAAATTGTTTTGAAAATCAGAGGCATAACCATTGTTTGTATAACTGATATGTCCAACTTAGAGACAATAATTTATTTGTACTTAAAATTGGATGCTCTGGCAGTCTATAAATCTATAGACAATATAGATATATGAGTCTATAGACAATATAATAGATGTGGAGAACAAAAAAAAGGAATCAAATTTTCTATTTTTTTTTTAAAGGTGTTTTCTTAAGTCAACTTTAGCTCATCCACTAAAAAAGAATCACCTTTTCTGTGACTAGTAGTGTAATTGAAGGTACTAATTTATATTTATATATATAATTTGAGCTGTTGGGAATTCACAGTCCCATCAGCTCATTGTGTGTTAAAAAAAATATTCTTCAGAAAAAGTAATTCTTTCTCTAAGGCTGTCTTGGCCTCATCCAAGATTTTACATAATCATTCTAATTTTTCATGGAAAACCAACTGCATGCAAAGAAAATGGAGGCACTGGTGCTGCAGCTGGACCTGTGAATGCACTACAGTGATATCTGGGAGAAGCTGGACTAGATCAATGTGCTCTGCAACCCTGATTCCAACGTGTAATCCTCAACACTAATGATGTACTTCAGAAACAGTGAGCTTGCTGGAGTATATGTACCAATTCCTGTTAAACATAAATGATTGTGCATCACAGCACACAAATACTGTGTTCCTTTCAGAAGGAAGTCCAAGGAGTTTTAGTATTGGATTATTTCTCATATGGTAAATCTGCAAGATCTAGAGAAAATTTTCAGCAAATCTCTTTAAAATGTATAAAACATTTCCAAGGTTACTGAAATGGTGGTGTTGGGATGCTTTGCTGAAGTCTGATAATCTCACTTCTGCAAGTTGTGGCATATGGTATTCTTTCTGTAAGAGTATTTAATGAAAAAATTGTGCCAATATTCCTCTCTAGACAAGCAGTGTCAGTTCTTAAGTGACAGCAGAAAACAACATATAGAGCATTACTCAGTCTTGCAAATTTCTCATAAGCAACAGGAGTTTGGCCAGGATTCTACTGGTTTCTGTCTCTGTGCCTAGACCAGCCTATCCAAGAGAAAAATGCTAGGATAGACTGTCATCTTCATTGCTCTCCCTGCTGAGGTGAGAGCATGCAGGGGTGCTGCTGAGAAGGAAACAGCTCCTCTGTACCCTCAGGCAGGCCAGCCCTTCACTCAGGAGGGGGACACAGCAAAGACCCAGCAACCCAGAGTGACTTCAGCTCTCCTTTGTGGCCCATGAGCAAGGGAAGGAGTTCATGTGCAGCCCTCTTCCTGTTATTCAGCATCAAGTGGAGGGAGAAGGAGCCCAGTTACAGCACCTGCAGCAGCCCCCTGCCCTTCCAGGTCTGGTGGAGAGGAGAGAAACCTGGGACAACTCACTTGGCTCTCAAACTGTGTGAGCTGTGCATGTGCACCGAACCAAATCTTTCTCCAAGAAATGCTGCCTTCTTGAAATTTAGCCATGGCCTAATCAGAGTCCCATATACAAGCAATTTTAAAAGGTGCAACTACATCTTTTTCTCTTTCACCAGTCTAAAAAAGAAAATGAAGCAACGACAGTAACATAAATCCAAATTCTTCTCTTACACAAAATACAAAAGCTTATGTTGTACTGCTACGAAGAATCAGCTGACTTTACATCTTGCTATCTCTGAACAATCTTATTATTATTTTCCATTTAAGTCTTTCTTTTTTAATGTGCTTCTGGCAAGCTGTTTTCTAGCTGCCTACACTTGTAGGACATACCAGTCCTTAGCTAACAGAGACCAGTTGCAAACATGAAGCTATGTTTACAGGCAGAGTGACAACAACAGACATTCTTCTGTTGATGACTGTTGTCAAATGTAGTGATTAATATATTTGAATAGCTTGAAACAAAAGAAGCAAACTAAACATTTAGGTTTTGTCCATTCAGAACAATTACTGTGTGGTATTCTTTTGCATGTTCTGTTATCAGAAAGATAATTAAAAAAAAAAGTAGTTGAGTTCAGCCTCTGTTTTCCAGTTTTCAGAGGAAGCATCATTTGGATATGGGAGCCAGCATCCACAATGCAGGCTCAGGGCTGCTGTTCTGGGTGAGGTGTGTGGGGGCCAGGCCAATGCATCAGTTCTTGCCCTTTACTACAGCTGATGTAGCAAATCAAAATGGACTGGAAATAGAGTTCAATCTGCACCTCATTCAGTTCATCTGCCAGGTGGCTGGACACAGCCATTTTGGAAAGCAGAGCTGGTCTTCAAGCTATTAATTTGCCACCACTAGTATTCCTTATAATACTCCAGTATTCCTTAAAATTTTGCAAAATATTTTTGGTTTTGCTATTGTTTTGGTAAACCAAAACCAACATACAAGGAATTGTATACTGCTCTCAGTCATCACTTCTGTGTGGTCAATATTATGACAGTTCTGTGAACACTCGAGAACTTCATATGCTCTTAAATATTCTTATGCTCCATTTTGTGCTGACCAAAGGGGCCCAGCCCAAGCCCTACTCCTCCTTTCCCATCCTACTGCATGATTCCAGACTAAAGGCTGAAGCAGACCTCTGCTCATGCAGTGGAGAAGAACTGTAACAAAAGCAGATAGCACTGGCAGTACAGAGAAAACCGTGGTGTCTCCAGCTCTGGTTTGTGCTGCTTGCTCTGCCACCAATGTGAACTGCTCAGATCTGAGCTCAGCTCAGGTGGGGGACAAGAGCAGCAGCAACAACAACTACTACTACTGCTGCTACTACTACTACTACTACTACTACTGCTGCTATTGCTGCTACTAAAACCCCAACAGTTGGCTTGCCTCTCCATAATAATTTCCCAAACTCTTATTCACTCAGAGGCCTTAACAGTAAGTAGCATGTGATAGTACATATCCACATTGTTTATGGTTCAGGATCATGAAAAGTTTCCTGTGGCAGTGTTTAAACTTTATGAAATTAATACTAGATTCTGGTATTGATTCTCATCTTGGCTGTTGAGAGCAAGGGAAATGTTGAAAATTGTCAGGATAATCTTCATTTCCTAAATCTGATTGTTATATATGAAGTCTACTCTCTTACTAAGCACTCCAAAAAAAAAAAAAAAGGGAATATTTTCACTGATTTCAAGGCAGATTTAATGAGCCTACTTGTCACCTAAGAAACTTCTCAGGTTACACCCACTGAATTTAAACCCAGGATCTGGAGATTCCCATTTTCTCCATCTTTTTAATTAATAGGATTTTAGACATATTTCTTTAAAATACATAATTTGGCATAACCCAAAAAGGGTTGGATACACTTTTCATTTTATATCTGAATTAATACTTTAAGAAGAAAGGCTAAAAATAACCTGTACATATACTTGCTGAAGTCTGCAGACAAATTTCTCAGAACTGATCTAAGCTTCTTTTTAATCCAGGACTGAACACTTGCACAAAAGTGTAAGTGCTACCTAAATGCTACATCCAGATATTATTCCAAAAGTTCAGGATCAACAGTCATTTTGACTTCCACAACTATTTCTCAACCTCCTGCCTTCTCCTGTTGTCTTCTTCTGCCAGAAGACGACACTTGGGTCGTATCTCTTTGCCTGACGACGTTAGTTAGAACCAGACTACAAGCAACACCAGCTTCATTCTTATTTAGTGCCTTTATTTTGTCACTGTGTAAAGCAATATGATCATGTTCGCTTCTGAATGCTGGTGCAAGATTCAAATTGAGAGTGCCTGAGCATTTCTGAAAGACACCATTACCCATGATTTCCATCTGTACCTACAGTAGTGCTCTAAGTATTCAGAATCCTAGAAGAAGGTTTCCATTTGCAGGCCAAGCCTACAATGCCAATTTTATCCGGCTATTGCAAGCCAGATTGAAAGTGCAATAATAAAAAAAAATCACAGGAGATATTTCTATTGAAAACATGAGGGGGTTTGGTTAAAATCTTTGAGTATTAGCAAACCACGCTGGGCCATGCCCAGAAATCTTTTTATATGGTGATTTTCAAGATGCATGCATTATTGTGAGCACATGGTATGTAAATGCATTGGGCTGCTTAATAAGCATTCACTGACACACATCTGCAGCTTTGCTAATGTACCTTTAATTCCTATGTGGTTGTCAAGGAAACAGGTTATGGCCCAGTATTCTGTCTAAAATGTACTGAGCAAGTGTTCTAAGATAATTTACTTAAAATAGATACAACTTGGGTTTTGTAGCTCATTGCTTCTGTAAATGCAGGTAACCTGAATTTATCTAATTGTAATGCTTCACTGATTAGTTTAAACCACCAATGGCATTTTATTGCCTCTGAAAATCCTTTACATTTTCTGTAAAGGAACACACAACATTGTATATTAAAAGTAAATTTAATTACAGAAAACATTTTGAGATATTCTAGGAATTGAAGAGGGCTTTTTGACTTGTAGTATGGTGGTTTTTTTGAGTTTTTTAGAAATTTGATTCCCTACTGTACATTCTGCCTGGAGACCTTAATCACTTATTTCAATTTAGAAATACCACAGCAAGAACGGCTCTGATGCAACAAAGCATCTCCTACCAAAATTTGTGCAAGTAGTGCCACTGATATCAGTGGGAATTCTCCCTTTCTTATACCTTTTGGTACCAAGGACCACATTAAAAATTAATGAATTAGTTAAAATTTCACTGATTCGTTCATTCAATACAAATATATCTTAAATCTGAAGCACAGATACCAGGCATACTTACACTAACTAAGATTATTATTGGATATTCACAATAAGAAAAAAAGAAACTGCTTATATTTGAAAAAGCCATGCCAAATGTGAGCTGTTATTTTGAAATATCCTTTGTGATTATTTATCACAATACTATACCTGAATCTACAAACTGCTCTTTCCAGCTCACGAATCAAGAGGCTTTTTTATGTCCCTGATTAAAGTAATGTATAAAGGTAGAGGTTCCATGAACCATATCTAGTGTAACCAACACAGCAGGGTCAGAAACAGGCAGTGGCACTGAGAGTTCCTCTGCCTTTCCTGTGTGGCACAGGTTTGTAATGGACATCATGACTGGGATCCAGAGCTAACATTCTGGCATGTTCAGGAGGTTTGCGTGCATACCAAAATGTTTGGTTTGTGCAGATCACCGGAGGCTGTAACAACCTGTTCCAAAAACTATTCTGTCTGATTTTTTTTTTTTTGTCCAATATCTATGGAAATAGAAATCTGGTAGGAACTGGAAAATTCCTCAATATTGACATGCAAATAGAGCAATGTGATACCATAGTGAGAACAAATCTTAAATTACTGTAATAAACAAGAAATTAACGGAAAATAAACCCAGGTAATGTAGTGGTGATGGTGTTAAATAATTTATCTCTATTTCTATGTGAAATTACCCCATAAACTTACCCACCTAAAATCAGGTTGTTCTTCTGTTAGAGTCTTTTAAAAGTGGTATTGACAGGTATTTTCAGCAAAACCATCTCAGTAATTTTGTGAGCTGTGTGGCTACAGTGTATCAGCCTGCAAAGGGAAAAATCCAAATTTAATGACTGAATTATTAGACAAGTACTCATTTCCACATACATTGTGTAATTCATCAGAATTTTCCCTGGGGTGCTGTAGGGCTCCAAATCTACATCTGGGGATTTTAGAACACACCAGCAATAAACCAGTAGCATTAACCAAACTTCTGCTGCATTGTTTTATTATGGTTTAACCTGTGTTGTGCAGACTGGACATAATGATATGCTCTAGACAGAAATGTAAGGATGTTTTCAAGTTTAAAGTAATTATTTTGAAAGACGTTTCCTTTCTCCTCTTTTTCTTCCACCACTTTTCTTTTGATCTCTCCTGTCACAGATATCACCACAGGATCTATGATAATGACATTTCTAGGCAGCTCTTGTTCTCTGGAATACACTTCCTGTATTTCTCTTCTTAAATGATTATTCATCACTGTCAAACATCCTGATTTTATTATTTTGTATCAAACATACAAAAAAGATTTTCCTGTAACAGTATAAAAATTACGTGGAACTGGGTTTTGTTCCAAAGATACTGAAAAAAATGAAATTGTTCCATAGAGAAATTGCAAAATCATGCAGATAAGGCCTTATGACTCAGCTGATAGGCATTCATACAGCAGCAAGTATGGAGCAGCAATTAAGAATACACAGCTCCATCCTCCATTTGCAAATACACTGTATGCTCTTAGCAATTACATTGTACAGGAAATACAGGATCCATTACTTTGGCTTGAAAAGGTAAGAAGGTGAGTTAATTTTTTGTTGTTGTTGTTGGTTTAGCCTTGTACATTTTTAGTATATGTTAATTTGAATGAGAAATCTGTAGCTCACATCTGCCCTTAACAAAGGCCAGAGTGAAAAATAAATGCAGTAAGTCATTACTATTACCTCAAATTCCAATAATGGCATATTCATAAGTGACCAAAATATGAAAAATGGGAAGCTTAAACATCATGTTTGGAGGAATCCAACAGTTAAAGATCTTACCAAAGCTAAAGATTCCCAAATTTGATAATACTGGAATTGAAATACAATATTATCCATAATAAAGCCCTTTTAATACTTAGTAAAGCAATTTATGTGAAAAAGCACAACAGACACTACCTCAAAAGGGTTAATTGGTACGTATTCATTACTACCAGAATCTGTTTAATAGTCTGACAAATATTATCTGAACACAGCTAGTTATCCACTGAGTGACCAGCAGTTTCAAATCAAAATGAAGTTTAGAGACAGAAGTAACTCTTATTAGAAAGACCATTGAAAAACAAGCAGGACAGTGTCCAAGTGAATAATTTTTTGTTTGAGTTCATTTTTACTCATCCTTTGTTTAGATTTCCTGTTAGGCAGAAATGGAATTTCCATGGATAGAGGAGCAAATTCCAATTATAAAAAGGGTAGTTCAGTATCTACAATTAGACTTCTGTGATAAAACTAAACACCCCCTCCCCCAAACCCACAAACAAAATAAACCCAAAAACCTTAACAGGCCTCCCTTACAATAGCATTTGCAGGCTGTGCTGGAGGTGGGAAAAACTGCACCTGCTCCTCCATGCCCTGGTTAGCCCTCCTAGCAAAAGAATAAAATGGATGAAGTTTACAGAAGATTTTTTATGGCACTTCTGTCAGCAACATTCTGACACTTTGCATGAGCTGCATGTAAGTGCCACTGAAATACATACAGCAACCCACATGTAACAGTCAGAACTGGAAACAGCTTGTTAATTACTGGACTCCTCCTAAATAAAGAAATCCGTTTCTATCACAAGAAGAAATTACTGTTCATGGCTGCCAATGAGTTTTTCTGGACTCATGAAAGCACTTGAGTTCAGTCATATTCATTGCAAGAGTACTTGCACCCCTTAACAAAGAGCAAATCTGCAAATGGATTTAAAACAACCATAGGGAAATGTGCTCATGTAATGGAGCCATTTTTAAAAATGCCTTGAGTGGATATGTTTAGACACAAAGATATAATAAAAACAGTTTATTGCTAAGCGCCCCATGTTTTCTAAAGATAAGTATCAGAGGCAATAAATAGATTAGACATATCATTTGCTCAGCATTTCCTTTAAAAATAACCACACAAGAAATAAACAAAGAAATTTACTTTCTTACTACATTTAATGGTGCCCTCCATATTAACATTTTAGACAGGAAAATAATCAGCAGAAGCAAGCTACTGGAGATAAATCAAATTACAAAAATGCAGGCTTTAATACGTCACTTGAGAGATGCTGTCTGTTACGTTTTCAGTTCTGCTTCTTTAGGTGGAACAGAGGAATACTGGAGTGCATGAAATTATTCTTATAATTATGAATCTAATGGTTTTATTGTCATCATTAAGGATTTGCCAATTATGACACATGACAAATCATATTCTTGAACAGTTATACTCTGCTCATTTGGAATGCACTGAACTGGTATATTTAGAAGTAAATGAGAATTAGTTTAATACTACTCATACTGTCAGGGCTATTATTGATAATTGGCTGTGCTTCTAAATACCTCCTCTGCATTCACTTTCTGTGCTGAGTCTTCTTCGACACAAAATATACTCGGTCATTTTAAAGTCAAGGACATGAAAGGAAAATGGCTTCCCTGCTGCAAAAGTCTCATTGCAGTAGTGAGAATTTCTCAAGTCACGTACAAAGGGCATTGACGAGGAGATACACTATGTTATAAGCTCAGTGGAGACATTCAGTACCATCTCATCTGTATAGGCAGTTACCTGTGGTGTACATAATATTTAACTTTACTGGCATGGTAAAAAATATTAGCTAAAAATAGAAATAAAGAATTATAATATTTAAGTTTTGCAAAATCTACGAGATCTGCAAAATACCGCAGACCAGAAGTGAGCTTATTCTCTAAAGGCTTGTTTAAGGTCTGACAGGAGTTCTTTTGCAGTATGCTTAAACACAGTTCTTTACCTGAACTTCAGACTGGTTTTTCACTATTTAAAGACAGGTTTATTGGCATTACTGTGGCTGAATTCAGCAAAGTTGAAAGAAGGTTTAAACCTTGTGATTCTCTACATGTGTCAGCTGCTAAATGTTTTAGTCATATTTTTATACTTGTGATGATAATAAAACTATTACTTTATATACACACAGTACAAACCTTGACCTACATGCAAGACTGGGCTAAATTAAAAAGAAACCAGGTACGTTTCTGGGAACAACCAATGCAAACCAGAAATAAACCAGGTTTTTGTGTGTACAGCTTTATAAACATGGCATCATTTAAGAGCTGATAGCCGCATGGAAACACAAAGTGAGATCACATTCTGAGTTAGAACTAAGAGGAAACAACTGCGACATTTCCATTTGCATTGTGATATTGCTACTAAAGAGAATAACATCTTTCTACATCTCTACCATTGAACCTTTTTAAAGGATTTGGTTGCCAAGGAAACTGGTTCTGGCCCAGTATTAATCTGAAAGAAATATATTATATGAGTTGGTGTAAGTAATACAGTACTCATAATTATTGTCATTCTTTATGCTCAAATTCAAGTTTTTTTACTTAAGGCTGTTAAGTTTTTATTTATTAATTTTTTGTGTGTGAAGTAAAACACATTTCAGTGAACTGATACTCAGTTTAAACTGACAGGGCCATCTATATCAATCTCTCTCTTTAAAGTTCTCCTACCTTTAAATAACAAGTAATACTGCAGTTTTATGTTTGTAGCCAATACTGAAAATATAAGCATTAAAGCATATTATTCTTTAATTAATATTTCGCACAAAACACAAAACCGCTTATGACAGAATTTAAATATTTTTCTTTTTTCTAATCTTCCTCAATTTTTATTTCTGCCTTTTAGCTGCAAGTTTAGTAATGCTTATAGTCAGCTTTAAAATGTAAAGGAATCAATAAGGTTTTCAAAAATTCTTTTGTTGCATAAGCGTTGCCACGCCCTTAGTACCTATGATTATTTTAACAGACATGATTGCTCCACTTTCACAATAGATTTAAAAAAAACAGATAAGAGTAATTGCCATGTCAACATGTGAAGACAAAAATTTAATATAGGTTGGTTTCATTAACAGTTTAGTACATTTTAAGACTGAAAGCTACATTCCAAAGCCCATTTCATGTTCTTGCAACACTGACCAAGAAAACAGTAAAACATGCAAATCTCAACCTACCTGCATGTACCACTTAGAGCAGTGTTAACATGGCAATGCACCCAGCCATTTTTATGTAAAGCGATGGAGATAAGTTCTGTTCGTGGTCTTCTTGATAATTTTTTAGAAGCAGTTGTCAAAATTCAGATGGGAAGCAGCTTGAATAGACCGTGAGCAGGAGAACTGAGTTTATCAACAGGGAAAGCAGGAGTGGGAAAAAAAAAGTCCTCATCCAAGGTTTTCTGAAACTGCAAAACAAGGTTGGCTTTTTTTTTTTTTTCTCCTCCTCAGAGGGTTCAAAGCTTGAAGCTGACCACTGCAAAGGCCACTTGTCACATTTACTGAAAATCAACCTATTGATATCACAGCTGAAAATATAAACTCGACAACCAAAGCCCATTGCACAACGTGGACTGCGTAAGAGTTAAAAATAGATTTGACGTGCCTCCTACCTGCATAATAAATATGTAAGTTTCAAGTGCTTTAATTCGATATTCACATTAATTAACAATACAATATACATTATTTAAACTACAGTAAATGCAAGAAGAAAAAGGGTGACACCATCTGGAAGCACAGTTTGCTTTTTTTTTTCCTTTCCAAGGGCTAATAATGTAGTTTGAATGTGATGACAAGCTAACAGCTCACCACATTGCAAATGAAAAAAGAATTCTTAAGGTGATGCTCAAATATCTAAGCCTGTAATGAAGCACAAACCAGTCTTCACTACTGCACGACATGGCACACAGACCATTTACATACTCACATTTGAGATACTAGGCACAGTATAATGAATTCAATACACAGCATGCACACAGCACAAGCAACGTTAATCCTGCCTGCCATTTTAGGCTTGCAGGAGTAAGATACATACTGCAGCACAGCTCTGGTAAGGGAGGAGGCAGGGGACAGCTCACCTTAAATGCAGTATCTGATTAATGTTGTAAGTGACATTGCGTATCAGCTACAGAGTCTTGGTTCAACTGGGTGGGAGGGAACAAAGAAAATTGTCATCAACTGGTGATGCAAGATGAGCTCCAGTCACTAACACTGTTAGCAAACTCCAAATTCTACAACGATATGGTAGTAGGCATTTCAAACTCTTATCAAAATCTGCTTGTGCAATGGCTGAGTCGCCTGCCGAGGAAAACAAAACAGTCTTCTTGCTTATTGGAGAAACGCTGCATCCACTACAGCAACATCCTCTCGATGCAGAAAGATTTCACGTCGCACATATTAAATCCTGAATGCATTTGCTGTGCTTTCTTAATTTTTAAGTTCCAGTATTAAAAAATAAAATTAAAAGCCAATGATAGTAAAAATAATATAGCTAAAGCTTTAATGTTCAGACAAATAAAACATTTCTTTTTCTCTCCTTTCTGTTTTCTCTCTTTTACAGTCCATCAAAATCCTGAGCAGTATTGACAAACCACACGAGCACCGGGTCTGACTGCATGATCAGCTGTCTGTGTCTACGCTACACCCTGTTAACCACAAGCAGTGTTAGAGCTAAATATATCTGCAATGCAGAAACAGTAGGTGCTATGTGGTACACAATTCTGATTAGTTTTATGATATTTTGCTCTCCTCAGATATAACAAATAAAACAGAATTTGCTGCTGATCTCTGTCAAGCATGGTATCTGTCAGACTTACAGAACATAAAAGCTATCCTAAGTACACTGACCTAGATAACGCTAAGAAGACTTAAGCAGCGTGCAAGCATACTCACTGTCAAAGCAAGGAAAATGAAACAATGATTGTCTAATCAAACTGAAAGCAACAACTCACTAGCACAGTATAAATTCCAAAATGCTACGTACTGTATATGCACATCTCATGTTATTGGAAGACGCAAAGCTCCTTTGTTTTTTTTTCCTCAGCGGCTTTTCTTAGCTACGGTTGCACAATGACATTCTGACATCATGGAGGTCAATGCAGACACTAAAGTGCTGTCGTCTTGAAGAAAAAAAATTGAAATATAAAACCATAGCTGCAAAGATAATGATAATAATGATGATAATTAAAAATTTCACATCACCTACTTAATGTCTTTCTATTACCCTCTGAGATTATTAGCATGTATGTTGTTCAGCTGCATACGTTAAATTGGTATCACCCTCTGCAGAGACTGCAAGAGTAATTGTGGGAATTAGATTTTTGTAAATGTCAAAAAAGGGTTATCATTGGGAAAACTTAAAAATACAGCAAAATATTTTGCATGTATAATGAAAAATATGCAAAGAGAAAATAATAAAAAACTGCCAATCCAATTAAAAAAAAAAAAAGCCTAATAAGCAAAACTGGTGCTATTTTCATTATCACTCTGTTCTCCAGAAGGAGAATAAGAGAACCATGCTGCAGTTTACTGTAACCTGAGTTACCTTCCCAGAAGGGTAAACCATCAGGTGAGGTAAAACAAACCATAAGATATACCTGTTTAGAGAGCAAAATCCCCCCCACTATGTTGGTGACTTCTCTCAGCTCTTTATCTCTCTCTACCTGCAAATACCGCAAGATGATATCCAGAAGAACAGAACTGTGAAGATTAATGTGTTAGCTCTATAAATACTCCACTGAAAGATTTCTTTAGGTAAGCATTGTTTACCATATGTACAAGTAAATCTAGATGGTTGGTTTCTGACCAATTGCACAAATAAACACCTCCTTGTGAGGCCAGTTTTGTCCAGAGAAGCACTAGCTTTCATTTGACCTTCCAGTACGGCTGAGGAAGAAAGCAGCCAAATTTTCAAACACATAATCTTTCCCTAGGAACCTGTGTACATGATGATTTTTTTTTTTTTTTCCAAAAGAGCACCTCTTTTTAAAAGGGAAGACTAATACTAAGTATTGTATTAAATCAGAAAATGTTGCACAGCAAAAACTAGGCTGGTGTACATATGTATTCACTTCTTTTCTAAAAATAGAAAATTTTATTTTGCTTTTTTCTGCCTTTTTATTTTTTTTTAATGATTAAATAGGTATCTTTTTAATTTGGAGGTTTTTCTTTGGGAAATTATTTGGCATTTTGCTCTCTTTCATTTTAAAGGCTGGGAATGAGATGTTCCTAACAGTCAGTGCTTTAAAATATTCAGAATCCCCTTCCATAAATAGCACATCTGTCACAGAAAGGGAATCCAGCCAACAGAAAGGCAGATCAGACCAGCAAAAACAACTGCTATTCCAATGCATGATTACTAAATAAGTTTGGATTTTAACAAGCCTTTATTTAGATTTTTTGTTTGTTCTAAGGTTTTTAAAGTTTGAGCTGTCTGATTCTATAGATGCCACCATATATCAAATTTAGAAGCGTTAAATATGGATTAATTTTGAGGTTTTTAAATGTTCATCTCTTAATCAAATGTATATTGTCATGTTAGTTTAAAGCCATGGCAAAGTTCCTATAGATTTCAAGAAGAGAAGACTTGGGCTATTTGGAGCAGTTTCTTAATATTATTATTTCAGAAGCAAGTGGTAATTTTATTTAAAGACAATGATTCCAGGAAAAGACCAATTTTGTGGAGTCTCACAATAAATATATCTGCTCCTGCATTCTTGAAGTCAGCATTCTCATTCACCCAGATAAGTAGTGCTCTGGGACAGACACAACAAGGTGATTTGGGTTGTGTGATTTAGGAAACATTAAAAACCTGCTGGAAGTGAATACAGCAGAGGAATGTATCCCAGTGAACAGGGAAGTGAGCTTGTCCAAATCTTTATGCGATCTCTTGCTTTAATGGGTCATTTTTAGTGCTTAGTAATAGTTTTGCAGGCTTAGATTGTAATGATTTTGCTTCAGATTCAACATCATTTCAGCTCAGAAATCAGTTTTTATGTCCTTCTACAACTGCACAATACATGCCATAGTAAATAAATAAATTTTAAAAATTGCACTTATATGTTGCACAAAGTAAGTCCAATTTTTCAAGGCTGACATATATATTGGATGTTACTTCTCAGGCAGCAACTTGGATTTAAGTCTAACATTTGTGCCAAAACTGTTACAGTCCCAAGGCACTGCCTCACTTGATTCCTTACTTCAAAATTGCCTGGGTCTGTGGGGTCAGGACTACCTCTGTCCATGCTATAAGCTTGTGTTGGTTCTGTATTCAATCAGCTTAAAGTGAGCCTATTTCAAATATCCACACTGGATCTTACAGGCTATTTGTGTTGCAGCTTTTCCCACTTTCAAGCATCCTACTTGTAAACACACTTCCTCTTCCTTTATTTATCACCACTCGAGTGCAACATCTTATCTCTCCTCACATACTCTAGCTTATCAAAACTGGTAAGGAAAGAAGAGTTCCAACATCCCTTTATATTGAGCATCCTCCTCATGGTATATAGTTTTTTAGAGGAAATGCCCTAGTCCTCCACATCGATCATTTGGCAAAAAGAGGTAGAGTGTGGAAAGAGAGACTCACTTGAAGTCCCTAAAACTGTACTGATTTTTGTCTCAAAGTATTGCCACACCTTGTCTTCCTAAGAAGGAAATTCTAAGGGCAGTCTGATAGTCTGGAAACTCTGCCAAGCACTAACCTTGTAGCAGTAAATATCTGGAGGAAGACTGGAGATTTTGAGAAAAAAGTGACAAACACTTTTAATTTGATGTGGATCAGCTCACTTCTGTCTTTGTTAGGCAGTGGCCCAAGCTGGACCAAGGGACTAAACTGTGCTTCCAGCTATACAGAAGACATGCTGCATGTCTTCTCTATAGCTGGAGTGTGGAACTTCTGCTTAATAGTAGTGAACATGTTTAATAAGTGAATGAACAAACATACATACACTTGGCTTCTTTCCCACCTTAGTATTTATGGGTTTGTTTCTTTTGTTTTTAAAATTGTTTGTCAAATAAATGAGCAGCACACAGCAATCAAGGGACAGAATCAGCTCCAACCCTCAAGAAACTGTAGTCAACTGTTTGGTCATATCATCCCTGCAAAGCAATGACAAGGGGACATGAAGCAATGACAAGGGGACATGAAGCACAGCTGGGAATCCAGGGTGGGTGTTTCTAAAAGAGCATTCCAGAACTGGCTACAGCCTATGAGTAAACCTGCTCTTGGGACGACTCCTTCTGCCTCTGAATTTAGCTGCATTAATTATGTTTGTCTCTTCATTCCACTAGCGCCATTGCATAAAGCACATTATTAATGAGCACTCAGTTTGAAATTCAGTTATTTTGCAAAACAAAAAACCACACCCTTTATCATGAACTAAAATTCTCAGACCTAACACACTCAGGAAAGCATCCATATACCCAGACACTGGGTATAGTAATTAACCTGCTGCTCAAATGCCTTCTATTCAAACTCCTACTGCTACATTCTACATGAAGAAGCTGCCTTCTTCAGTACTGAAACCTTCACTAGTTGTTGTTGGGATGTAGAAAACAAGGTGGGGGAGGAAAAAAAGGACTGATGGTAAAAGCTCCAGAGTTTGCCTTGCCAAAGTAAGACCATTTATGCCTGATCTGGCCAACATGCCCTGGACTTTCTTTTGTGTACACATCTAGCTTAAATTGCCCCAAGGATACGGACTCAATTGAATGCTGACAGTTTTCCCAGACTTTCCCACAATTCCTTCTGTGTCTCTGTCTGGCTACGAAGTCTTCCATGATTTGCTGGGACAGAAAACTGTTGTTCTTTGTTATTCGTATGAATGATGTACACAACTTCACTTTTAATTGTCACACTAATATGAACAGGCTCTCAAAAATAACATCTAAGTGATCTAAGATGCAAGTTTAGACTCTTGCTGTTCCTGTTAGATGGGGACTTTTCCAGCTGAATTAAAAAAGCAGCATTTAAAGGCAATTCCTTTTATAAAAGGCAAGTACTGAGAATCTAGAAAAATAGCAAATATCTGAATATTATGAAATGTATTCAGATACTCCATTGTATCGATGTGTTATGAATATGCATTAGGAAAAAGCATAGGCTTTCCTACACTGAAGGATCCCAGACAAGTCGTGCATTAAGATACACTGAGATGCTGGATGCTTTTTTGTGAAATTCTTCTAGGAGCCACTTAGAGTCTAGTACTCTATAAACCATAATTTTTTTAAGGATAAAACACCTGAAATTTGCTGTAAACAAATGGCAAAGAGAATGTAGACCCATCCATGGAATCTCAAGAAAATGATACCTTTACAGATATTTGCACTCATCTTTATAGGTTGTATTTCTGTATAATGTGACACTCAAAGTAATTAGCAATAACGAGTGGTTTTGTCTCTGAATAGTGCTTTAATTACTGATGAGCATGGTCTCTCCATCTAGGGCCCCACTTGCTTTCTAAACTGCTGCCAGACACTGACAAAGGTTTCAAATTTCGGTCTCTTATCACTCCTGGCTAATTCACATGATTAGTGAACGTAGGTATTGTATTTTTACCAAATTTACTAAGTCATTACCACTTTTATTTTTCTCTGTACAAAACAGCACAACTTGCTTGTGTTGATCAGCTCATCCATGTTCACATCACCTATTTATTCCAGTTGCAAGGAGCAAACTTTTCATTCAGAAAGTAACAGACTCAGAGATTTGATATGGAAAGAGGCTTCACTGAGTCACATAAAATCCTGCAAAGAGATTACAGTCATTTTATCTGAGTCATCCTTGGTAATACCAGATAGTAGACAAGAAGGGCAATAAAAATTAGGTTGGAAAAAAAGGAAGTTTCTCAAAGTAGCCAACATAAAATCTATTCAGGCATTTTACATTTTCAAATCATCAAAAATAGTAAGAAATCGCTTGTGAATAATGCAGGTACTAGAACAAGCCGGGGTAGGAAGCTGACATATGTCAGCAGAAGAGAAAATACTTGAAGTCCCACATTTGATAAAATGTCACATAACAGGACAGAGTAATCTCACTGCTTAAAACCCATGTGTAGAGGTGACTGCCTCACAGCTCCAAACAATCTTACAAATGTAGAACCAATTCAACCAACAAATTCATTTCAGGCTCACATGCTGAAGCTGTCCAATATGCTGCTAAATGTGGGCTGCTCTTTGAGGCCAGCATATCTCACACCATTTCTCCCAATTAGTTCAGTTGTGAAGCTGTTCCTTCAGTTCTTTCTCTGCTCATGACAAATGGGAGGGGAGTTCTAGGCCTTTGTCTTCCACCTTTTAACCTGGCACGTGTAACCAAGACCCAAGAGCAGTAACAATGAACCCCAGATGATTTCCTCCTACAGCAGAATGAGATTTGTCTACTGCCACTCTCTTCCACTGCCATCATTTTCACAGCTATGACTATTTATTGTCCTGACCAGACAGGTACCTCATTTTAAAAAAAGTTGTTCTACAAATCACAGCTCTCTGCAGTCTGAACTAGTTCAGCCAGAACTGAGGTCAGTGTAAATGAGGGCCTGCTTAAAAAGCTTTCAGTCCTGGATCACTTACAAAATAAATTATATAATTTCTCTGTGCACAAATTCCACAGCTCTTCCATTTGCAGAACTGAAACTGTTCTGATGGTTTGAATAAGTCAGGAAGATAAATGGACACACTAACAGAAAGCTGTATCCCATTAAGTCCTTCAGAGTTTCAATGAAATTTTAGGAGCTGGTGAGCAATGGTAGTGCTTTGTTAGAGTGCTGAAGTACAAAAGGCTCTATTAGCAATAATAATACATTTTTACAGCATGTTTTATCCAACAATCTCAGAGATCATTACAAACATTAATTGAACCTAACTATAGCCTGTGATAAATTAGCATTATTATGCTAATTTTATGGATGGAAAGAGAAAAAGACAGAGAGGTTAAGTGATTCACTCAGGAATAGAACCCAGCACCACGTGCACAAAGGGGTTATCCCATCCAAGAACTGTTGACAGACTAATCCAAGTGGGATGTCAGACACAAACACTATAAAGCACTCCCAAAACCAGGATGTAATTGCTCTGAGGAAGTGCTCACCAGCAAGGCAGTAGTGTTGCTGAGGATATGCAGCAGGTAAATTTCTTTCACTTGTTCATTTACTTTGAAACTCTCACTGGACCTTTGCAAGATCATTCATAAACACCAAGAATTTCTTACTGGTTATATTGGTTTACTCAGATACATATCTAAAAGTAGGAGAATATTTTAAATAATGGTCACAAAACCTGAAGCAGTCATCCATGTTATTCACATCAATTATGACTTCAAAGAAGAGGACAGCATGACTGTATCCACTTTCTTTAAAATATCATGCTGGATATAGAAAGGAGGACAAAACAGTTAAAATATCTCTTCAAGTACCATTCCAGTTTCCTCCAATATTTTCAGCTCTTGGGAAGAAAAAAACCAAACAACAACAACCAAACTTTTAAAAGCTGTTTTGGCTTCCTCTTCTTATTGACTGTCCTGGAAAATACTTAATCTGTCACTTAATCTTAGTCTGATTTAATGTATCTCACAATAAGAGCTACAACAAAGTTGCATCTTTGCCAAGCATCAGAGACTCTATTTCAGACAAAAATAATCCTTTGCCTTTCTTCCACCCTTTGTACCATTCATCATTTGCTACTTATTTAACACTGGTAGTTTGTTTCATGTGTCTGCTTGGTTTACTACTTTTAGACTGCCTTTTCAATGATTCCTAATTTCCATGATATTTGATACATTTTCAAACATTACCAGTTTCTAGAATATCACAACCTTTATGCAAATGTGTCTTGTTAGTCTCCAAAAAATTATTTTAATTAAGTCCTTAACAGACTTGTCATTGTTAATAGCAGAAGAAAGAAAATGTTCTCTTATGAATATCCAGCAGGGAGTAACTAGTAATTAATGAAAGGTATTTTCCTCTACATGATACTGAAGAAATTATTGGTGATTACCATTTTCTCTTTTCATTAATCTTCTTAAAGGTTTCTTACCTGCTTATGCTGAATGTCTTTTATTTGCTGGGCAGTTCTGGCTCTATCAGTTTATATTAAAGGTTTCCCTTCTTTCTCATTTCATAAAAATTAAATTAGTGTAACATAGGAGCGGAACACTACAGATATAAACAAATCAACTGCAGCATCACCTGCAGTCTCCATTTCCAGCTAACCACAAGCTTCCCTGCCAGCAGTATGGTCAATGGTGGGAGCTTTATCCAGGAGACTTCACTTAGTGCCTTGAGGATTCCATAAATTAACATCTTCTGAACACTGCTGGTTCAGATATACTAGTCATGACATAACTTCCATTCTGATTCTGACAGAAGGTGACATTTGGAAAGAAGAGTCAAAATGCTGAGCAGTAGAAGAGCCTAAAACAGCCAATCAGGACTAAAGGGGCTCAGCCTCACACAACTGAACAGGCAGAGTCAGGCACAGAACACTTCTGATCCTCTCCTTGTTCAATATGAACTGAAAGTAAACCCTGAGCCCAGGACCTCAGGGTCTAGATAAATATTTTTGTTGCTTTTTTTGCTTATATAAGAAAGGTCTAAACAACCACAGATCCATCTACATTGTCAGTTGCAGGATGTAATTGCAGCAGCACCTTAATACCTGAGCTAGTTTGGGTAGTGACAGAAAGGAAGATACACAATTGCTCACTTCAACCCAGGCCAGTCACACAAATTCCTGGGATCCCAGACCTGGTGGAATCACAGTAAAATCCCTAATCTTGGTGATCTTCCAGGTTTCCACAAACACTTGAGGCTGAATCTGCATCACTCTTCTCACCATAAGGTGTTTGTTCTTGATCCAGGTAAAGGGTTAAATCCATTCCTTCAAGAACCAACTTTATCACTTTTGTTTGTCCTGGTTCAGTGCCTTGCTGTGCAAACACTTGTGCTGGCCCAGGGAAAGGGGGTAGGGACAAATACCTGTGTCTGGGGAAGTGGCGTGACTGCCTCTTGTGGGAAGTAGCTCCTGGAAGAGCTGGCACCACCTTCTGTGCCTGCCACCTCCTAACACAGCTTTGTAATTTGTTTAAACTGAGAGGAGCCAGGCAGAGACCACACTGCTCCCAGTGCCTGGTCCTTCTCAAGGCTGGCTGCTCCCCAGGGACAGGGAGATAGATGGCAGCAAGCAGAGCAGCTGGCTCACCAAACACCCTCCTCCTGTCCTGAAGTAAGGGAGCAGGGCAGGCTAGGGGTGGTAGCCAGGGTCAAAACACGTCATCAAGCAAGTTCATGACCATGAGGCAGGTCCAAGGTCAGGCTGAGAAGTCAGTCTGCAAGTGAGGGTCAGACACAGCCCTGTGACTGACAGGCAGGTCTGTGATGCCAGAGCAGAGCTGAGGTCAAGCCAGGAGTGGTCCAGCCTTGTGATCCCCAGTCAGGACAACAGTAAGAGGAGAGAGCCAAGGTCAGGCTGGGAAGTCAGTCCATAGGTCTGACAGTCCACAATGCCCAGATCAACAGGCATAGATACAGGCACAGGCATGGCTGTGGTAGAAATAGGTATTGAATGTAAACAGAACCTTTGGGCCCATGGGTAGGGCTGTGGGGGAGGCCAATAAAGGCTTATTAGTGTCATCAGGGTCCTGACAGTTCTACTCGTTCCTCTTCCTTGTGTCCTGTTTTTCCCACCCTCCTCATTCTAGCTTAGTGCTTGTGAGGCTGCATGTGGAGTCAGAGCAGCTCAGGAGAAAACCAGTCCTCCTGGTAAGGTTATTTCCCCACTTCTGTGTGAACACCAGAACTGGTGCTGTGGAGTTGGCTGGAACGTGTGGCTCAGGGCTGAGAATCAATAGACAGTGGTAGATGTGGCAGTATGGTCCAACTGGGGTCTCTGCCACTTTTGAAACTACACTCAGAGTCTTCTGGAATAGTACAGATATGAATTTTCAGATTGCAATTATCTTCTAATATAAGAGCAAGTGTATTGCAAGTGTCACTGCTCACAAACATCATTACAGAATTTTTAAATTTATATAGCTCTACTTGGTGATCTATATGCAGCTGGACTAGATGGTTGTTGTGGGTCCTTCCCAGCTGAAATACTGTATTCTGTAGACACAGTTGTGGATATACTTATATTTGCCTACAAATACTAGAAGACAGTTAGTGTCTCTAAGAGCATAGTCTGGCCCAGAAACATTAAAATAAAGGAGAACCAGTCACAAGGAAGAAGAAAGGGAAAAGGAAACAATGTCCTTTTTTTTTTTTTTTAAATCAGAGCTTGTTTTTTCTTTCCACACTCTGTGTAATAACCCAGCAATGGAATGCAAATTAACATTCATGGTTTTTTTAAACAATAGCCTTTGTGTTCTGAACCACACTGACGAAACAGAACAATACCAAAAAAACATGATCACAAAATCTTTTTCCAGCAATGTGCAAACCAGTTCTGTTGGAAACATCTAACTGCAAGGGAATCTGTTTTGGAAAGTAATAATAAAGAGAAGTAATAAAGAGAAGTTGGAAGTCCAACTTCTCTTTACTCAGTGGAGAATGTATTTCATTTTTTTCTCAAGCTGAATTTCAAACTGTTGCATCACTGCAAATTCCATGAAGTCAGTATGGTCCCGGGCTCTAGGTCTATGCAGCCAGGCCGAGCAGACATAAGCAAGGCCATAACTCGATTTCCAGGAATTTTGTTATCAATGAAAAATGCACTGAAAAGCACAGTGCTTCACTGTCAGAGACCTGACCACTCACTGTGCTTGCAAATACACAGAATGTATCATCTAAACCTATTGCCTTTTGAGTTGAAGACACTGAGAGAATTTTCATGATACTTGATGCCAGCTTTACTTCTGAGTACGAACACTAAAAGGTAAAAATACATGTAAAAGCATGCTTTCTCCAGATAAGAATTAAAATTTGGAAAACTAAACACATGATTGCAGTTACTGCTGGCAGATGTAGCTCCTGTGGAAAAGACTTTATCTGCTACCCTATTAAATTGCTGTATAATCTCTATTTAGGCCCAATCACTGCTTTCAACCCACATGTGTCAAATATCCCAACCTGTCTTTACATGTGGGCATAACTACATGGCCTGAGAGACCTTCCTGAAAGGGCTGAAAAGCTCTGCAGGACTGTAGAGCATCCTTCATGAAGGTGTCACAAATTACTGGTCCATTGCTACACTGGCAGTGTTTGGCAGAGGTACCCCAGGTACAGCCAACTTGAGAGTTCACCTCAAGTGTGAAGTTCGCTCCAAGTGTGTCCCACTCAGGGGGGGAGGCTGGGCACAGCCTGCTGTGGTCCAGGACAGCTCAAAGGGTCACACTTAGGACAACTGTTTATAGGGCTGCAGAAGAGTTGGCTTTAGTCATAGTAATTTTCCATCCTGGCCACAATTAGGGTCAGTGACTTTCTTCAAAAGTTTGATAATAAAAATGCTGGTCACTCAAGTTGTAATTCAGGCTTGAAAACTAATTTTCAAATGCTATTCTTTGAAAAACAGGAGCTGACAGTTTCTGACAAGCTCAAGAAGAGCTTAGTCCAGGTACTGCTCATCAAGGCCGAGGCTTAAGGGGTGTTTCTGAGATGATACTGTAGCCCAGGGAGTGGGGGAGGATGCACCACCAGAGAAGGCAACCTTGAAGATACACTCCAATGTGTTTCTGTCTACATTCCCTGAAATGATAACCACCAACAGCTGTCACCTCTGAAATCCTCTGTATAAATCATCAGAAAATATCCTCTCCATTAACAGTGGAGAGTAGACAAATTAGCCATCATAATCCACTGAAGGGAGAAGGACCACCACAAGGACAATTGGTTTCTGTGTGGTTTTTTTCTACACAGCATGCAGTTCTCAGCTGTTTTTAGCCTGTGGTTACTCACTGTGGGTGAGCAGGTTGGCTGCTGCTGCTCTCTGAGGTTCTCTGCCACTATAAAATAGACCAATGTCCATTTTACAAATGCAGAGGAAGAGCAGAAACAAAATAGTGTATTTTGCATTATGCAATTAAAGCATAAAAACACAACAAAGCAGAAGTAGCTTAAGAGAGCTTTTTAGAGCTCTTATATGGGATAAGGAGAAAGTCAGAAATTAGCTACATCCCTCATTAGCTTTTGCCTACCTGACAAAGATTCTACTGACATTACCTCTTACTTTTATAAGGAAGAGCTCTATTGGAGAAAAGAATTTTATGATCCTGGAATGTTTAGTGTCTTGGTAAATATAACATGCTGAGCATATTTGTTTGAGAAAATCTGTGATTGCCTTAGCTTGTGGTCTACAATCATCTTACTATGATTAAATTGCAAAAATCTGGTACTATCTAAAGGTTTATCAACTGGAATTTACTTTAACTGCAAACTCTGCCTTTAAAAGATACCAAAATTACTGTTGTTATAACAGCCACCCTAAATCTGCAATAGTGACGGAACTTAAGACCATCTGCTCCTGGGGCTGTAACCCCAAAGAAGCCACAGAAAGGAAAAACTGTGAGCTGCTTCCTGATATCCAGGACCTAGGGCTTTTTGCCAGGACAAGTGCTTGTGAACAAGACACTCAGAAGAGAGACCACATCGATCACTCAGCTTGTGTTACCAGAATTCTGTACAGAAACTATTCAGGTTTCAGTTTGCGATTATTCTAAATCTGGTCCTGGACTTGCAATGCAGTTAAGTGATACTCAGAACAGGCCATGTTACTCCAGTCTTCACACAGACAGTACTTTTTTCCACCTGTCAGCTTGGACTTTTCCCCCACCTCCATGCAGCAGGACTCTTCTAGTCACTCCTGCTCTGATTCAACACTGGGAATAACAGGGTAAAATAAGAAAAGCAGCAAGATTTCAAATTACTTATGGTGAAAAAATATTAATAATTCCAAGTTGGTTTATTTTCTAGTATTTGTCAGGAGTAATTTTTAGGTTCCAATGCTAATGTGGAGAAATGACATTATATAGCTTGTTTTCATCTTTTTACATAGCAATTCAGTGATGTTGAAATATATGCATTTCAAAAAGACTTGTTCAGGAGTTGTGACTGTACAGATCAGACATCCTGTGTTGTTTTGACATCCTGTGACGTTTTCTTCACTGAGCTCTCGGTTTAAACAAGCCCTCGAGCAAGGCGGCCCCGGGCCGGGCGGGAAGGCCTGGCCGAGCAGCCTAGTCCCCGGCCCCGCAGTGGCTGCGCAGGGCGGCATTGGCAGGGCTGGGCGGCTGCAGGCAGCAGCAGGGCTCAGCACACACACTGAGCTCAGGCTGCTTCTGTTTCTGAAGCCATTACCTGCATACCATTCTCTCTGCTATACTGCAACGCGGGAAACTTTTTCCCCCATCATACCTAAAATTCAGGGCTCATTCCAAAGTGGAACTCGTTATCAGCTGACTTTAGTTTTCAGTCTCTCACAGTGCAAACTGTGCTGTACTTATGACAACGATAATAAGCTAAAATAAAGACCAAGCTGAAAACCGCTTATCTGCTGCCTGACCACAGAAGAAATTGGCAAGTGGTTGGGCTCAAACTTCCTCTTTTTTTTTTGTACTTCAGGTTACAAAGAGGGATCTCATTGGCTCATCTAAACCCACTGCTAAATAAGCAGGTTTTAACTCCTTTTTCATCTGCTTGTCAGATCTCCAAAAGTAAGACCACATAGACAAGGTCACTGCTTTCAAATTTAAATGTCACAAGTTGCCATGTCAATATGTAGTGAATGGTACAGTAAGGCGGCAGTTACTGAAATTTACCCTGAAGTACAATGTAATTTTTTTCGTAATCGCAGCATTATGGGATAGGATTTGGGGATCCTATTAATAGGAAGTGTATTAGCATTTATTTAAAAATAACTTCTAGCTTCACAGATCTATATCAAAGCTAAAGGCAAACGTACCCTGTAAAGTTAAACATTAAAAGGCAAGTGAACACCAGATTTGCTTTCCTTTAGTTTTATAATCATTTAAAAGCTGACAATTCATTTTCTGGTGCATGTACTTATGAATGATCTCCTGGAGTTGACAATGCTGGAAAAAGTTTCAATTAAAAATTATTCTAGCTTTTCATATTTCTATATCTAGGTAGCCTCTCTCAAAATAAATTCCCAAGGATTTAATTAGCCTTACCTTACTTCAAAAGGCAACCTCTAGACTTTCCAGAGGATACAGTGAATGTAAGGAAGCCAGATGTGTAAATATGCATGTTCTTTCCTCAAGTACAGCAATTTTAGTGGTCCTACAAGAACAATGTATCAACATTGTTAGATCAAGAACTTAATGCTTTAAGTACATAAACCAAAAGAATTTGTGCTCCTATTTTTTGAAGTATTTCAGAATTCAACAGTAAAAGGGACGAATTTACCAAAAAAAGGTAGTTCACTAAAATCGTAATAAAACTTCATTGGTCGAAATGTAATGAGTAAAGAAAAAATAGTGTACATCTTTTCAGATTAAAAACTATTCTGAAACTTGATTCTGCAAGTTGATTTTGCATTTGGAAAGACTGTTAAGTGGAACTTACTTTACTGCTGTTACTTGCCTATCTAATAATAGTTACCTTCAGGTAGATTTCATCATATTCTTTGTAATCATAATTTTCACTGCCAGTGCAAGTAGGTTTTCATTTCTTTTAAAATAAATCCTGTTTTAGATTTCATTTGGCAAACCTGCAGCATTTTCATATGCCAAGTCGTACCTGTCTTCTGCTTGATCTTGTTCCATAGTCAGCTTCATAGTAGTAGGGTCATAATAACAAGAATATGAAAATTGTTAAAGGAATGAAGCAGTTCAACTTCCCTTAAGTTCCAGTCAGTGTCATAAAAACACTTTGTGCAGGAGTATCCAAGGCTTTCTTCTTTGTTTTACAGTCATGATGATCATAATTTCTTAGAAAGTGGAAAGTTAGAATTTTACAAATAAGATCACTCACCTAACTCAGCAAACTAAATAGCTGCTGTGTCATTAATGTTTGCCATGTGGTGAGTAATTGCACCAAGTTTTTGCCTCTTGAATAGCTTGGTTTGCAGCTCTTTCTTTTACTGACCATAAACCACAGGGTTAAAACATAGTGCAAATAACAAAGTAAGAAGGGCTGTAAAATAGTGCTTTCATGGTGTCTTCCAACAGCTGTTAGCAGAAGGTGCAAACTCAATTGCAGTCCATGAATAATGATAGTTTTTCTGGGCTTTTTATTTTAGATATTTGAATGGCCATCATGTTTTTCTTCTCTGCAGAAGAGGCAGTAGTCAATTACAATGATGATTATAGGAACTACAATTAAAACAATTCCAGCTGCTCTGACAAAAGTAGCTCCAGGCAGAGTTGGCCATGAAGTTCTGTTTTGAGTATACCTTGAGGTGTTTCTTTTCTGCCTTCTGTAAGTAATAGGCAAATACCTTTAAGCTTTGTTACAATCCAAGCACAAATGATGACTTGGTGTTTCACTGAGCACACCAGTGGTAAATACTGCAGAGATCAGTGTATGCAGCAAGATACCAGTGAAGTGCCATCAAAGTAAGAGGTCTCCTGCTGCTTTCTCCTTGTGTTCCAAACATTGTCCCTTTTACAAATTGTGGAGTTATCATATTAAGCACTTATACTGTTTAACAGATTGCACTAAGGTCACGGAGGAGGGAACAACAGAGCAGGTGATGGCACTGGAGAAAATACTGCACTTATTTCTTCATGTGAAAGCATTCTCAAACTATCTCTGGTATTAGCAGCCTAAGTGAAATAATAACAATGTAATCATCTGTTTAAAGAAATGGTTTTTTGTACATTTTCTATATGCACTGATACTGAGCATTTCCCCTCAGATGAATTACTAAATATGTTCATGATCTTTAATGGCAGCTCCCAGGTCCTGTAAAAAAAAAGAAAAACCCAAAGGTAACATAATTTGTGCAGTTAGCTTGATGCTATTTCTTCCCATAACCATAAGCATGATTAGCAGATATTTACAGTAAGACAAGCTTTCCTGCACACAAATAGCTGATTTTGCTGTATCATGTAATATATTGGTTTTCATGGCTGAAAGAATATCATACTAGAACCTCTAAAGCATGTCCTTAACTTTCTCCTTTTGATAGCCATTTAGTGGGCAGGAAAATATAGAGAGTAAGGAAATGAAAAGTATCCTTATAATAAGGATTGTTTGCAAAGCATTTTGATAGGTAAATTGATTCACAGAGTCTCAGAATGGATACAGTTGGAAGGCACAACAGCAGGCCATCTGGTCCCACTTCCCTGCTCTGGCAGGTTCATCCCTGAGCACATGGCACAGAATTGCATCTGGACAGTTCTGGAATATCTCCAGTGAGGGAGACTCCACACCCTCTCTGGGCAATCTATTCCAGTGCATGGGCTCCTGCACAGTAAAGTTCTTCCTCATGTTCACGTGGAACTTCCTGGGTATCAGTTTCTGCCCGTTGCCTCTTGTTCTGTTGCTCAGCACCACCGAGCAGAGCCTGGTCCTTCCTCTGAGCCCTCCCTGCAGAGACTTGTGTACATGGGTGAGGTCCCCTCTGAGGAGCTCAGAACTGGACACAGCACTGGACACAGCCTCACCAGGGCTGAGTCAAGGGGCAGGATCACTTCCCTTGACTTGCTAGCAATGCTCTTCCTAGTGCACCCCAGAATCTTACTGTCATCTTGGCCACAAGGGCTCACTGCTAGCTCATGGACAGTTTGTTGTTCACCAGGACCCCCAAGTCCTTCAATGCAGAGCCACTTTCCAGCAGGTCAATCCCCACCTATCTCAGTGCTAGGGGATTCTTCCCCAGGTGCAGAATCCTGCATTTGCCCTTGCTGAACCTCAGATGGTCCTTCTCTGCCTACCTCTTCATCTCCAACCTGTCAAGGTTCTTCTGAATGGCTGCACAACACTCTGAAGTATTGGCCATTCCTCCCAGCTTTGTGTCATCAGTGAACTTGCTGAGGAGGCATCTATCCAAGTCATTGATGAATAACTAAAAAATACTGTCAATAAGTTAAACAATACTGGGGCCCTGCATTGAACTTTGGGGGACACCACTAGTGCCAGGCCTCCAACTAGACCCTGTGCCACTGATTATCACTGCCATGACATCTGCCATGTTACCAGTTCTCAATTCATTTTATACTACTTCATGGGGCAAAGCAAGAGCAAACAAATAAGAGTTTAAGCTGTTTGCTGAGCCCTTCTGATGGTCCCTCAACTGGCAAGACAGGTAGTGCAGAGAAATAAACTTGGAATACAATAACCCTAATGTATAAAATATTTCAGCCTACAAAACTACTCTAGAATCTTTCACAAGTATTACATTTACTAGAAAAACAAGGTACATTCCTGATTGTATCTATCTGACACTTAGTATGACAGAATCTGTGCTGAATGTTTGCTTTCAAATATCCAAACAGATGTCAGTTCTGAACAGTATGTGAGGTAAAATTTTAGTCAGCAGGATATGATTTTTCATTTAAAGACAAATTTACTTTGCCAGTTGTCACTAATAAACTTAAAAAACCTCACATATAAAAAAATCTAAGTATAAATATTACATGCACAAAACCTCTGGAACTATTCTATTGTGAGTATCAGTTCTCCACTGAAGTTTAGCTGTCCCAGAAACATGTATTTCTGATATTTCAATGCCTCCCCAGCATCTAACATTTTCTTATTTTTATACAAATGCAGAATCTTTTAAATGCAGTCTTAAATGCTGGGTTTACTTGAGGTAACTTTTAAATTTATTTGATTTCAGGCATCCTTAGATGCTCCCTGCATTTAACTAAAGTACATATTACTGAGAAGACTGAATATAATACTTGAGAACAGAGACAAGCACCTAAAAAAAACCCCCAAAACCAAAGAAGGTATTTCAGAGGCAAGGAGGGTGCTGTAAATAATCTATAGAGTCTCAGGTTTGTCTGTGTGACCATCAATTAAGAAAGTACTTATGTACACAAATACTGCAGTGTAAGCACTTCCAAAGCAGTTGGGTAATTTCAGAGTGTAAGTCCTTTTTTCAAAAGTCATATAACAGCCTTGGTGGAAGCTTTCACTTTGCTCATGGCCAGCTGTCACTCAGCTGTTAGCCATTGGATTCCTCCTGACAAAGTTTCCAGGCTGCTTTAGAGAGCCTGGTGACCTCATTTTTTTTACAATGAAAACCAGCCTGTGCTGGGCTGTTGGGTAACAGCAAGCTACAACATAGGTACTACATATAATTTCTGTCTTAACAAAACCCAAGAGCAGATTTTCCATAGTTACCTACAGTCATCTTCTTCCAGAATACTTCTGAATACAAACAGCATATGGATGGGGGAGAGTCAGTAACTCTTACTGACTCTGCATGGTTCAGGAAGGTGACATAGAATCTCCATAGACATGTGTGGCCTTTGGGCACATAGAGAAGAAATAAGCATTTAAAATTACTGCATGGGCTGCAAAGAGTCGGTGGAAAAATACAGAGCAGATGAAGTTTGTTTTGATGAAAGTGTCAAGGACAGATATTGCATTGACAGGGACAGATATTGCATGTGTACAAGATTTACATAAAAAGAGAAATATTAGTATTTTTCTTTTGTTTAAACAAAAGGGGCCAGTGACTGCAGCTTCCCTCCAAGGGGCTGAATCACCACTTCCTGTCAACTTGTTAGCACTAACACATCACTTTAAAGTTACAGCTCCAAAGCTTAAAACTGTTGCACACAGGCCAGCTTCTGTTTGTACAGTGCAGTCACTGAGCAGTTCAGTAGTGTCAATACTGGTGTCTGGAGCTATTTTTAAAGTGCACTGCATTGTCATGAATCAGCCTTCTGGTCTCCTACTGTAATCTGTTTAGCAAATGGCACATTTAGCTACTTCAGCCACTTTTTATATATATATATATATATGTATATGTATATGCATGGTAGGCACTCAGTCTTCCATTTATTGTGCAAGATGATCATTGAAAGCATGCATTAAATAAGCAGAAAACTATTGTTTTTGTTAGAATTCTCGGAATAGACATTGTAGAAGGAAACCACTGAGTCCTGTGGTTGTCAGGGGCTCTAGAAAGTCAATTTTATATGTGCATAAATAAGGAAAGCTTTGCTTAGTCATTCATCTATCAGTTGGTCGATTCCTATGTATGGGCAAAAGATAACAGTGGTTAAAGGGTCTCTTCTGCAGTTTAAATCTGTATGCTGATTGAGATCAATCTACAAAGCATGTGGTAAAATCTCAATTAATGAACTTTTACAGTTCTTGTAACAGAGTCACGGGGCCTGTTCACTCAAGTCTTTACCCACAACACATGGAAGTCTTCATCTTGCAGATTTTCCAATATTACAAAAGCTTAAAGAATGTTAACACTGAGTTTGATAGGAAGTGAAGCCTGTTTGAACATCAGCAATGATTCTACATGGAGCTAAAGCTTAATTTTAAAAGCATCACAGACTTAATTTGGAGTTTTTATTTACACTACATGGAAGTAAAATTATTTCATTTTAGCATTTAAACAAAATAATAAACCCTCAATATATCAGTTTCATTATTTCAGGCACTGCCCATGGATAAGTATATTTTCCAGAAACAGTTTTTCTTATTACTGAGAAGAATAATCTGGTGTATCCCCACTCTTTTGATGTTTAGCTACTGGGTATAGTTTTATTCTTTGAGTGTAACACAAACTGTCATCTTAAATTCATCCCTTTACTGATAAGAGTTTCATGTAGGGAATACCCAGACTTCTATTTGGAAAAGATAAATTTTAAAAACAGTTAAAACATCAATTTCAGCAGTACACTCATGCCTATCAAACCCTGATAATTAAAGGAATATGATGTAACTTGACTGTATCGTCAAAGAAAGTTAACTTACCTTGTATTTTGTCTCTGTTTAAATTGGAGTACTTTTTGCATGCTTCCTTCTCTGTGTTGCTAAAACATTGCTCATTGTAAAAGAAGAAGCAAGAGAAATTAAAGAGAAGTAAAAATAGAGAAGTTACTTGGAAACCAAAATGTCTACAATGTCATTACATACTTAGAATGTGAGTCCTTCTAGAGACACAGTTTTTTATGCCATCAAAGACTCAAAAAGTAATAGCAAGAGATATAAATATTGTAACAAATACAATAACCTCACAGCTACCATAGATTTACTGTGGCCTAAAATTTTACAGAAACAGAAAAAGTAACAAATCTCAGCTCCCCTTACTTAGAATGTAATTCTCCTAATTAATTAGCTTTGGTAAAGAGAATACCTGTTAATAGCCTAAGACATACTGTGCACAATTTAGCTGCTCTGATTCACAGAAAAGGGAACATATACAGTCATTGGCTTTTTATTGTTGTTGTCATTGGGGATGATATTTTTATCACTGTCAATATTCTTTGAGTTCTCAACATGTTTTCTGGCATTCCTCTCTGAAAGCATTACAAAAATCCTTCTTCCATTCAGGTAGAATAAGAAAAAAAAGTAAGATCTTTTGATGTTTTTCTTATGGCATGAACTACATAAACTATTTAATTGTGTGTATGGCACTTCAGCTGTCCCTTCAGCCAACTTAAACAGCTCAAAGCAAGACTTCAAAATTGTTTACAAATTTTTAAAGAAATGCCTAAAAATATTTGAGAAATAAAATATTTTAAAATGCTTTAATAATGGAATATTAGAAGCAATATGAGAAATAGGGAATGTAATAGCCCATGGGAAATAGATTGATTCTTACAAGACCAATACTGGTAAGGTAAGTATAGATGAGCAAGATGAAGGGTGTGATTGAGAGAACATCCTTCCTTTTACATCAGCACTACCCATTCTCACTACTTATTGATCAATTCTGCATCTGAGATTGAATCACTGCTGTTTTTATGGAGTCCTATGGTCTTCCAGGCCAGGGAGGGTCAAGAGAGCATCTTTTACGTGCTGTAGAAATAAATCTATGTAAATAACTATGTAACTGAAAAACAAACTCACCTTTAATGAAAAATCATTCCTGGGACCCTCTTCATCACTTTTGAGAATCTCTAATGTAAATTAATTTACTAATTCACTTATATAGTGAATTTTAACTGTGGAAACAAAACATAAGTGGCCTGGAAAACGTGGGTGAAACAACTAAAAACCCTCCAACCCTCAGAATGGTGACAGCCTTTCCCCCAAACTAGCTGTCAATAATAGTCCTAAATACGTATCTGCAAGCTGGTATCCTGGGTAGAAAACAGCAGCAACCAGGGGTATCTGCACCAGTACATTTTGTATAATGACACAGGCAGAGGGAAAAACATGTCTCCCATCTTCTCTGACTTGTCCCTGAAAACTCCTCCTTTGCTCCAACCACCAGAGATCAGCAGGCAGAATTTCCTTTGGCTGGTTCTTCATGCTGAGTGTACCTTGTGGCTGTCTCCATGCACAAGTGCCTGCTGAATCAGACTGACATAGCTACAACCCACTGCATTTTGTTGACAATTCTCAGACAGGGCTTGTGACTTAAAAGGGGCTGCAGTATGCTTTCAGCAAGACCACAGTGGGCTTGCAGGCTTTAGGGTGGTTTTTTTTTTTTTCTTGATATAATTTTATGAACTAGGGTAATAAAATTATTCTAGTTCCATGGAATGCCTAGAGATAGATAGAACACATCTGAGAAGCTATGTTATTGCTAGTTCTCAGGAAAAAAAACAAGTAGACAATATGCTGCTTCTGACCAGCAGAGAGGATGAGGGCCCTGCTCTGTCACGTTGTTGTCCAACTGAAGATTCTCAGGGTACCGTTACAACAAGCCAGGCTCTCTGGGAGACAGTGAGCTAAGACTGCAGAAGTGGTAAGGAGAGTTGCAGCAACACAAGGATAACTTTCAGCTAACATCCTACAAACAGCAGCAGCCAACAGCAAATTAGGTGATGGCTCTGTGCTGAGGCAGTGAGCAGGGCTTTCACAGCACGGCCCATTTGGGGTGTGCTGTAACTGGGGTTTGGTAGGTGTGCAGCAAATTCAGGAAGTGCAATTTGCACCTCTTTGCACCAGAAACGGAATGAGTCAGATCCCCGAAGCTTCAATTTCAGCTTTGCTGCTGCCTCCTCATTGTTCTGACTAATACAATGATTTCATACCCAGCTAAGTATGGTAAAAGCCAGCTGCATGGCCTCTAGGTTAGAGCCAGCTCATGCTGGCGTCAAAGCTAAAAGACTCCCACAGATTTCAGGGGAACAGCTGCAGGCCACTCCAGCTACCTGTAAGCAAAATTATTAACTACACTAAGAAACACACAAATCAAGGTACATTTAACAATAGAACACACCGCATCAGAAGTCATTAGCATCTCAGTTCTTCAGTGCCAAATTTGAAACATCTGAAAGAGGCCAGAAGTTCAGAAAGAACAAAGCAAATGGGCATAAGACCTCTAAAAAAACCCAAGTATTAAAAACCAAGAAAATTAAAATAGGCAGCAACTTTAAATGCAAAATCTAGCTCTCTAAACACAAGAAAAAAAAGCCCTAGAAAAATGGCCTGTATGGTTTTGGCCCCAGATGTCCCAAATTACTGCACGTCCCAAATGCACTGTGCTGTGAAAAGCCCTGCTCACAGCCTCAGCACATACTTGTCTAACACCAGGATCAGTGTCCTGTGTTAACTTGGTATGACCTTGGTTCTGGGCAATGGGCAATACTGAAACCTCTCTCTTTCATGAGACTTTATATATGCACCCTGGCACTTTTCATGCTAAGCGTGCACACTTACAGAATACAGGCTTCTTTCCAATTTATTTAATTACTTACTATAATTAAAGATTTTCAAAAACGATTTTTTACTACTGGGTACAATGATTTTTCCTTCTGTTTATAAATTAACTTTAGTAATTTGTGAAGAACACTGAGGGTGAAATGACTTAAAATAATGTAACATTTGAAAGATTTAGTAACAGTTTTATTTCCCTGTGTGCTCCCACTGGAACCGTTGCTTGGCAATGCATTTGGTAACTGTTTTTCCTTCTGATCTTGTGTAAACCAAAACCTTGGTCTGACAAATGATATTGTAAGAGCAGTTATCTAAAACTGCCTGGAGCTCTGGCAGAATCAGGCCAAGGGCCTTGATGCTAACCCTGCAAAAAGTAATCACGATTTGCAATTGGCTATTGGCAGAGTAAGATTAGATTTGGTTCTGTAAGGCTGTAACTCCAGAAAATTAAGACCTCATCCTTTAGTAGTGTTCCTAATTAGTCCACAACAATTTTTCTTAAAAGGTGAGGATAAGGTCAGTGGTGAGACTCAGAATCTTCCCCATCTCTCCAGAAGAACTGCAGGGAGAAAGATCAGGGTAATTTGACACAGAGGTCAGACTTTATATGTACTTGCTGTACTGTATTCTCTAGTCTCAGAATAGTGCAGCTGACAGCTAGGATCCCTCCTTTCTAACAGATGTCAGGTGTATTTCAGTAAATATTGAAATCATGGATAGCTTTCTGAGCCTGATGTGAAAACAGAGATTCTAAGGTTTCCTGCATGCAATTTCTAACCTCCTTAGAGGCCCCGATTACCAGCCTTGCCTGCCTATCAAGCACTACTTGCTTTTTGGGTCAAAGAGGCATCAAAATGGGGTCAGAGGACGAGCTCATTATTTCCTGTCTTCTCAGCAGTCTGCTCCCAGTGTTTCTTGGCTCCTCGGAGACGAACGTGGCATTGTTTGTGAAACAATGTCATGTTTTTAGTGATTTGCAAAGTACTGTGAATCTTGCATATTAAAGATACTCAGAAAGCATTAACAGCTGCTATTTAGTGCAGCAAAGTTTTATAAAATTTCAAGGATATGTGTTGAGCAATAAGCCCCCATTATAGTGGGCGTACTTAAATAGCCCATCAAGACGTCAATAAATTGGCAATAGCATGAGAGAACTTAATATAGGATTTAAAAATATTTTTAATCTAATTTGCTACATCTGACGTAGCAATATTTCCAGATGGATCTTAGTTAAGTATATAAAATAAATATTTAAAAACTCCAGTGTATACTTGCCAAATAATTAAACTTTCAGAACCCAAAAGGTGTCTGACCCCAGCGGGACCTGCTGCCACTGCGCGGGTGTGTACCGGCGTCATTCCCGCCCCGCCCCGCACCGCCAGGAGGGCCTGCCCGGTGTGTCCCGTCACATCAGCACCTGGCGTACCCTGCGGAGCTGCTGCTCCTGGCCGGGACGAGCTGCGGCCGAGGCCGTTCCCTGTTGCAGTTCCCGCACGGCCCGGGCGCTCCCGGGACGCGGCACTCCCGGAGCAGCCCCGCCTGAGGCGGCCCGGCTGCTGCGCCGCGGCGCCCTCTGGCGTGGCAGGCCCGCTATAGCGGCCCCGCTGGCCCCGCGCCCTGAGGGAGCCCCGGCCGCAGCGCGGGATGGCGGGGAACGCGGCCACACAGCGGCACCGCTGGGAACACCGGCCTCACACCGGGATGGCCGGGAACGCGGCCCCACAGCGGCCCCACTGGGAGCCCCGGCCTCACACCGGGATGGCGGGGAACGCGGCCCCATAGAGGCCCCGCTGGGAACACCGGCCTCACACCGGGATGGCCGGGAACACCGGCCTCACACCGGGATGGCCGGGAACGCGGCCCCACAGCGGCCTCACAGAGGCCCCGCTGGGAACACCGGCCTCACACCGGGGTGGCGGGGAAAGGGCCTGCCGGAGGCCCTGGAACATTATTATTATTATTAGGGACACTAAAACGTTGTGATCACTACCCCTTGCAGGAAGCCTTATTAAAACTAATTGTTGTTCCTCATTAGAGCCGCAATACAGTTCTGTTAAGAAATACATTAAAAGATACAAAGTGGCAGAAAAGTCAAGCCAGTAATAGTGTAAGCTAAATAAACCTTCAATTGTTTAATAAAACCTTGAGAAGAGGGTCTGCAATATTTAACCTAAAGGACAGTGTGCCTGGTTGGCAGAAATCATCATCATCCCAGTGTCAGGAGCATGTTAACATTTCAGAATACAAACAAAAAGTGCTTCTAAAATGATGTTTGTAGAGGTTAACAATCATTTCCTTCCTTAACATATAATAAAGTTGTATTAAAATAATATTTGCATTTCCTATTAAAGCAACTCCGCAGATGACCAGCTGATTTAAATTAAAGAACATTTACTAGTTTGTTTTTTGTGTTGCAGCCGCCACAACAGCAGGACCAGCACCTCCAAAATCTGCCTGGGACACGGGCAGCACCAGCCACTGGAGCTGGAGTCCATTTTGAAACCAGGGCGAAGAGAACAGCTGGCTCGAATGAATGCCTGGGAGCCCACACCCTCGCTCTCCCTCAAATAACAATGCTTATTGCATTCTTGTAGCACTGAAAGGAAAGCAATAAGCATTTGGGAAAACAACATCTACAGATTGGTGTGTGGGAGGACATTATGATGTTATCCTGTCCAGCAATCTCCTACTTCTCTCTCTCCATTTGATAATAAAGAGAATGACTGAACAAATGTCCCTTTCATACTTTGCTCCTCTGCTTTTTGTTCTTCGTCACTCTCCGTAAAACAACACAAACTGAGCCGATGCTAGTTTGTCAGATTCCAGAGTCTGGAATGCATTTTCGTCGGCCCATTTCTATCTGGATGGAAGTGCAGAGCTGCTGCAGCAGCCACAAAAGCAGAAGAGGTCCCCTACATCCCTGTGGCTCCTCTCATGCTGGAGGAGAGTTATGGATAGGAGTCCATACTGACATCTCTGCCGTCTCTCCTGTGTCATCTCTCTGCACACCGTTCCATCCCCCTCTCTCTAAGTTTCTGTGCTACTTAAAGCAATTACAACTCGAGTGACTCATTACACCACAAGTCTTGGAGTCACTCCCCCATACAAGAAAAGAAAAGCTCTCCCTCTTCTCTATCAGATCTACTTTCTGCTGGTATTTGAGTGAGATGGTGGCAACCCAGACAGAACTGTCATCCAACATTTCTTGTCAAGTAGCTTTTTACCCCTTGGTGACTTGGTAGGAACAACAAATATACAAACTCAAATGAAATGGAACTGGAATGCTCCCAGTGACACACAGTGCAAGACAGGGACTTGCAGGTGAGAAAGTGCCTCTCCCTGAAAGACGAAGACTCTGAAGTTACCTACATGTGCATCACCTTTCAGATTCCTTGAGCTGACAGCTCCCCCACCTACCTGTGTGAAGTTTTATATGGCAACAATGAAGGGAAAGAAAAGTACTAATTGAGAAAGTGAGATAACAAAACCACAAAATAGAAAAATACACTAAAAAGAAGCTCAGCAGCAGAGTTAGAAATCAAACTTTCCCCTGAAAACAGCAACAGGAATCTAGCCAAGAAACAATGGTCTTAGTATACTTTGGAAATTATTAGCAGAATAATTAGAGGCACATCTTATTTAATCAGTAATACATAAGAAGTATTTTCTAGAATCCTAATTATGGATTTAGTCCTGTAAATCTTTACTTGTGTAAGAAGTTTGTACTTGCAATGAATACTAAATACTTGGAAGATGTTTATGCTGTTCTTTAAAAATTTGTTTATTAGGAGACTGAAACAAAGCAGTAGATTGTAGCATCTAATTATGAAAAAGAGGATACACATCGCATCCAAGTATTGTGGCACTCTCCTTTGTCTTTTAAGGTGAACACCACAAATGCTGAAAACATTTGGATTGAAATAAAAAGTTTATAATTTAGGTACATGTTTTTTAAAGTGAGGATCAATCTGGCAAATGCCAACAAGCAAGCTGCTCCTGTTCAACGTAAGCATGCTGTATTGTACTTCTGAGATTAAGCTATTTATAATCTTTACTGCTTTATTGTTGTTTTAAAAAGTGCCTAAATGTATGTAAATATTTACATACATAAATATTTTACAATCCATAGAATAATTTTAAAAATAGTGCACTTGCAGAAAAGTATTATTATGAAAACATATATTAAAATGCTATTCATATAATATTTATGTTATAAATGAAAAACAAATTATTGTATATTTTTGTTCAGAAAAGCTTTCAAGTTCTGACAGCATTATTTGCCGTTTACATACGGAAAAATGGAAAGAAAATTATTTCATTATCCTCCGCTAGAGGGAGAGAGAGCAGCTCTTGTTGCTGGGCAGATTCTGCACTTTCATTCTGCACCATTTAAAGCAATGATGTCAAGTTTTGGGGAAAAACAACGCCGAGAAATTTAGTTCATTATATTATCAAATATGAAGTAACTCCTAACGTACTGAAGACCTCAAATCTAAAATTTCATTGCTGCTAGGTTACTTTCTGGAACAAATACTACACCAAGTTGATTTCTTTAGACATCCATGTTAACATAATTATTAAAACATCTGAAATAAATAGCAAAAGTTACAGAAATTGTAATAGTTACTAATTTGATAACAAAACAAAGTTACCTATACTGTACTTTCCATTCTGTATTGGATGTGGAATATTCCTACAGGTACTGCATTGTTTTCACTGCTTCCTTTGAAATCAGAGCATGATTTCTTCCACCCAACAGGTCACCCTCTATCTCAGAAGTTCAGAGAAGTCTCACCTCTCCAGAGACAATTTGACATCAACTGTTCAGAGTGTGAATGTTTCCATTTCACCTAAATAACCTGATGATCCAGTCCATGATATCCACACAAGTATCTGTCCCTTTCAGTCCTCTGGACTTGTGGTCCTGCTGGTTTGCAGTTTGTGAGCTGGTGTTTGTGTGCCCACAGAACATGTGGGAACTGCCCCAGCTCACAGAAACATGAGACACTTGGTCTAGCTCAGAGTACTGAGCAGGACCAAGTTTCTGATGTGTTTGTAAGGTCATTTGGAACAGTGGGCACAGGATGCTCATTACCTGAAGGACAGCCATGGATGGCACATAACCAAAAGCTGAAATGTTACTTTCATTTAAAACCCACTGCAGAAAGAAGAAAGGCTAGGAGGGGTTAATATGTCAACTGTCAAAGCAATAATCTAGCACTGGGAGTTTAAGGGACCTTGAAAAGTAAATATTTCTTTATATACTGTGACATGGACAAATTAAGCACAAGGCAACAACTGTTTGGTTTGTGTTCATATCGATTTCAAAGGAAGCCCTCTATGGTTCAAGAACAAAAACTTAACAAGGAAACACAAACCAGGCCTTAATACAATGTTTGAATTTAATTCTGAAGTTTATAAAATGCTCACAAATAAAAAATCCCAATAAATATATTTCTGTTCTGCAGTCCTGATTATGTTTATTTAAGTTTTCTAAGGAACTGGAGGCAGTTTAATAATACATTCCTTTCCTCTATCTCTGTTTAGGGAAAACTGCAGTTATTGACAGTATGAATGCTATGCAGAGATTGAAAAAACTCCAGTGAAACAAGCAAATGATATTGGAACAGTTACTGAGAAGGAAGGAATGGCTCTATCTTACACACACAATGGCAGCTTTTGTACAAACAGTTCTGGCTGAGCTGTCACAGGGATCTCCATTGCAGGACCTCTGGGCTTTTTTGGCCTGATGGAGATCAGTCCCACTCCAGCTCTCCAAAACAGCCTGTGCAGCTATGGAGAGCACGACAGCAGCACAACACTGTGCACACCCTGGCAGCTTCACACAAAGTGAAAATCCCTGGTTCAGGTACTGCTGCAGATGACCTTATGAGATATGAGCCCCTAAAGGCACTCTGCAGTTTAGTTGTGAGCTGAGGAAGTCACCTGTTGTAACTTGGCTGAAATATTTACAGCTCTCAATTCAGTGGAGGACAGTGTATGTGTCTCCTTCTGTCTCTATGCATTGTTTACCTGCTCTATTCTCATAAATCGTTACACCATTGCCGTTCTGGTGTTTTAAAAAGACATTTTCTGAAAATATATTGCTTTGGGACTTTACCCAAATCAAGCTATAGAAATGTTGTGTTAGTATTTAATGAAAGCTTTGATATTTCACAAACTGTTTATAAAGAATGTAATACTTTGGCAGTGGTGCTACAGCAAATAAAAAGGGAAACAGAAAGAAAATCACACAGTTCAAATCAATCTCAGAAAACTTCAATGTTTACAAGCACAAATGCTGTTTTATATTATGTTTTTAAAATGTTTAGAGATCGGAAGATTCTTTTGACCAAAATGTCTGTCAAGATAAGCATGAAGAAAACTTCAGAACAAAGCTAGGTATATATTTTAAAATTTATGCATAATCTGCAGCACACCCAAATTTATTGGTTTGCACTAGACACATTCATACCCACTGGAATGGGTATGAAGTTTCATACATTTCAAGAGCAAAAATTTAGAAAGCCACTGCACACAAATTAATACTGTGATTTGAGTGCCATAAAATCACACATAGCCCTGGTACCACTGAAATAAATACTTAAATTAATATTGACTAGTTCAGTGCCAATTTGACCTTGCAGGAATTTGCAGTTAATTTGGTACATTTACAACAGGTGCAACCCACAACCAAGTCATGCGCTGCATGCTCTGAGATCTCTTCCATGCCCAAGTCTGACCCGCGGGAAGTGACTGCAGTGCCAGTGTGAGTCATGTTGGAGGCCCCAAGTTCTGTCTTCACTCGGTACTTCAGATGTTCAGCCAACTGCAGCCACACCCTTGTACTCATACGTTTTAAACCAGAAAAGCGAGATATCACCGTGTGCAAAACATGTCAGTGTAACAATTGCACTTAGGACTCATAGGAGTTTTCCTGATAAGATAGTTTATCTTCCCTTCTCAAAATACAACTTTGATTGCTAACGTTGAAAGCTGAAGCTAAATAACACCGCAAAAAGGGACTGTTTTATCACCTCTTCTCTTGTTCTGTTAGCAAATGTCATTCCTCCTGTGCTGTGACTTTCTGAATTAGGGAAATAACTATAATGAGTTGCAGAACACACATTTTTCTGTGGAAGTCTTTAGCTATAACATGGAAATGTAGGTTTGCTGTTGCTGCTGCCATTGAAGAACTTAAAAGTGTGTGGGTGGCAGCAGTTCAGTTCAGAAGCAGCAGCCACCATGCATACTCCTACCCATACAATGTATCCTGCCAGCTCTTTAGACTTCTGCAACTCAGTATCCTGTTCCTGCTCACTTTCTCCCTTCATTCTTGATGCACTTCTTGTGGCAGGATAAACCTCCGACTTCTCATGTGAGGCAGTGCTCAGTTTTGCTGGGAGAACCTCTAATATGAATCTTGACAAGTCACTGGTAAAATAGCCTCTCCACTCTGAGGCAGGACTGCTAACCTCTGCTGAGAAACATTCTTTGGTTCTTTTAATACAGTCCAGGAAACTTTCACATTTCTCACCTCAGACACACTGTGTCTTTTACACAATTTAATTGAAAGAGGATAGCCTTAGATTAAATGGTGCAAAGAAATTCTTCCCTGAGGGTGGTGAGGCACTGGCAGAGATTGCCCAGAGAGGCTGTGGCTGCACCATCCCTGGAAATGCTCAAGACCAGGCTGGATGGGGCTTTAAGCAACTCAGTCTAGTGGATGGTGTTCCTAACCACAGGAGGGGGTTTGAAACTACACAATCTCTAAGGTCCCTTCCAACACAAACCATTCTGTGATTCTGCACTGTACTCCTAAAGGATCTAAGGAAATTGAACAGGACCTTCTGTATCTGTAGCTGCTGTAATTCATCAGCTCTTGGAGAGAGAAGACAGAAATGACAAGTAGTTATTCTCCAAAAGGAAATCTCCATGCCAGCAATGTTGCTTTTTCCTCTACTTTTGAATTCCATTCCCATGGCCTTTCCTCAGTATTGGGTGAACTTGAAGATAGCAAATTAGTTCATTCTTTCCTATTTGAGTAAGACCCTGCAGCTGTCATGGGAGTAGGCAGGGGAATTGATGAAAATCAATTGCTCAGAGTATTGTTTGGTAATATTGTCTTGTGGTTGAATCCACCAAAGATACCAAGAATTCTCTGCAGACAGACAGTAGAAAAAGAAGAAAATATGCATTATTTCTGTTTGGCAGTCTGGAGTTACCAAAATGAAGAGAGGGCACAAGCTTTTAGGGTGTTGCAAGGTAGCAGTACTACTGTGCAGTCTCTATGCCAAATGATAATATTAGGTTGTTTTCCTTTATACCTTTTTCCCAGCACCAATGTAACAGGCCCTTGCAAATATACGGAATTCTTCAGCCACCCAAAGAGGCTCATGGAAGAAAGAGGAGAAAAAATCTATAAATACCATTAATTATCTTTCCTTTTAACAGTAACTTGTACAATGAAGAATTGGCCAGGTCATTTGGTGATACTTTGTACTGGTTGAAAGTTCAGCAGTTCAAAAAAACAGGGAGAAGGATTTTTTTTTTCTGGTCTGTATCTTGGTGCTGCAGAAGCCAAGCTCCTATTTCAAACCTTTCCTTCCTTATCAATCACTACAGCACTATGACTTCATGGGAAGCAGGGTGGCAGCTTAATGAGAGCTTTAGGGAGGAGAGGGATCAGCACTACAGCAATAGTAGAGGAAAAGTGCTGGGAAGATAAATAGCACTTTATATTTTTATCAGTATGCATTTCCAGAGGGCTGAATGGTCTGTGACATCTAGAGTTCAGCTACCCTTTTAAGCAATGAGGATTAAGCAACCGGTTGAAGCTGAATGAATGAACTGTGAGATGGGTTAAAATTGCATGGAATCCCGGGCTTGGAGAATAGGAATCAATGGGGTGTTTAGTTGGTGACCAGTACACGCAGGGTCAAAAATTGGTGCCAGAACTGTTCTTTACTTTGATTTTAGCTTGAGTAATTATATAGGATGCACCTGTGGCAGATTTTCACCCCTTAGAAGGGGTGATTTCCAAATCAAAGTGGAGATCCAGTTGAGAGGACTTTGGGAAACTCAAAAACTGAGGCAACAGAAACCTTACAATGTGTGATGAGGAGAGCAAAGGGAACACATGTGGTTGAATAGTGTCAGGCACCAGTGCAAGCTGCCAGAGCAGCAGCTGAAGAGAATGTGGGGTCACAGTGGATACTAAGCTGAAGACGAGCCAGCAGGGTGTTTTCACTGTGAATAAAGTGAACCACCCTCTGAGCTACATTAGGAAGGGAGCATGGACAGCAGATGAATGGAGATTATCATCACTTCTTATTTAGTGATGGTGAGCGCACACCTGGGATAATGTGTCCTGTTTGGGGTTCCCCAGTTCAAAAAGGATGTCAAGAAACAGGAGAGGGACATGCAGAGGGCTGATGAGGTGGCAAATGGCCTACATCATATAACTTGTGAAGAGTTTAGAATAAGTTGGGCTTGGTTTGCCTGGCAGAGAAGAAAATAAGGGGATATTGGATGACAACATAAAACTACTCAAAGGGGAGTGGCAAAGATTATTGAGCTGGACTCTTCTCGGTAGTAGCAAATGGCAAAACCAGAAGGAAAAGTCACAAGCTGAGTCCTTGGAGTTGTGACTGGATGCATGTGATTGAGCATGGCTCGTGCTACACAGGAACATAGTGCCCAGAAAGGCCAGCCAATCTCTATCTTTGAAGACTTTCAAGGGCAGCTTAAACAAGGCCATGACTGACCTGCAGTACCATAGGTCACAGTCCTGCTTCACGTGGAAGGCTGGACAGGGTGGATCCCAGAAATCCCTTCCAACTACCACTTCTAGGACTATAGAAGTGGTAGTTCACACTGTAGTTGGTCACACTGCCACAGTGACCCCCAAACAGTAAAGGAAATTGAGTTATCAAGTCTTCCCTCTCTCCCTCCACTCTTTCCCTCAAAGTTATATTATGACATCTAATTACCGTTATGTTTAAGGGACTAGTAAAACATCCTTCCTTTTCATTTGGGGTTACTCTGCTTGCCATCCAAGCATTTTACACAGTTAAGATTTATAAGGCATCAGAGTCTGTCACACTTTGTTTGCCTCTTATTTTACTGGATCAGACACCTTATTTTTCTTACCTAAAAATGGCAGACTTTTTCTGATACCATAGGATTGTCCTCTACATTCTTACAAAATGGACTTTTTTCCTCACTGAACATATTTTATACTCTTGCTGTTAGACCTGCACAGTTTAGTGGTTACAATTCAAGTAGATCCACACATACTCATCTTCCCAAAGGACAACATAAATCCAAAACAATAGCCCAGAACCCCTGTGGTATATGAATCAAAACTGCTGAAGCAGTATGACACAGCTGAGTAAATCCTCCATCAGATCAAATCTCTGTGGGCACAAGGATTTAGGCACATAGGTGGCACTCAGGTCCTGGAGGCACTGGGTTAACAGCCTGTCAAATCTGTTTCTGCAGCAGACTTAAGGGATGTTAGCATGTTAGATAATTCATAAATCCAAGTGTATGTGTCTCAAACTTGAGCAATAACACTAGTCAATAAGCAGCAAATTTCAAGTACCAAGCCCCTAGCATTAGGCCTTTTAAGAAAGCAGACTCCAGTCACAAAGCTAATGCCAGGTTATAAATTAAATTCTGGGATACAAGTGCCCATAAACTGTTGGGCAAGGTATTATTGTAAAAGATTAAATCATCAGGGAATATGTGTACTGTAGAATGACACATATTTGCAATGCACTATCACAGTCTTTTAAAATGGAAATCTAGTTTTGTTTATGAAGGAGACATAAATAAACCTAATCACAAGTCTCTGACACTAATCTAGTTATTTATTCTGCAAAAGGGTTTCTTTTTGAAGACTACAATGCTAAGCAGTGTAAGTTTTATCTAAAGACTGAAGCTCTAGCAATTGTTCATAATCTGCCACACACTTGAGCCCAGCCCAGATAGAAGTGTTTCATATTGATATATTTGATAAATTAGATCCATAAACAGCATCAGCACATTTTCAAATGAAAGAAACAGATCAGACTTGCATTTTTCAGTAGATGGAGGAGAGTCAAGCAAAAATGCAGAAAAAATATTTTAAAAGCCCCAAATTAATATTTTTAACCATCTTCTGACCATTTCTTCTCTAACAGATTCTGTGCCACGTTTTGCACAGAAAACGCGGCAGTATGTGTAACACAAAACATTCCTGTTGGCCTCTCCTCATTTTGTCTCCTCTCAAGAATACTTCTTATGTCTTCTTGAACAGCCTTCATTTATACTACTCAGTGCACTGCTAGGACATCAAGAATCTCTGAGAATGAAAGTTATGTGTGGTGGCATATGGGCACCTTAGCCTGGGTATATTCACTGCAAATAGAGCAGCTAATTGCAGAATGTAAACCTCATTAGTCAGGTTACTTAGAAAGATCCAACGGAGGAGCGGATACTGGTCTCAAAAAGTAATTTATTTTTGCAGCTCTTCTCCTAAGGGTAGCATATTTTTGAAATTTATTTATAGTGCAAATAAGGTACCATACAGTGAAACTTCCCAAGCTGCATTGTCAGGGTGGTTTGGATTCATAAGTTCAACCAGCCACTCTGAAATAAACATATTCAACGGCTGTTAAAAATCTCGATACTGGCTGATTTTATTGGATCATATCCTCCAGCTCTCTGGGATGTAAATTTCCGGCCATAACCTGTGCAGCTATAAACTTCGTTCAGCCACAAGAGTGTGCATGTGAGAGGATTGCAAATCTGCTCTGCCAAACCAGAATTAGCCGGTATCGCAGGAATGAAAGAGCGTGGAGATTTGAAATTGCAGAGAATGGAGACAAGGCGGTGCAGAGGACGTGCTGCCTGGGGAGCAGGAGGCCCCAGACCGGTGCCGCACTCTTATGGAAAATAAGCCCCAGGGCGGTGAGCACGGGCGAGGCTGAGCCGGCGCGGGCGCTGAGCGGAGCCGGGCGCAGGTGGACTCCGGAGCCCGCAGCAGCCTCCGTGGTCCCGGGGCGCGGAGCAGCGCCGCGGGTTGGGCTGACAGCGGGACTCGGTGCCGAGGCGCTCAGGGACGGCGGCGTTGGCGGAGCTCGACGCGGTGAGTACCTCGGGAGGAGCCGGGAGCCACCACACGGCAGCGGCACCGGAGCGGGAGGGGAACGCGGAGCGGCCACGCCGCCTGCGGCAGAGGCGCGCTGGGCTGGGCTGTGCGGGGCTGGGCTGTGCGGGGCTATCCCGGGCTGTCCCGGCGCGGGGCTCTCGGGGCCGGGGGCGGCGGTCCCTGGTAGGTGCGGAGGACCAGGAGCGCGGCTGCCGCAGCGGGGTAACTCGCGGTCATCCTTTGTGCTCGGCGGGCGGTGCCGCGGCCGCGCCGCCTCCAGAACGCCGCCCCCGCCGCCCAGCCCCGCCGCAGCCCCCGCGGCCCGAGCCCGCGCCCCCGCCCCGGCCCCGGGCTGCACGACGGCCGCTGCTGAGCTGTCCTTGTGGCAGCCCCGCGGCCCGGGCGGTGGCGGCCGTTCCCGCCCTGGCTCTGCTTCGCACAGGTGAACCGGAGTCCTGGGAAGTCGTCGCGTGTGAAGCTCCCAAAGCTGTTCTCTTCGGAGAAAAAAGTACATCCCCTGCCTTCGGGCTGTTCCCGAAACAGGCTGTGAGCCTGTACAAAAGAGAGGTGCACACCTGATGCAAGCTGCCCACGCCCATGGGACCCAGGGGAGAAAAGTGTCCGCTAGCTGAGCCATTCCTGCTGTGCCCGGGGATGGGGCACCGCGCGTGGGTCACACCGGGGCACAGCAGCACCGAGGGGTCTCCGGGGAGGCCGCCTGAGCATGGTTTAGAAACATCCTTCAGGGAGGGGCAGCAGGGCAGCACCCCCGCTCTGGAAACGGAACTGCTGCCGACTTTATGCAAACTTGTGACCCTGGCAATTAGTTTATCCTTTTAAACATTTAATTTCCCTGATTTTGTGTTCCTTTCTGGGCATGCATTTTTATGCATGGGACTCTGATGGGACTCTGACTGGCAGAGGTGGCCGCTGTCCACATCTCAGTAAAGCTGCTGACAGCTGAAGTGCTCGGCATGTTAGCAAGGTGAAGTCAGACTGCAGAAACACATGACAAGCAAAATAAACCATGTTTTTAGCAATGTTTCCTCTGTATGCCTTCAGCAACCAAATAATTATGTGTGGCATGATTACTGGGAATATTACAAAGTAAACCTCATTACTAGTTATAGTGCATTTATGAGTTATCCATTGGAACAGTCTTTAAAGTACAATTTTATTCTATAATTTTTAACGCTGAGGCAGTCAAATGCTGGAGGTAGTTGACCAAATATATGTAAATTATTCATCATATGGACTTTTTATAGCAAGAGCAGATGTTTTTCAGTGATCTAGTTGAACTAAAAGTTAGAGAGCCATAGCTCCACTGTGGTACATAGAACTTGGGTGTTTTGCTGCTAACTTAGGTCTTATTACAGCACCTGCATTTACAGCACCTAAAATAGCTCATGAGTCAGGTTTTCAGAAAAGCTCAGCATCTTCACAGGCACTAATGCTTGGGCCATTTTTCTAAGACCTCTGCATATTTTATGTGCATTTAGTCCAAAAAGCTTTTCTAGGGAAAAAATAATCTAATTCTTTTACAGGTGACCAAATAAGAATCCAGATTTCCCTGCCTTTAAATGAAATTCTTCCTGAGGGGCTGTATTCAAACACTGTTATTGTGAGTGGGTCTTCCCTGCATTGCTTGTTGGGGAAACTGGCTGTCTTCATCAGGTGCTGTCATTTTCACTATAGTTTCTCTAGGATTTCACAATTGCAAAGAGTTCATTTGGCTCCTCTGCCTTCCATGAGCCTGTTCTTGGCAGTGCTGTGTGGGAAGAAGGTTGAAGGCAGGTATGTGCCTTTCTCCCAGCTGCAACAGGCCATGGGATGATCAGACTGTCCTGGGGAAGGGATCCAGGCATCCAATCCTTGCTTTATCCAGAAACTGAGTTTGTGCAGCTATTGGAGATTACCTCCTCTGCTTTTGAGTGTATTCACTCTGAACTTGTCACCTTAGTGAAAAGTATGAAAGTAATAATAAGCAAGAATTCAGTTCAAATGGAAAATATATGCATTTTCTGAAGATTTGTGGGGGTTGATACAAGCATGATATTAAGTTGCATCTACTCAATCTAAGCCAGTTCTGTCAGCAAGACTGCAAAGAGGAGTGTCATAACTTTGCAGATCAATATAAATTATTTTTCTTCAAATAATTCAAAATATATAAAAGATCTGCCTATTTCTGGTCCAAAGAAGATTTTTTTGTATCCAGTATCAGGATTCAGGTGTGCACAAAACCAGTCAAAAGTATAAGAGAGAAAGGTGAGGCTTTACATTTAATCTTGACTCTGAATCTTCAGTTACATAATGTTGTATTCCATTATCTAAGATGCACTGTAATATCCCTCATACATTTTCATCAATCTTATGCAGAGCATGTGCAACAGCTTGCGATTTTCCTTCATTCTGCCTCTTCTCATTATTTCCCATTCTCATGATTATCCACTGTGTTTATCACCTTTTTGCACCTAGTCTCTCTCTGCCTTGTGAGTGGGCTGAATCCTCTGTAAGTAGTCCTGTAGCCTACAGCAACAGAGGATCTGGCTCCCAGTACGTTATTAGGAAAGGGCTGAGATGTCTTCTTTAAGACCTATCTTTTGCAGAGGAAGGGTGAGGTATAATTATGACTAAGGCTGTCTTCTTTAATTTAATTAATAAAATAATTTAATAATTGTGACCAGGCTGTCCTTTTATGGTCATAAAACCAGTCTGTACCACTGCATGGCTCTGACTTGTTCCCCTGCTGCTCGTCCTCCCTCAAATACCCTGCAGGACCTCTAGAAGGACCTCTGAGCACTATCCCCATTCTCTGTTTCCCAGTTTGGAAAGGAACAGCCTGGAAGGCATTTCAGTATCCATTTCCACTGGCAACTCATCAATTGATCCCAGCTTATCTGTCTGTGCAGCAAGTGTTAAATGTGCACAGTTCTCGTTCTTCCTCACTGTGTCGTCACCAGTACCTCCAATGGCCAAGTTAGGGCTAATGACAACTTAGTCACTATAGAATATCCATCTGGGAAAGATTTGCTACCAAGAGAGCAACATATTTTACCTGCAGCTCACTAATGAGGCAGATCAGTGTGCTCTCAGAACCTACATGCTCAAGCTGCCCCTAGTTACACACGATTACCTGCACTGCCAGGAAGGGTCAGGTGTGACTGGAGTAAAAAGGGAGCTTAGGCAGCAGCCAGGCTGGAGAGGCTGCATGTATCAACAGGTGTTCACTGGTGTCTGGGACTGCCCAGCTCTGATTCCAGCTATGGATTACTGTGGAAAGCCCCAGTGCCTTCTCTGTGTGTTTATCTAGCAATAAGAAAAAAATAAAACAGTTTGGAAAGGCAGTAACTTGAGAAACAAAATGTACTCAAGTATTTAAAGACAAATTTTGAGTTGGTACAGAATCTGAGTTTGTCTGTTCACTGACTGTTTGCAGCAGTGAGGAGCCAGCCCAGAGGCACACCTTCTGAGAGCTCACAGGAGACATAAGGAGCTTTTAAAAACAATTTTTGATAACTTTTTTCCCTTTCCACTGTCGTGAAGCTGATGGTTTTTTTTTATTTCTCTGGAGAAGAAAAGAAGACAAAAAATTACCATCTCTGGTAATTTGTATCATTGCATTTCTAGTCTCCATGGAAACCTATGTGGTGCTCCACAGTTGAGTAAGATTTGAATCTGTTGCTGCAGAAATCAAATGGAGGGAAGACTGGATTATGCACCTTGACTGTTAATCAATTAAAAGAGGTTTTGAAATTATTTTCACCTTGTGTTGCAATCTTTACTTGGAGTAACAATAGAATAAAGCAAAGTAATCAAATTAAGCTACTGTGACCTGATCCTATGTACACCTATGCATGTAACTCCACCACTCAGTTTGATTCTGATAGGCATTGACATCAATTTGGAAGAATTCTTTGTTTTTAGTAGGGTTATAAGGATTAATACTATGGAAACTGAACACATAATAGCAAACTCTTGTTATGTTGACTCTATTAAAAAGACAGGCAGCAACAATTGCTTCGTTGTGATTTATGTAAGCAAAACATTTTGAAAATTAAGAATCTGAATTCCTTATCTTTTGCTGTCTTCATTCTTGTTCTTCCACTGCTAAGGAAGAAATACATCCCCATACTGGTTTCCTCTGAAAAGATGTGGCAACTTCATCTGCCTGCTGCTTCTTTACTCCAAGCTTTATGAACTTGAACACAAAGGCACATCATCTTACTGGGACAGCAGAAGGTGACACAGAGAAGTAATATACAGAGAAAGACCAATCTTTTTTGTGACCACAGTCAACCCATGAAGAGTGAGCCACCTAAAAGTAAGTAAAATATATAGTGATGGAAATAATGCAGCCTACTGTCAGCCTGTAAATACTCCTGCATAGACAACCATGATAACAAGTTACATGAAAAAAGAAATAAATTAATTGGACAATTTCCTAAGCATTTTACATTTGAACAATGAAGTCACAGTATTCACTACAACTGCACTAACTACAGTGGTGAAATACAATAGTGATTTATGGCATTCACCATAGCCAAACCACAAAACCTGAATATTTTGTATGTATTTTTAGGTATTTACTGCATTTGCTTCAGAATACTGTGGAGAAAATGTATGCTAGTCGAGAGGATATTGGCTATGATTTTGGAGATGACTCCAAAGTTGGAAGTAAGCCAGTTAAACCTAATCCAAACATTGATGGAGGATGGGCTTGGATGATTGTACTTTCCTCTTTCCTGGTGCACATACTCATCATGGGTTCCCAAATGGCCCTTGGAATACTCAACATGGAATGGCTTGAAGAGTTTAATCAAAGTCGTGGCTTAACAGCATGGATTAGCTCCCTCAGCATGGGCATCACACTTATTGTAGGTATGTGCCAGCATCACCTATTTTAAAATTAGATATATTTTTAGAATATGTTTGCTGTTCATCCCTAAAGTAATTTCTTATGGTTGACCCAAGCTGACCTTTTAAAGTCACCAGGACAAATTTTACAATGTAGATGGAGAAAGGGAATAACAGGGAAGATGACAGGGAAGACAGCCCAGGAGTCTGCATGAGCAGAAAAGGAAGGCTGTGACTTCCAGGTCCAATTAGAATTAAGAAAACATGATCTGTGAAGCTTGGAGTCCTCCCCATGCTGCATCTGTGAGGAGAAAATGTTGAATTCACACAGTTTCTATTTCAGTTTGGCAGCTGAATGAAAATGTATTTTTTTAGTTGTAGTTGGATCAACCCAAAATAGTATCTGGAGGAAACATTTGTGTGTATATGTATATACAAAAGTATGACTCCTTAAATGAAGACTGAAAAAAGTTATGTTTATATCTGCCTAAATTATCCTACTGAAAACAAGATAAAATGCTTAAATTCTGGTTACTTGTGAAAAAGTCTTGCACTCATACGGCATCAGCACAGGGAACAAGAGTTTCAGCTTATTCCTCTCTTTAAACTGCTCCTTCTTCATGGTGCAACTTTGATTGTAGGTATTGCAAGTACTTGCTAAGTATTTAATCAGTTGGTTGTATTTCTCTTTCCATGATTTTAAGAAACAATATGAAAAATAAACTGACTTGCACAAGTTGCCTGATGTTTTAACATTTTTTAAAAACATTAAGAAACTTAAGGTGAAAAATTATTAGAGCATAAAGAATTAAATAAATAATTTATAATTTCTTCCATGTTTTTTAACAGGTCCTTTTATTGGTTTATTCATCAGCATGTGTGGGTGCCGCACAACAGCCATAATTGGAGGGATCCTGAATGCCCTGGGCTGGATACTGAGTGCCTATGCCTCAAATGTGCACTACCTCTTCCTCACCTTTGGAGTGATAGCTGGTGAGAGCTGCACTAATGTTTGAAGGTTCTTTCAATTATTTTTGATTCCATTTCTATCAGTTTCACCCAAGTGAATTCATTAGAGGACATTTTTAATTAGGAGAGTAACTGTAACCCAAACTCTGACAAGTAAAATTTAAAGATTAATTTCATATCTAGCTAACTCCTCTCCCTGTTGCAGGAAAGAATAACAAATGTTTTCTCCAGAAGTTGCGCCACATTAATAAAATACTGGATTATGATAATTCAGCACTGCTTCAAAACCCATTTTAAAGGTTGAAGTGGGTTACAGCTGGTAGGCAGCTGAGCTGCACAGAGCTGCTCACTCACTCTCCCACAGTGGCATGGGGAGAGAATCAGAAAGGTAAAAATAAGATAGTTTAGTAGATAAAGCAAAAGCTGAATGCACAAGCAAAACAAAGATAAGGAATTAATTCACTACTTCCCACGGGCAGGCAGGCAGGCAGGCAGGCAGCTGTTTCCAGTAAAGCAGGGCTTGGTCATGTGTAACTATTATCTGGGAAGGCATTGCCACAGCTCCAAGTGCCCTCCCTTCCTCCTCACTTCCCCCAGTTTTATTGCTGAGTCCAACATCTCGTGGTATGGGATGTCCCTTCAGTCAGCTGGGGTCCCCTGTTCCACTGCATCCCCTCCCAGCTTCTGGTGCTCTGCCACTCACAGAGGGTGAGAAACAGAAAAGGCCTTGATGCTGTGTAAGCAGTGTCCAACAACAGCTAAACCATGCCTGTGTTAGCAGCAGGGATTGGGTCACAAATCCAAAACACAGCACCAGATGAGCTGCTAGGAAGTAAATTAACTTTATCCCAGCCTCACTTAGAATAATGCATGGGGCTGTATTTCATATGCAGTTTCTAATAATGGTTATTCATATTGCACCAACAACCACTTAGAGCAACTAATATCGCTACAATTCTTAAAATCAAAGTGACTGAAGTAATGTTTTGTCTTTTTAATGAAATTAGATATGTAGGAAACCTTTTGATATGTGTAAGAGCCCAATAAAAACACAAAATGATGTTGGTTTAGGCATCTTCCTTCAAAACCAACAGACCCTTAGTGCCTGAATGCTCAGTTTCTAGCAATGTTTCTTGGGAAAAAAAAAGCCCAAAAATAAAAGCCCAATTGTGTATTTGCCTAGGAAAGAAAGAAATACTTCTAAAAAACAAAATGGGTCAGCTCTGGCTGGGGTCACTATTGTGATGTTGAAGGGCTTTTTTTCAGGCTTTTTTGGAATCTCGGCTTTCCTTGGCCTAGCTGCAGCTAGATCATGCTGTAGCTGCATGCAGCTACGTTAGCACCTATTTAGGAAAACTTCTAAGTCACAGAACACTTCTGAATTACAATCACAGTGAGTTGGGAAGCATCTTCTGCATGTTCCTGTTCCAATCCAAATCCCTCTATGAAGAATTTGCTGTGAGAAAAAGTGGTGAACTGTTACCTCTAATGATATTTGCACAATTCATCACTTTCTGCTTGAAGTACATGCCATGAATGCCCAGCCTGGCTTTTAACTACAGGTGAGGGGTTTTCAACAGAATTAGAGATCTGCCTTGTAAGACTGAGCAGTTACTGTGTGGCCCTCCCTGGACTGCCCAAAGAGAACCAACCTGGAAGCCACCTGAGGTCCCACCAGTGCACTAACCCCACGTGCTGACTCCTCAAATACATGTCATGGTCACTGTGGCTCAGTTACTGATCAAGGACAGGAACTCAGTGAGAATCTTCATTGCTGGGGAACTTAGGTGGAAGCAACAAGATGTGCTCACTAAGCAGTTCTGGTCACTGATACCATCAGATGTGGGTATTATAATTGCAGATATTTCAAAATAGGCTGTGTCTATGTTTGTCCCCATAGTAACTGTCACTGGTTGGTTGTGGGACATTTGTAACTTTCAGTGTTGTCATGCTGACCTGAGATAAAGGTTTTATATTCCCTGTGTTTAGTTTTTCTGGCAATAAATATCAGTATTGCATTCTCTCTGGAATGACTGTTGCAGATTTTGGAAAACACTACGAGACAGCAATGAAAGCTAACATCGGAATTGAATATCTATTATTGGTTTTACTACTATGCTTACACAAAAGTTAGGAATAAAACTGATTTTTTTTTTTCACTGCAATTTTACATTGTTGGCAAACAGTTCAGATTTATTTAATTTTTGTTTTTATAGGTATTGGAAGTGGCATGGTTTATCTGCCTGCAGTGGTCATGGTAGGGCAATATTTTCAGAACAGAAGAGCACTTGCACAAGGGCTCAGTACCACAGGAACGGGGTTTGGAGCTTTCCTAATGACTGCCTTACTGAAGTACCTCTGCACTGAATTTGGGTGGAGGAATGCCATGTTCATCCAGGGGGCCATCTCCCTGAACCTTTGTGTCTGTGGGGCACTCATGAGACCACTCTCTCTCAAAGAATTCCGTGAAAAATATGTGGTGAGAAATGACAGCGAAGAAAATCGGGCCAAAGCTCTGTCCCACTCTACAGAGACTATAAAATCTAATGGAGTCCTTGGTGAGGAACCAGAGAAAAAAGAAGAGGTAGCAAATGAAGAAGTGCTTGGCAGTGTGCAACACATAGAAATTGGAGGTAAATCTGGAGGTGGAAGGAGCATGTTTGGACTACGCCTCTTTAAGACAGTGAGCCAGCTGACAGTTACAGTCAGGAAGGGCTTTGCTCTCTGGTACTCCAGCTACTTTGGAGCTGCATCACTGTTTACCAATAGAGTATTCGTGGCCTTTATCATTTGGGCTTTGTTTGCCTATAGCAGCTTTGTCATTCCCTTTATTCACCTTCCAGAAATAGTCAAGCAGTACAACTTATCTAGGCAGGACAATGTATTTCCTTTGACATCCATTATAGCCATTCTTCATATTTTTGGTAAAGTGATCCTTGGAATCATCTCTGATCTGCCATGCATCAGCACATGGAATGTCTTCCTCATGGCTAACTTTACCCTAGTCACCTGCATCCTTATTTTGCCACTAATGCAGACATATATTGGCCTGGCTGTGGTTTGTGCTCTAATAGGATTTTCTAGTGGCTATTTTTCTCTAATGCCTGTTGTGACTGAAGATTTAGTTGGAACTAAACACCTTGCAAATGCCTATGGCATCATCATTTGTGCCAATGGAATATCTGCTTTGTTTGGACCACCCTTTGCAGGTAAAAAGTTCAAATTGCTAACCAACAGATGTATGTGTAGTGGCCTTGTGACTCTTTGTATTATTAAACATTCTTATGCTATGAGCATGTGTAGTTAACAAAATCACAGCTGCTCCAGAATGGACATAACATTGAGCTTTACATTGTGCAGATTTACAGCTCATAACCTCTGCCATCCCCAGCAGAAGGGAGAAGTGTACGTATGCTATCCCTAGAGTTACTTAGGTTTAAACAGACATTCCTTACAAATTTCCTCATAGACAGAGGTGGGGGAATACAGAAGAGATACAGGTACTGATTGTCAGTACTATGTCAGACTCCAGCTCTCTTTTGCAGATGTGCTGCTGAGAAGAAAGCTGTGAGAAATCTCGGGAGTCATTGCCTTAGTCAGCCAGGGACAGCTCTAGGCTGAAGGGAAGCCAGCAGCAGCACGAGCAGCCCAGGAAAGCGAGAGCCCCTTCTCTCCCCACCACTGGGTGAGCGACACGAGTGAGAAGAAAGCTCTCTCAGTGCCCTTTGAAAGCAGCAGTGTTTTACTCTGCCACACTCCCTCAGCACCTCCCAGTCTGTGCTAAACCTGTCTCTGAATTTGGTCTTTGGTTAAGAAGCAAACTGGACGCAGGTAGCTGATGTAAAGAGAGCTTCTGATCTTGTGGGTACATCGCAATGCAGCAAGCATGGAGGGAGGGAGTTTTGCTTATTTGGATTCTCAAACCTTCCCAAAGTAATGAATAAGTAACTTTGATGAAGAAATAACTTTATTGTGTTTTTGCAAAGGAATTGAGGCTGGAATGAGAGTCATTGAAATATTGAGATTGTATTTCTTGAACAGTCTTCTATTGGTATGTGAGGCTTGGAGACAGCTCTGGGGAACGTGTTTGCTTGCACAAGGCACAGCATTTGAAATACCCAGTATTGGGCATTCTACAGAGACACTGATAGGGAGGAGGAACTAATTGGTTTGGGATTACAAAATTTTAAAATCAAACCTGTGATTACATATTTGAAAAATATTGTTTTTCCACAAAGTATCTGTGGATTTGACAGAAATGTCATGAAAGAAATGTGAAGTATTTTTTGAATTTTCTCATGAAATGTACCTTTTTGGCAAACTTTGTAACAAATATGTTCTGTCTTTATTTTCCAGGTTGGATCTATGACATCACACAAAAATACGATTTTTCTTTTTACATAGCTGGATTGCTATACATGGTGGGAATAATATTTTTACTTATACAACCTTGTATTCAAAAGAAACAGTCAAGAGAAAAATCTACAGAAGAAGCACAAGTATAGAACAAATTCCAGAACTTTTTTACAGAACATTTTTTGGTTTTGTGTTTCTCTTGTGTGACAGTATGAAGATGTTTTTCTTACAGAACCAACCACATTTAGCTGCACTGCACTTAAGTGAAAAGCAAATGTTCTCCATAAGGCTTATAAATTATTGGAAATGTGCTTTTAAAATTGGTTAAGATATTTTTTACTTTAGAGCTACCAAATACAGAGATTAAAAGCACACTGCTAGTATGTCAATATTAGAACAATGCTAAGAATACTTACCCTTGCTTCTCTTTTAATATTTCACCATTAACCATTGGTGAAAATCCACTGACTGCAGTGCAGTTACTCTGATTTACACTAGTCTTGTGAGAGAATTTGGTGAGGACATGAATGATTTACAAAAGTCCTTTTTACTGTGTATTCAATCCGATGAAAGATTAGTTACTGGGTATTAGAAAATGATTGTATTTCTTGCCTGGCCACTCAAGTACTGTTGAAATGCTACTATAATAATTCCATTAATTCAGTGTACTAAAATTACTATTTCTGTGATGCAAATCTGAAGAAAGGTTCTAATATATTTCTAAAATGATTCAGTTGGACTCAACAGGTCCCTCCCAACCTAGTATATTCTGTGATTCTACTTCAATGATTTTTAATTTTGTATTTTTAAAGTATCAACTGCATCTAAAGTACCCATCCTCAATACATAGGCTGCATTTTAAAGGCTGTGACACTTAATGCACCTGAAGCAAAACACCTATAAATGAAGAAACAGGAAACATATGGCAAATATCATTGTGACTGGAAAATGTTTCCAGAAACAGTTTGAGTTCTTTGGCCCCTTTGCCTAATTAGAGTTATTGAAGAATTTAATAAAATTGCCACTGACTCTTTACATGGGAGTGAACTCTACTACAGCACACTAAATTTTGCTATAATTTAATTGTTCACCAACTTTGTTACATATGAGCAGTCATGTTGCTGCTTGTAATGTACCATGAACTGACTAAGACTCATCATGTTTGAGACATTTATTCTCTAGAAAATTAGATACTGCAGAGCATGGAATAGCTAAAGAGCATTTAAAATATTAAAATACATTTTCTTAACATTAAGGGTCTGGTAACCAGTGCAGAAGGTGATGTATGGTGGTTGAAGGCATATTTTTTTCAGCTTTGAGAGGTGAGTCTGATGTTAATTTTCCTATCAAATAAGAACCACTGTAAGTTTTCCTACTCTTAGCTTTATGAAAGTTGTTTGCATGACTAATCAGGTTCTTAGTTATATATTTCTACATGCTGCTGGAATTCCTTAAAAAGCAATTGAAACTATTCAATTGTATTGAAGAACTATTGGGAAACAGTTCAGTACACAACAATCTCAATATCCTTATCTTCTTTATAGCTGCAAGGTTGGTTAACAAAAAGTTCTGAATGTGTATTGTTCTATATTGCAATTCACCAGCTTCTTAGTGTTGCACTTCTACAACTCTTGTCAGGGACATATTTTAAAGTATTCCTTAAAGATCACTGAGCCAAGTTAAAAAATAAAACCTTAAGAAACCCTGAATTACTTTAAGATTTACATCAGTGCAATCTTATAGGTTAGTTATGTATGGCCTTTAAAATTCACATAAGACAACTGAGGTGACACTGAACTGCAACACACGGTGTGAACACACAGTCAGTAACTTCTTAAAATCAGCTTTTGTTATTGGAGAAAATGTGCACGTAAATTTTCACAGTTCTTTGTTACAGGTTCAATGTCTTGGTGGGAATGCTGCTGATGGCTCATTTGATCTGAGCTTTTTTTTTTTTTTTTTTTGAAAGATATGCATCCTTCATACATGGATCTTCATTTTGTCTTTTGTCAAAAGCAATGGTATTTGCATATTACAGTAATAATAAATATGTTGTTCACTTGTGATATCTGCAATAGATCTTTCTATAGAGGTTCTTACAGGGCCATATGTTGGGAATAAAATTGCATTACCCAAAAATACACTTTCTGTTCATTTATTAAGCTAGTATAGTATTTTAGCCACATAATGGAATTTGTATTCGTCATTATCCTAAAAAGACATAATCACAAAAATGAAAGAATATATATGGAAATGCTCCTTATACCTAAAGATCAACAGTCAATGAATGTTTCCAGCATATTGGTATGTAGTTCTAGAACAAAAAATTTAAATAAACAAATATTTAAGTATTAAAGTACTGGTTAATAAATGAACAGAATTATACAAGAACCCTCTATTCATAGTTTTTAATCAATTTATAAAATTCAAGTTTAGTACTTGGCATGTTAAAAAATTGTAAACTCCTTACACTCTTCAAATATGAAACTATTATATCCAAATACTGAAATCAGTGGTTTAATACTTGGGTCCTAAATCTAGTCAATTGTAAATGATGTGTTAATTACCCTCTATAAATGACAGTGCCACAGCATCTGCTATAAGCCATGGAGTACCTATAGCATAGATACAAAACAGAGAAATCAGAATGAAGAAATACAAAGTAGCCACAACCTGTTCTATTGCAGTAACTGCTATGATGCTGATAAAACACAATTTCAGGATACCCAACCTATTAAACATTGTAATATTTACATGTTGCTCATGGTGAAACATATTTTATTCTTCCTCTTTCAATCCTTAAAAACTCTGTTTTCTGTAGTAAAGAAGAAAAGTCCATGTGTCTGACCCAATATACAGCCATTATAATTGCCTTATAACAATTGCTTCAATGGAACACGCACCTTTGTTCTGTTAGTTTTTTGTTCCTGGCACGTTGCTTCTGCCTCCTTTGTAGCTCTGGCTGACATTTGTGAAGGTTCCCAGCCCACTTCCTTTGTGGGCTCTTTCATTTCAGGTGTGGCTGTGTCACACAACCTCTCCTCAAGAGCTTCCCAGGGCACATTTCTGTCACGTAGCTGCTTGTAAGAGAAAGTAGAGGCTTAAAATCACATTTGGCTTACTCACTGCTGATTATTCTACTCCACAAAATGTGTTTAGACAGCACAGAGGCCTTGTATGAAGGTCACTTGCAGTGCAAGCTGCCCACGCATTGTGAAAGACGCAGTGATAATCAAACTCACAGGAGATCAGAAGTTTTGCCCAGGGTTGCCAGTGCAAGATGTCACATGTTTTTCTGTGAAAAATCTGAGAAGCTATTTTTGGTATAATATCCAAGGTCTTTCTGCCACTGTAAAACCAAACAAAAAAAAGCAGCTGTAATGCCACGTACTTTCCTGGTGTGTAATTCATACAGCTGCTCTGAAATCAACCAAGCTGTGTAAACTGATGCCAAAAACCTTGTCAGTATGTAAAAATTACCTCAGAAATAAAAATCTGTTTTCAAGGTAAGTAAACGAGACCTTGGAGTTTGAACAGAAATGCAATTTTAGAAAACTTTTATATGTACTGTAAGGATTAAGCTTGTTTCTCAGCAGATGCTTCCTGCTTTCAGAATGACTTCATAAACAGAATCAGGTGGAAGTAATATAAGGAAAAAAAAAAAGATGTAATCTGTTAGATGACAGAACCATCACCAAAAAAAAAAAAAATTAAGAAGATACTCTGTGTCATATATTATCTACTCGTTGTAAATTATACAAGAACACAGAAACATTAATTTTTCCCACAAATGTTCCACTTTTCTACAGGTGCAGTTGCAGGAGCCTAAGTGCAGTTGTACTCAGTGACTCCAATGCAAGTGGTAAAAGGAATAGAAAAGGAAAGATCCTGGTGTAACTTGTGTTACACACTGCAGATGTGGCTGGAACTCTTCACTCTGCCACAGCAAAGCTGTCTCAGAGTACGTGTGGTCCTGGTTGTTCTTATGCAGGCATACACAACATCCTAGCACATTCTAGCAGAGCAAAAGGAGAGGTTATTGGGGAAAAAATGTGTATAAGTGCTGAAATGAAAATGTATGAGCCTTTTAAAAGTTCTCTTTTCATTTCTGCTTACTCTCTGCTCTCGCCAATCTTTGCCCATGAAATAAGGACACCATGAATGGTGAAGTTTTTAATGAAGTTAAAAATAACATAGACTAGTTGTTACTATTGCATATTTTTATTTCCAAACACAGTGCTCTATAAAAAAATACAGGAAGAAAAGCAAAGCTGATTATCTGGCCATTCTCTGGCTGTGGATTGTCCCAGCCATTCTCTGGCTGTAGGTTATCCTGGCCATTCTCTAGCTGTGGATTGTCCCAGCCATTCCCTGGCTCTGGACTGTCCCAGCTATTCCCTGGCTCTGAATTGTCCCGGCCATTCCCTGGCTGTGGATTGTCCCAGCCATTCCCTGGCTCTGGATTGTCCCGGCCATTCCCTGGCTGTGGATTGTCCCAGCCATTCCCTGGCTCTGGACTGTCCCAGCCATTCCCTGGCTCTGGATTGTCCCGGCCATTCCCTGGCTGTGGATTGTCCCGGCCATTCCCTGGCTGTAGGTTATCCCGGCCATTCCCTGGCTCTGAATTGTCCCAGCCATTCCCTGGCTGTGGATTGTCCCAGCCATTCCCTGGCTGTGGATTGTCCCGGCCATTCCCTGGCTCTGGATTGTCCCAGCCATTCCCTGGCTCTGGACTGTCCCAGCCATTCCCTGGCTGTGGATTGTCCCGGCCATTCCCTGGCTCTGGATTGTCCCAGCCATTCCCGCGGCGCGGTGACAGCGGCCCTGCCCCGGGGCGCCCTCTGGCGGCCGAACCGCCCCGCAGCGCCCGGCGCTCGAGGAAGGGCCGGTCCGAAACATCCGAGCGGGATCGCGGCCGGGACTGTCGCCGGGACACTGCACAGAACAGCGCTCGCCACCAAAGCATCGGGAAAACACACACAGTGCTCACACGGGGGGTCCACGTCAGGACGTCTTTGAAAAGACGCAAGAATAGCACCTAGTGAACAGTCTAAACCCCTCTGAAATGCACATTGAAAGTGTCTGGATCCCCTGGAAAGCAGGATTTATGCTCAGAACTCGGGTTCTAGAAATGCCATCCTAGGGGTAACAATGCAGATACCTGCTGAGTTCAGCCTGCAAGGATGCACTGCACAGGATGGACACACAGAGATCCCACACTCCACTTTCCAGTCCTGAGTGGAGAGACTGTTCTATTTCCTCTGTTCAGAAATCCGAATATGCTACTCGATAATCCCACAGAGAGCAGCATTCCAGTATATACACAAATTACTCTGGAAATAAAAACTCATATTATTTGGGCAAATTTTTAGTTTCCTCGGTATACTGCTGAAATGAGAGAAAGGGAGCATGGCTTTACTTGTTTTCATAGTTCACTGCATCAAGCCAAAATCATATTTTTGTTAGTATCTAACTTAATGCTTTCTAGGATTTCTTTAAATTCCAAAATATCCAAGGCTTTGTGTTAGACTAATGAAAAGTTTACTGCCCTCCATAATCCTTATCCTACTCCAATCACACTCTTCAAAATGACACATGAATTCCAAATATACTGACAAATCATTTCCTGGTCTCTCTTCAATCCATTCTCTTCCTCTCCTTTAGTTATTTTTACTCCCTTATTCTCCATTCAGTTGTTCCCTAGTCACAATATCAACTGATTTATCTTCAAACTAAAATACAGCCCAGAACTTGAGCAAGCTTATCTACTCCCATCTGGCCTTCATTTTTAAATTAATGACACGCTCTATTTTCCTGTCTCACCATTTCCTCCTGTGCCTTCTCTGCCCTGTTCCCTTTTTCTTGTGCTCACTTGAACTCACTCTCACTAAAGCATCTGGGATGCTTTGGTAGCCACACAACAGGAATAGCAGGACAGCCATGTCCTCTGGAACTTCCAGTCTGACACAGAACTTTTCTTGAAATCTTGTCCCACATAGCCTCAAAATAATACAAATCCTGTGAGCAGTCTCATTCTGATTGGGATGTACTCTGCACCACACATGTCCCACTCTCCATAAACTACAAGTTTAATCTGCCTCTCTGAAGTCTTTCAGAGCATATCTAGTTGTCACAGCAGAATCAAGAGAACTAAACCCATTCTTAAATTCTTTATAAGGTCTCACTGTTGTTTATGTTCTTTACCCAGAAACCAATAGGCTTCATTCTAGGCCTCTACAGCACTCTTGGGGATGAGAATAAATTTATTTTTCTCTTTAAAGTATTTCCTATTTTCCATAAGCTAAAATATTTTTTTCTCTTACCTGAATTACTGCAGCAGCCTTTTTTCAGGCTCTGACAGGGATACAAAATACAATTCTGAGGTATTCAGACCCACAAAAATAAGCTTCCTACATGATAACTCTGAATTTTTTAGCTTTCCATCCTAATTTCCTGACCCTGCACAGACCAGGAAGCTGGAACAGTTGACCTCCCAAAGGCCTTTCCAATAAATTTTCTCTCTTTTGCACCAGCAGATTGCCCCCCATTTCCTGCAGCTTCCAGGTTATCCTTCCAATCCCTTACCCCTCATTCAGCATGGAGAGGATACCCTTAGCTCCAGTTGTCCAATAATGGCAACTTCTGTTATTCACTCTTTAAAGTTTCAATTCAACATGTACATACTATTTCTCATAATTTCCTGAGGGCTGGGAAGAGCTTTCTAGCAAGCAAGCAAAAGTCACCTCTTTCTCCTCCCGTGGTTCTGACAGTTCCTTGCTACAAAATCTAAAAAATACTGAAAAAAATCTCTTTCCTTGTGTTCATGTCTTTTGTCAAAGACATAAAATGTAAGGAATTTTTGTTTGGTGATGAGTTCAGTATAAGGGGATCCCAGTTTGTGGGTGAAGTTTCTAGACAGTAAATAATACAAGTCATAACACAAAGCAAAGGTTTCACATTTCCAATACTTAATCCTGAAAGGAGTGTGCAACAGCCAGCCATGGGTTGCAATGGAATTACCTGGATCACTGAGTTTATTATAAAATAAAGGCTTGCAGGATAAACACAGCCTTTCTAAGATCTGTTTTTTAATGCAGCCATTCAGTTTGATTCATTTATTGTCTCAAAAAAAAAGAGACAATCCTTATTTACTTGTTGTCTCAAGTAAAACAGACAGATTGATGATTATGTTAAACCATGAATCAAAGCCAACAGTCTGCTCAGCAAAGATAACTATTTCAATTTGAATTTTTTGGGTTTTAAATTTTTACTGTTTCAAATCTGTGTGAAACTTGAGAAAGTCTGGCAATATCTTCAAGCTCCAGAAAGGAAATGATGTACAGGAGCAATGGGACAGGAAGCCATTTCAGGAAGTCATAGTTACCTCGGCACAGATTGAGGACGTTCCAGAACTCTGGCACCAAACACTACAGCAATCTCAGCTGGGAAAAAATGAAACCATATACAAGAGACAACAGATTTGTAAAAGCCTGAAATTTCTTTCCAATAATCTCAGGTTATGCAGGTACCTCAAAAAAAAAAAAAAAAAACCAAAAACAAACCAAAACTAACCCAACAAAACGTCAGCTTTTTCCCCTATGTTTTTCTAGAGAAAATATTATTTAACATGAATATTAAGATTAATTTTTGGATCAACTTTCCCACATACATACAGATTTTTATGTAAAGACTACTATTTACTCAGAGGGAGGTTAGTAAAACAACTGAAAAAAATACTTCAGTCATATGCCTTGAAAATAATGATGGCTTTGACATCACGAGTCCCTGTAGTTCTGCTTCTTATCTTACATAGGTACAGTTAAACCAACATGAAATTAAAGGCAGTTCCCTTCTACAAGGACGTGGCATTTTTTGAGTTATTCCTTTGTGATCCAGTACAACACCAAGTTGTCCTTCCGCAAGTCTCCTACGTAGTGAGCAACTGCCCGTCCTGCAGTCAGTTGATTATTTCTGCTTCTGTGTCCAACTTGGAACTTGGCCAGTTGAGTTTACCACTGTTTTCTTCAGACCACTTATCTAGTTTATCAAATTTCTGTAAAATTACTGGTTCACTATAAAATAGAATCCTGAATTCAATTTGCTACACTTTTAATGAACAATCAGTGGTACATTTTGAACCTGTTGTTTCCTAACAAAACAAATGCAGCCATCCAGATTTGTAGAGGATTTTTTCCCCTTATTTTTCATAAAGTTGAAATTATACTGTCTATAGGCCTATTTTTATGCAGCAGTTTTCCTTCCAAAGTATTTTGTAAGAATAATTACAAAACTCAACATTGTGTGAACACCTTTGAAAGAGCTTTGAAAATGACATGATTTTACTGTTAAGATTTTTTCCTTCTTTCCCCCTCCCCTCCAGACAGTCCTGAGATAACCTATCACCTTATCTTCCTTCATGTCTTTGGGTAGGTGGCCCAATACTCTGCAGCTCTCTTTTCCATGCTATATCACACTGCAGAATCAGTTTGCTGTCAGTTCTCCTTTGCTTTTTTGCATTCCAAGCATCTCAGTTCTATACAGTTGGTAATTTCCCTCAAATTTCTTAGGCAAGTACAAAATGATCTACACAGTCAACTAAAAATGGTTGGGCTGATCTAATTCAAGCTGATACGAAAGAATGCTTCAAATCTTCTCATCCTGGGAATGAGGGAGATAAATATTTTCACTGCACATCTATTTAATGTTGAATGATCAAGCAAGCTACCACACACATATTTGACTTCTTCTTTATTAGAAATTATTTATTTCTAGAAATAATAGTGTGATCTGGTATGGCTATTCTAAAATATATTTAGTATTTACATTTTTTAAATTAATGTATGTGAAGGTAACAATAAACTAACTGTGAACATCTATTGAATTTTAAGTTTTCTACGACATTTTCATTCTGAAAGTACTGGAGAATATTTTATGACTTGTACTAATTGTTCACTCATCCAGAAATATAAGTAGACCTCTCTTCTCTTGCTCAACACTATAATCAATTAATTTTCCATCGTTGCAAAACCAAATCCAAAATCTTGCTCTATCCTCTTGGCTTCATGAGATAATGAAAAGAAACATAATGATATGTTATTTCACTGCCCAAAAAGAACAGAAAATTTCTCAAAACAAACATGAATGTTTACAGCTCTGTGGTTGTTATAAATTTAGAAAAATGGTAATGTTAATAGTTCAGGCACCTTATTAAAAAAAAAGTTCTCTAAAAATCCCAATCACATGAAGAGAGATAAAATCACAGGAATGAAAACCTGGAGATAATGACAAGAAATACCAACACTTAACAGGAAGGCAGGAGGGTACCAAATATTTAGCAACAAACCACGGATCTGGTGAGAAGTATTTATTTGAACTCTCAGTTAGCAAATAAATCAGTACAGATAACTAGAATATTACTCCAGAATATCTATCTATCTATCTATCTATCTATCTATCTATCTATCTATCTATCTATCTATCTATCTATCTATCTATCTATCTAATCTCTTCTTCCAGTGTATATATATATATATATCTATATATATCTATATCTATCTATATATATCTATCTATATCTATATCTATATCTATATCTATATCTATATCTATATCTATATCTATATCTATATCTATATCTATATCTATATCTATATCTATATCTATATCTATATCTAATCTATCTATCTATCTATATATATATATAATATTTGTGGAGAATTAATAGAAAATAATAGTGTGTGAATACTTAGGAGCAGCAAAACTCTTAACAGGAGGTGAGGAGGTGTAAAAACATCTGATTGTGTGGAACAGCAAGAACTATGGACAGAAATAATATCAGTATGACAATACAACTCACAAACATAGTAATTTCTACTTGTAATACTTCTATTTGTGTCAGCATTTTTCTAAAAAGAAAACACCCTTATTTTACATTACAATTTTAATAAAAAATAGAGGGGAACCTCCCAGTTTTAGAGACACTTTCAGAAGGAGAAAGAAATTACTACATCTTAGAAGAGAATGGCAACTGTGGCTTTCAATACTTCCTATAGGGAAGGAAACCTCTGAACCACCAATAAGACTTTTCAAGAAAAAGCAGGCAGATCTTATTTATAACCTACTGAATTATTTGTAACCTTCTAAAACCACAGAATAACAGCAGAAAACTGCTTGCTAACAATAATTTAATTACCTAAATCATTGCACCCACGTAACGTAAAACAGATGTTTCATTGTGACATCATATTAATATCAAATGCTGCAAACCTTACACTACTAGCAATGAGTAAAAACCAAAAAGCTAGAAGCCTTCTCACCAGCATATATTCACATCTCAAATCTACTTTTATAAGGTAAATAAACAAAAGAGGTCAACAAAAAAAGTATAGAAGACTACTCCTTTGAAAGCTCAAATTTATAAAAAATGATGAACAATTTTGCCATGAATTAAAATGCGGTACAACTTTTTGCTTCAACTAATGGAGCAATTAGGAACATCTGCAAAACTCCAGCATATATAAAGACTGTCTGAGCCTGAGCCAAGTTCAACAGGCAGTCCATTTTCTGTTGGTTCAGGACATATTCATTCCCCTCCTAGTCAAAACAAGCAGTAATAACTGGAATTAAAGATTGGTTTTGTCATGGACTGTGAGTGCTGATTGAAACTTTTTCCATGGCTTGTGTATATATATCCAGTCTCTTGAGCTCAGAATGTGAAGCCTTTCCATCCATGGAACACTAACAGGGCTCACAGCCCTACCCAACAGCCTAAAGTGGTGTTATTATTTCTATCAAGTTCACTCGAAACTGACCAGTTGCAAAAGTTATAACAGGGAATCAGAAACACAAATGTAACAAACACAAAACTAAATATAGAAGTTCAGGCCACATGAACTCAGCAGGACTAAAAATCTCTCAGTTGTGCTATAGGAAGTGTTAGATTTTAATAAGCAAAGCATAGAGAATGTGTTGGTCCTATCTGAGACTCTGAGTGAGGATACACTCCAATTTATTATTGAAAAGAGATAAATGGCTGTACCCTCCCCCTACCCCCATACCTCTTTCCCAAGATTCATATGTGAAAGCAGATCTCCTCCACCTCGGTGTAAATAATCACAGAATCACCAAGGCTGGGTTACACCTTCAAGATCATCCAGTCAAACCATCAGCCCAGCACCACCATAATCATCCCTAAATCATTCTCCAAGTGTCACATCCAGACACCTCTTGAACATTTCCAGAGAAAGTGACTCCAGCACCTCCCTGGAGAACTTACTCAAGTGAGATGATGATTACATAAGACAGTGATTCAATAAGATTATGTCAACTAAAGCTGTTGATGAGAAAAACATAACTTTATTTCAAAATGACACCTTTCAAGGTCATAATAAAACTGGGAAAATTATGAAGTCACATTGTAAATATTTTTTTAATGTTTGTACAGAATGAGAATACAAAAGCAGTTTATTTTAAAAAAAGTCAAGATCTCACCAATCCGAGGTGGTTTGTGCTATTAGGTCTTGGGCTACAAAAGAGACTGCAGGTGCAGTTTTGAACTTCTCCATTTCCAGACTAGGCCATAGCTCACCTCACCCATCCCCAGCAGTTACAGAATAAAGATGTCTCTGGATTAGTATTTTCAGAAGACTGCTTCCTCTGTGAACCATGATCAACTGCATCTTGTGACATGAACACCCCTTTTCCTGTTACTGTTGGAAGTGACATTTCTTTAAAAACAAACAAACAAACAAACAAACCCATTTCTCAGCATGAAAATGCCAAGTGTAACTGAAAAACAAAATAGCCCCCAGAAACACTTACCAAAATTGATTAATGACTGTTGCTTTTAAACTTTTGAACTTGCATACTTTAAAATGCTCTACAGATTAAATCTGTAAGTCTATACATTAATCAACACTTTTCAGTCTGGGATATACAGTACAACAAAACAAAGTGTATACAGATAGAAAATACTCAAAATCTGCATTGCTGTAAGCAAGAAAAACTTTTCACAGTAAGTATTCTATATACTTTTTGTTTATTATTTTGTGTATATGAGTGAATTAATGTAAGCTTAAATATGTGAGTGCCCAAGAACATATTTATTCCAAACACTAGAGTGGGGATATGTGTGTTTAGACTCTTGAAAAAGGTTTTTATCTTTACAGAATCTAACAAACTTTAAAATGGAATATAAGCCAATACTCTGCAAATTAAATATCCTTGTCTATTACAGTAGATGCTTTAATATGGGTATAAAAATGTACTTGCAGTATTGTTGTACAATTCCAAATTATTGTTTTATAAATTCCAAGGCATTTTTACAGGAATTTCAAAAAATCTAAAGAAATACAGATTCCATAACATTGCCTCCTCTTAATTGCTGTACCAGGAAGCACACTGCCATAGAACTCTGCCAAAATGGAAAGATCAGGCCAACATGTGGAGGCACAGGAAAAGTAAAATATTCAAGTAATTTTACTGAACACCACTGTGATTTTTTGAAACATTATTCTTTGATTTGCAGTGGAACAAACTGTCAATAGCACCACTCCATTAAAAAACTGCTTTATGTACAAATACCCAGGGCAAATTGCAGTTACCTTGGTAATTTGTTAGCATGTGGTTATTTAAAAAAAAAAAAAAAAGCATAGATTTTATAAAACTATACTATTTGCATAGATTAAAAGATGAAGAATGGAAAGTGTTATGAGAGCATCCTGGTTACCATGGACACATTCCATTCTCAATGTTATTTGGAGGTGCAAGTGGTAAAGGAATTCACCACTACACTGCTTATTCCATAGGCATTCTCTTCACTAAAAAAGAGAGAAGAGGAAAGGATGAGCAAACCCAAATCTAAACAGCAGGAACCAAACAAAGCTTCAGGTAAAAAGTAATTGCCATTTTTAAACCAATAAAACAACTTAAATATTTAAGTGAAAATTAGCAAAAAATAAACTATTTAGGAAGGATCTATTGTCAAAATGAATCTGAACTGTAGATTACCAGAAGCATAGAACTCTTTACATTGTATGAGAAAATAGTATTTGAAATTTGTCACATAGTGAGCCACCTTTTCAGGATGTGGGTCTCACTCTTCCTTTAATCTCCTTCAGAAGCTATAGAAGTAGACAAGTCTCACACGTCAGACTCATACTGTATAGTAAGAAACCTCTGGGGGAAGCTGAGACAGACTGTGAATTGTGAAACCCTGTACAAAGGCAAATATGAGAAACTTTCTCTTTCCCCAGGACACACTATAAGTATTTCAAACTTCTTCAGATTCAGCTTTTTGCTTTGCTTAAAACTAGTAACTCAAAATACAGATTACAGACTGTATGGAGGTTAACTTTTCCCTTAAATTATTCTCCTTTAAATATTTAAACATTCATTGGAGAAGGAAGGTGACTACAGAATCTAGAAAATAACATTGTTGAGATTCAGGAGATCTAGATTCAAACATTTTCCTCTGTCCCAGGTGAGTGGCCTAAATCCCCAGTCTTTGTGTTGAGCCTTGGATTTGCAACTACAGTCCAAGATCTCATTCCACTATACAGTGAAGGAGCCATTGTGTCTTCTACAGAGAAAATGTCACATCCTTAGTTAGTTTAAGAGACTTTATCTCTACTAAATCACTTTACCCAGACTATTTTATCACATATTATATTGCTTCTCCATCATATTTAAAAAAAAAACAAACCAACCTGTGCTTTTGGTTGGGTTTTGTAGATTGAAGAAGACCATAAAATCTTGATTTCAGAATTAGAGTATTCAAATGCTTCTGTCACTCAATTTATCATTTTATCTTTTTTTTCTCTTGCACAGTGTTGCTGCATTTTTACTACAATTGCAAATGAATCTATTTGTTTTAAAACAATTAGCTTCCATGCATTTTGGTTAAAAAAATGCCCATTTCACTCTCACTTAAATCTTCACAAAATAAAAGGGGAATAAATATCAGCATTACTGAAATATCTTAAAGGAGATAACTATAAATTAGATATTTCTAAAATTTTTACTTATGAAAAGGCATCCTCTTGTCATAGTTTTTCTTCTCCTACTCTAACATAGTTGCATTTAATTGAGAAGCTGATACCATAGTAGAGGGTTTTTTTTACTTTATAGTGAAGTTTTTCACTCAGTTGTATTTACATCTACACCGCAGCTTTGACTGCATAAGAAATAAAGGAAATTTTCAGCTGGACAACAGAAATGTTTAGGTTTAGACAAAGCTATGCTCATTCTGCAAGTGAATGATGCTAAGGCTTCTAATTCACTTTAAAAATGCATGATAGGTACCTTAAAATTTTACTGAATTTTCACCAAGAAGAGGCAACCAGTTCTTGTGTCTGAACTATGAAAGCAGCTAGCACTGACAACGGACAGGTATTTGCAAAAGAACTAAAATAAAATGTTTCATAACTTCAGAAGGGTCTGGAGTGAGGCTATGGACACTGACCCAGCTCAAGCCAATGCTATTTTGATCCCTGTGGGATAAGCTGCTGCGGAATGATAACACACATGGGCAATTATTTCCTGAGAGGCTACAATGGCATAGTGTGATTAACTTAAAAGCAAGAATGCAGATCTTGTGGAACTGAAGAATCTGTTAAGTCTCCTTTTTTTCCTTCCTGCCTCCAAGACCAGTTAGACATTTGGCAATGAAAATATATGACTGCCCAAAGCAGATTATTTTGAGAGTTCTGATTTGGTTAATATGCAAGAATGTGAACACTAGCAAATGCAGCCTGGAAGAAGGGACTATACTGGTTTCAGGACTGGTGCTGGTACGTAGCTCAAAATTACTGGCAGGGTTTGACCTGAAAAAGAAAGTAAAATGGACTATCAAGAGGTTGCAGTTAATGAAGTCCTAATTGATTAGGGGTTCTCAGAAGTCTTTGAAGGACGGCTTTTTAGGAGTAAACACAAAAAAATGAAACACATCTGGGTGCAATAGTGCAAGAGTCCACCAAACCGAAGACTGTGGTGCCGTACACTGGTGCCATTCCACATTTCAGGGATGAACAATATGAACTCAAACAGGTACTAGTTGCTGCCTCTTATGTCTGTGAAATCAGATGCTTTTTGTTCTTTTGGCAATTTAATAAGCCCTACCAAATTTAAGGCTTACAAGGTCCCTGCTTCATTTCACAACTGATACAAAACCTCGACATCTGCATTTCCTATAATATAGGAAATTATACAAATTACTATTTTGTCTGTACTGATAGGATTACATCTCTACAAGATAAAAGTTTCCTTCTGATGTGCACTCCACTCACGAGAAGAAAAAGTAGGTTTATCTGGCATTTACTAGACATGGTCCATGTTTCAGTCTTTCTCAGAGATGTCCACTTCACCTATGCCAAAGAGTCTAAAGTGTAAAAACTAAAACCCAGCTGTGCTCAAGGATCTGTTCTACAAGAAATAACCATACACATCATTGAGTAATTCTGGACAACAGTGTGTACTTGAACGTTTGTACAGATTCTTCTCAGGACCACATTAGTCATCATGGAAACCCACATACTTCCCTTCCCCTATGTCTGCTTTGGTTTTGGAGAAAAAGAAGTTTTAATAGCAAGGAAAGCTAAAACAAGCTTTAGTTTGCTTTAGTTAACAAACGAAAATATACCAGTGACTGTAGCAGAGTTCAGAGATAAACATAACGACACATGGAAAAAAGATAATTTCCTGGTGTCAAGGCAAACTCTTGTGTGGTGCTTTTAAGAAATATTTCAAGTGCATGAAGAGAAGAGAAATGTCTCAATTCCAAAATTTCACATATAGCAACTATGAAGTTGATAATTTTACCCTCACTCACTCATGCTTGGAAACATCAACCCACTTAAACCAAGGGATTAGCTTTGCGTGTGTGTGTGTGCGTGACTACCAATGGCTCCCACTTAGAGCATCTGAAAAACATTTTAGTAAAATTCAGGAGGAAGAGATAATAAAAAGCTTGGAAATAATAATTGTCTTTTCCTTTGGGGAATGCAGTACTTATATTTGAGCACAAAATTTGTTGTCTTGCCATGGTCTCTTCCCTTTCTCTCAGTTTCATACCTGTTTAATTCCTATTTTAGTATCATTCTTCCTTGGTTTTCCAGAGCTTGTGGGTGGGAAAGAGAATAAATAAAAAGTGAAGAAAGTAAGGAAAAAAAAAGTAGGCAAAGCTGTTTATCACAGCTGCTTACAGCAAAGGTGCTTTGGAAGCTAAGGTCTACCTTTGTATAGACTTATGCACACAGATCAGAGAAACAATACAGGAGTGAGAGACCATGCAGAAGGGAGAGGATGTGCTGAAGGGAAAGCAAAACTATCAGAGGGAATAAAATATTACTCTAGAGGATCAGAGTCTTCACTTATGAGCATGATACTTGCCATTTATTAATGTGATTAAACAGGCAGACCTAGATCAGACAGCCACAAAGAGATTATTCTACTACTTAACAGAACAAAGCATGCAAGCTAAGTGCAAGACATAACATTCCTTTCTAGATGGATAAGACACTGACAGGTTTAATTTAAAACAATTTCTTTAAGTTTTGTCCTCCTTAATTCAATTTCAAGGTCTCCCTCTCACAATTTCAGGTCTAGTCAATGCTTTGATATCTTTTTTTTTTTTGTGTTTGAGTTTGTTTTCTCTTTATTAGAGTAAAAAACTCCAAACAACAGAACAGAGCAGTCAGACTTTTGCTATCTGTCTAATATGTCCTGAAGTACAGCAGTGTTACAGTGCAAAGTAATTTTTAGGGAATCTGCACCTCTTTAACAGGGTCTGTACATATAACTGGCAATCCTTTTTATTACAGATGAAGTCTTAGTTAAATCATCCCACTGCTCCCTTCTTGGATACTTCTTATCTTCCTGATTTGCATATATATCTGCCATCAGTTTAATATCTGCTGAAAACTTTTTTCCTATATTCGTACGTGGCAGCTCACTTTCAGCACTGACATTCTCCTACTCTAAATTTTGAGGACCATCTATTGCACTGGCCCCTAAAATCTCACCACATTTTAAAGAACAAACTAACACTATCAGTCTGTTTTTCAAAGTTCCCTTGCTGTCTATTTACAGGTTTAAATCCACCTCAAATCAGAAGAGAGGAACACTAAAGAATCTATCACATGGTACAGGCATTCTCCATACTTGGCTCCTACGCATGACTCCAGTTTTTAGAAAAAGTTGTGTTAACAAGTGTGTCCTTTCTCTCCATCAGTTACCAGCCCAGTACTACAGGCAGCATGTACTACCTGTTGGTTGATTTTGTTTCCTGCTTCTTCAAACACTAGGATTTTTTCACTTCAATTCTAACTACTCATTTTACGTGAAACTTAACACTGATTACCTCTAGGTTTCAGTCTCATTATAAACTGCATAGGAGGAAACAACTGTACAACTCAGCTGTAGCACCAGCTTAGAAAAAGCTGAAATCTCTCATTATCATTTGTCATGATAATTTGATATGCACATGTATTAAAACATACATTGCATTTTCTGTCACAAGTATCTGCTTGCTTTTTTGATGCTTTCCAGCTACACAGCTTCTCTTGCTTGCAATCCCCATCTGCTGTTATTCCTTTCACTCTATTGTTCACTGTCATCCTATTATGTTATTTAGAACTCTGGCTTCAGACACTCCTAGGTTTCTGCATCTACAGTATTATTCTGAGTTTTTCAACAAATGATTTCTATCATTTTACTGTGCACTAGGGTTCATTCTTCCAGTTCTCACCCTTCTCCACATAATTTGTGTAATTCAGGCTTTAGCCAACAAATGACATTTACACTGGTTGTACCCAATGCACAATTTTAATCTAATTTTGTGAAGTCCATCCAAAAGCTGCAGGTACTTTTACTTTGTTTTTTTTAGGCTTATTTCAGTTTAACATAAACTGATTTAGTTTATAGCAAATCAAAATCAAGCAAATCTGTAGAATAAAAATCCATAGAGCAGTTTAGACCACCAACTTTGTTTAAGAATTATTTCTAGTTTACACTGGTGTGTCTTTAGATAAGACCTTTCATAGCCTATCTCACACTGAGATAAAAATTTGGAAGCTTTTCTAGCTTTGCCTTCTACACTTCTTGCCTTCTTCTTTCCCTTGAACACTTTGCTGAGTGCATTTAATTATTTTTGATAAATGAAAAAAGTATAAATATATGGTATGCCTAGTCAAGTAAACATATCTGACAGTTCTTCATCATGAATGCTACTGTGTATATGGAAAATGAAATAATGTAAACAGTTCTTGGTTAATAAAGTGACAAAAGAAAAAAGAAATGATTATTTTTCTAACTTGAAGCAGGAAAAAGGGAAACAAAACAGGCAAGAACACAAACTTACTTTTGGTAACATGAAAGTAGAATTACTCCTGAGATATCCGAAGATAGAGAACAAGATTCTTAAGGATTTACTACCTAAGTATAAAAAGATAACTAAATCTTTCTTGTTTCTAAAGAACAAGCACTGGCAATAAGGAGCATGTGAACATGACTTGGTTACTGCAAGAAATGTTTACATTATTAAGCAGAAAGTAGTTGTGATTGCTTACTTTGAGAAACTATTCACTTCATGACCTGAAAATCATCCTTGTCAGGTAGGACTGCATCAGGTACGATACTTTTAAAGAAAGCCACAAATATTAAAACCATGCATAATACTTAAACTGGGAGCTTAAACAGTGCAATTCTGTGAGATCCTGCTGTCTGTATATTAAAGACTAGCTATAAGTAGACAAAACCCAGTTGAGACAAAAGTAGAAAATATATCTCTAGGCTACCAGTGATATAGTAAAACCATATTAATGGCAAATAAACTATGATTACTTTATCATCTTTAACATACCTTAGTTAAAACTGATATTAAAATATTTCAATGTATCTTCAAATAACAGCTCAACCACTACTGAAAAAGGATTTTATAAGCCCACATGACAGCAATGCATTATCATAGGCTCACTAAGAACTCAACTTCACAAGTAGTAATCACTCCATCTAAGTTATACATCTAATTTCAAATTAATAAATGAATGTTTCACAGGGTTAAGTATGTAGTAATGTTTGTGAGGAAAAAAACTCAAAACAATCACCCTCCAAAAGAGAATTGAGCCTTCTGGGAAGGTAAAACCCCACCATTTACATTGCTGTATGTAATGCCTTCTGCAGAGAAATCTTGCTCTGCTAATAAGGAAAGCCCTGAAATTCCAGCATTGCCATTGCAACACGTCACCAATTGCATTTCAGCTGTTAAAAGCCCAAATTTTCCTGTGTCAGTTCTTGTGCTGTATTACATTTTCAATATTGCAGCATGACCAAAGAATTCCCAAATCTTCCCCAAAACCTTATGGATAAGATCTAGCAACTGCATATACCCAGAGGTGGCACATCACAGAAGTGAGAGGTACCTGAGGCATCCAAACCATAACACATCACAACACTGCTAAACCGACTTATTTTAGCTTTGGACTGAAACACCTGACAACAATATTCATGGTTTTCCAGTTCAGCATTATGGCCCCAGAGAAACTGTCTCCATTTTCTCTGAGTAGCTCTGCTGTTTACTTTGATGTCTGAATTAGAGACAGCAAAAAAAGCAAAGGTGATTTTCCTATGTATTTTAGGCTTAACGAACATTCTCCTGATAATAACTGATTAATCCTGTGTGATAGCATTACCATGAAAATGTTTGATTCTTTTGGAAATACACCTTTTCAGCATAGCAGAGCATTTCCTGAGCTGGGACAAAATGGCTGCTGTCTCCGGGTCTCAACAAACTATACTTGAAATATTTCTACTTTATGACAACAACAAGAATTTCCTATTTTATGCAGTTGAAGCCCTCCATACAAATAGCTCATAATAAAAATATAATTTTTTAAACTCCCTCTTGAGAAATTTCTATGCTCTTTTTGTTTGCTTAGAACACAAATCTTGGTTTGAAAAGTCAAAGAAGAGACTTGGATAGAATCGGGCTAGGTAGTAACTGGTATGGCATCCCTAAGGTTTTAAATGCAAATAAAATAGCAGAATTTTGAAAAAAGTTCATCTCCCACAGATATTTACTTAAAATAAGACTTATCTTTCCAAAAATTGTTTTGTGTAACATGAAATTAATTTCAGCTCAATTACTATTAGAACATCTGTTAATTCCCCCCCCTCCATCCATCTGGCTTAAGCACTTCAAATGGCATCTGCTGTCAATCAAATAGGTTACATATCAAATGTCATCATAAAGACTTGAAAACAAGCCCAAGATATAACAGTTAACTGTATAATACCTTTTTTTGCAAATGGAGGAGCTATCCTTGCAGGTTTAATAAATCATGAAGGTTCTCAAAACTGAAAATCAGCCAGCCCACCACTAAAAGGATCATGTATTAATGTCTCCTAATATGGAAATTTTATTAAAAATGATAAGTGGTTGGGGTGTTTTGTTTTGTTTAATTTTTGTTTGGGTTATGTTGGTGGTGGTGTGGTGGTGATTTTTTGTTTGTTTGGGTTTTTGTAGTATAGGACTTACAGAGATCAGTTAGAGAATTGGGTTGTTTGAAAAAGGATTTTTTTAAAAAATAGGTTCTTAAAGATTTAGGTGCTATAGGTTCAGAATTTTTGCCTACAACTAAAAAAGCCAGAAAAACCCTTTATTTTTAAAATTGAAACAACTAATTATAGGATCTTTTAAGCAAATATTATAGTACTCAGTATCCAAAATAATATGCTGTGCTCAGAATGTATTAATTTAATCAGAAACTGATTGAAGACATAGAGACGAACACTAAACAATAGGAGCAATGAGGGGTAAAGAACAAGAACATTCATGAGAACTGTTTGCCCAGTTACTTACACTGTTTGTTCATCTACATGTTCTGCGTATATCTTTGAGAGAACCCAGTTGCTGATCTCTGGCCAAACACACAATTCTGCAGTTGCATATTTGACAGAGTACTGGCTGTTACACGAGCAGATCATGTGTGGAATACTGCACAGAACCACGGCAGCCTTGTGAATGTACCAAGCTGGTCTTTTGTGGGTAAGTAGCTGAACATTTTACTAACATGACAAAATCTTCTGATTAGTGTAGCATTCATTAAATGGTGACAGATGCTAGTATTAATTACATGTTGAGCAGATCATTTTCCCATTACATTTCTTTTGTTCCCAGCCTCATCATTCCAGTTATCAGCCTGCCCTATAAGCAGATTAAGCACCAGACTTTTTTTTTTTTTTTTGAGGGTGGGGGTTGTGTGTCTATATTCCTTGTTTGACCAAAATGAGTGACTGATCTTTCCTACACTACCCCACCATCTGGATTCCTCTCTTGCACTTTTCAAAACCTGTACTTATCATCTGTTAGACAATTTATAAGAAATGTTATTTTGGAAGGTTATTTGTGTGGCTCTCTCAAGCCATCTTACATTTAATGTTGGAAGCCATAGGATTAAACACTTGCCTTGTACAATGTGATAAATGTTGCCAAATTATAACTGGCATATCAAATATTAATTTGGCATTTCAAGACTGAAAAACATGTACAGTAAAAGGTATATGTGAAACAAGTTGCTATCTCTCGTGTCAGTCTTGAACAAAAAGATTCCCATTCTATGTAATAGTACATGCACTCAAACAGAACAAAAACTGTTCACCATTTCCATGAGCACTAGCAGAATTCCTAGAACACATTTTATGACAAAGAATGATTTATATTTATTATGTTTATTCTGACATGTACACCGACTTCTCCTTCAAAACAACTCAGAACAGTCCTGGAGAGGAAAAAATGAAACAAACAAACAAACAAAAAATAAATTGAAAAGTACAAATGGCAAAGTCATTCATCTGGAAATAATTTCTGCCATAAAACAAAAGGTTATAAATTGAAAGTTGACAGAGGAGAAAGACATTGGAATAATAACTAATCGAAGGATGATCAAGAGTCATTAATATGATTTTGGTAGAGAAAGTTAAATACAAACCTAAAATTTAAACCACCCAGTTTTTTTCAGAAGACATGGGAAGTAACAATGCTTTTGCACATGGTACTTATTAGGCTTATTATTATTAAGAACAAAATTATTAATGGGAATAAGTGCAATTAGAAAATGAGAGTGACCAAGAAGAAGGGAGTCTGTTTCACAAGTGGAGACTGATAAAACAAAACAAGCCCTATCCAGAATGCGCATTTATTAACTATATACAATATATATATATATATACATATATATACAGCATTGTTACCTACTCAAAAGATATCCAAACAAAATAAATGTAAATTAATCTGTGTAACTGCACTTCTAACCATCAGAGAAGTGATGATCTGGAGCAGTTGTTCTGTGTGAAGTAGCAGAGGAAAAAAGCTTCACTGCCTTTGAAGCACATCAAATTTATGCTATGGAGATCTATTATGTAGCTGGATGAAACAGCAGGCACTGGGACTGGATGACCTGAAGTTGTCTCTTTCAGTCTTATATTTCTGCAGTGGAACTGGCAGATGCCCACACAGGGGAAATATGTGGAATAGCTTCTGTGCATTTGTAAAATTATGATTGCTGACTTAAAATAGCTTCTTGAAAAAATTATTTTCACTGATGGCTTGGAAGATCTCTCCTTCCACACAATCCAGCTGGGTGAATTGCATTCTGTGAATGCTCATTTATGCAACTAAGTTTCTTGCCCAAACAGGTTCTTAAGATCTTCTGTATTTGTACAGGATTTCTGGTTCTGTGACATTTTGACTTTATATTTAGCTGATAACTGGAAATCCTGGCCATAACCACAGGTCCACAAGCTTGGAGCATTATAAGATATGCCCAGTAAATTGATAACTTCATCCTGGAGGAGCTGAATTTACTGCTCATGTAAAGCCCAAGTAGACTGTTCAAAGAAGGGCAGCACTGGACAGTGTTATGATGGGAGCTTTCATACAAATCCACTATGCAGCCACAAACTCCCCTTTTTGCTTTTAAAGAAAATAACAGACAGTGCTGAAACCACTCACTCCCAAGAATAGGGCTTTCAAAGTAGAAGGTTTCAGCATTCATGTAACCCTGTGCTAGGTTGGAGGCTTAGACTGTGAGGCCTTTCAGGCAAAGACTGTTATTTATTAGGAAACTGCAAAACAGCACACTGGGAACGTGAGCCAACAACGAGGCCTCCTCCATGCTAACCCAGGATGGCTAAATATATTTTACATGAGACACAACTTGGAACATCAGTGATGCACATACCTTCAACTGCTATTTTTGACACAGGTCTCTTTGCAGGAGATTCCACAGCCTGAAGAAAGGTTAACTAGCATCCAGAAGTTTTACATGTACAGCAGTTAAAACTGGAGACACTACTTATGTGAGGGTGTCTTGAGGAGTAAGGAATTGAAATTTGAGTGAATTGGAAAGTTTTGCTGGAATCAGATGCATTAGCTTCCGAAAATATAGTGATATATTCAAATACTTACATTCACTGCACAATACTCAAATGGTCTCATTGCCATAAAATCAAAGCTGAATTTTTTAAACCAGTTATTTTTCAATGACACCAGCTTCCTGGTAATGCTTTGTACAATGAACATTTGCAGAACAATTAGAACTTACTTACACTGACAGTTATGAAACTTCTTTTGCATGGTTTATGTTAACTGATTTTGGTTGGTTTTCAGGATATATTTGGGCAGCTGAAAACAAACCCAAGAATAGATACCTGAAGTGTGGGACAGGAAACAGACATGAGAACCAAAACCTGAAGACAGTAATAATAATAAGAACCATCTTATTTTTATTATCCAAGTGCAAAAATGAATAACAAAGACCCCACAACACTCAGTCACATTCAAAAGACAAGCAGAGCACTGGTAGGATTCCTATGGGGTCAGTGGGACAGGCCACTGTAGGACTTCAGCTACTCAAAAACATGCATTTCCCAGTTATTGTGCAGCAGCTCTTCCCTGAAAGAACATATGTTCATTATTTTAGTTTACTTTAAGAAAACAAACTGAAATCTTCCTCATAGTTTAAAAATATGTTGTGGTTTTGTTTTTTTGGTTCTGGTGAGACATTTAAAGAACTTTTTCAGAAAAGTTTCTGCAACTTTACATTTTCCTAATCATTATGTCCAGCTTGAGACAAGTATTTGTGTTTCTCTCTGTGATAAAATAAGTAAACTAAGTAAAAAATGTCTCAAAATGAAACAAAGATTATAGTATATTTGCATTTCTATTTCACAATCTTATAAACTCATAATCAGATTTGTTAAATTTCATTTGTTTACTGTCCAACATTTCTCATTCACGATTCTATTAGATTACTCTGAACAATACTCATATTGCACATTTTGCAGGATATTTTAAAACAAAGGTTAAAAAAACTCTTCCAAGATATTTATCATTGCTTATTTCCCTGTTTGAAAAACCAGTTATCTACATTGGTGAAAGGCAGAACATCTAATATCTCCAGGTAAAATGTGGAAAATATATACAGCCTTCCCATTCCCAAATGTTAATTTCATGTTCTTGGAATGACATGTTAGATTATTGCTTTCCTCTCTGCATTAAGTCTGATTACCCAGAAAGTGCAGCTAAACTTATCTTTCTTTAGAAGAAAGACTTAAGGATTTATCGTTAATTTGCATTAAATGCCGCACCACATTTATTTGTGAGGCATTTCTGAGAGTAAATTTATGACTGTTCTAAAGGTATAAAATCACGATGTGTATATATTACTTGGCAAGGCTTCTAAGTCACATTTCTCTTTCCTCCGGTTCCTCACGCAGGGCCCCATCCCACAGGCTCGGGAAAGCCCAGGTAGAAGGAATCTCCCACACACTGAGACTCCCCGTCCAGAGGCACTTTCGCCCATCCCTGGAAATACCCTTTTTGGTAGCCGGCCCTCACGCAGCCGGCCGTTCCCGGCCCTCAGGAGGCCAGACCAGCGGCACTTACTGGTGGCGCCTCCCTGGTCGCTTCCTGGCGGCGTTAACGAGGCCCCTCGTCCTGCATCGGCACGGAGGGGCTCCTTCCCTAAGGACAAGCCGTCGCTAAAGCCATTGCCGCCTCAGGCTAGCGGTCTGCCTTCCCTCCTTCCTTCCAGGGCGGCGGGGAGAGCGGCGGCCCCGCGCGGTTCCGCCGCCGCCGCCATTTTGGGACGCTGGCAGGCGGTCTCCATGGCAACCAGGAAGGGGCGGACATCGCGCGGGGTCACCGCTAGCCCGGCCCCCTCTTAAAGGAGCAGCCGCGGCGGCCCCGCGGTGCCGGGCAGGGTCTGACCCCCGCCGCCGGTGCCACCAGCGACCCGTGCCCCGGCCGCCCCCTGGCCGCCCCGAGGGGGGACATTCCCGCGGACCCGAGGTGACGACCCCGGCGGAGGGATACCGACCGCCGCCAGCGGCTCCGCCGAGCGCAGCGAGCGGGCCGCGCTCCGAGCCGCGGCGGGGGCTGCGCGGGGGGCGGCAGCCGGGGCAGAGGCCGCCCGCCGGCCCGGGGCGCGCGCGGGCCCCGGCGGGGCCCCGGCGCCAGGAGAAAGTAGTCCCGCGGCCTCCCCCTCGCGCCGCTGGAAGGGGTTCGGCGGCGGAGGCGGCGGACGAGGCGTCGCTCGGTGCTGCGGCTTCAGCTGATAATTGAAGGGAAGCGAGGCGGCTGCTGCCGGGAGGAGGGAGGCACGGAGCGTCTGCGGAGGCCGCACCGGGACAAACTAGGTACCCGGGGCCCCTCCGCTCGGTCGGGGGGCGCGGGGAGGCGGGCGCGGGGCGGCGGGGCGCTCGCTGGGCCCCTCGGCGACTCCGGGCCGGGCCTGTTGTGTCATCCTGGCATTAGCCGAGCTGCCCTTCCTGGCGGCCCGGGGCAGGGGGAGGGGAGCGGCGCCATCCCGGAGCATTGTTGCGGATGGGGGTGGGGGGGCGAATGGGAGCCGGGAACGACGCGGCGCCGTGCTGGTGAGTGTGTGGGGCGGCCCGGAGGGGTGGAATGGGGCCCTCGCTGTGGAGGGAAGGGGTGGAAACGGAGCTGACAAAATGGCCAGGCGGTCCCCGAGCCCGCTGCAGGGATATCTCTCGCCCCCCCACCCCGGGCAGGGGTGCCGGGGGCCACCTGGCCTCTCCCGGGCCGCCTGGCGGGGAGGGGGGCGGCAGCGCGGCCGCCCCTCGGCGGGCCCTATGTGGCTGCTGATACAAAAGGGCAGTGTCAGTGTTGACACTGCCGTGCCGATTTCGATGCCCTTCCCTGTCTTCCCTCCCCCACTCCGCTTGGCCCCCTTTTCCTTCGTGGTCCTTTCTTTCCCACCCCCCTTTTATTTTTTTTTTTGTTCCCCTCCCAAAAAGCTAGGGAATATCTTAAAGGAAAAAAATAGCAATTTCTTTTTCTTTCCCTCCTGCCCAGCTCGGTAAAAATGCTAAACAATCGGCCGACGTCCATATTTCACAAGCTTTTTTGGGGGGAGGAAGAAGGTGGGCAGAAAACGGAGGCGCCCGTGGGGTCGGAGTCACAAAGCTGGCTCCCCACGAAAGGGATTATTTTCGCAGCTAAATGTTTTCGAGCTGATGTTTTTTCTTGTTTTCAGTCAAGAAGCAAGTTGCCTGGTCCTTGCGTTTGCTTGCATAATGCGTCGTACTTGGAGGCTGATCAAACGCTGGGTTCTGCCTTTCCTGCCTGGCTCTTCCTCCTTCCCTTTTCCCGGGGGGCTGGGTCGTGGGACAAGTTTGAGGGGGCTGGTGGCGCTGGGGCTCCCGGCTGCTGCCCCGGTGATCCGGGGAAGGGAAGGAACCGAGACCGGGGCTCTCGCCAGACCTGCAGGCCTGTCTTCCTGTGTCCAACTTTTTTATTGTTCCCCCTTCCCCCTTCCGAGTGCACGGGCTCTCCGGCAGGCGGGGGTTTGCTCGGCTCGGGACTCCCAAAGTCTAGACGGGGAACCGGAAAATAATAGGGGAAAGAATGGAAAGTTATGTCAAGGGCTTTGGGGGAAAAACATCGACGTATCGAACAAAGGTCCTGCCTGTGTTGGAGAGAGAGGCCTGCATGTGAGGCCTGATTGTGTCGCATTTACACACGGGGAAGAAATGAGTGCTTGGTACTGGCCTAAATTTATTCTGTAAGTCTGGCATAGAACTTAGGAACGCTTTCAGAGAGTGTGTAGTTTGTTTTGGGACTGTTTTTGTTATGTGTAGCAATCCAGTAATAGTTTTTATTTTAAATTCTTTTTTTCCCCCTCAAAAGACAGTTTAGGTTGTTTTTTTTTTTCTTCCTGCCTTGTTCAGCAGAAATAATACTGATTCAGAGCTTCTAACCCTGTAATGCAAAACTTAACTCAGAATAACTTGCGCAGTTTGTGTTGTGTGTAACATGAATTTTGAGCTTCCTCGTGCTTTAAAGGCTGCCATGAACAGGAATTGAGTAGTTACCAGCTGATAAATTTGGCATACATCTATCATAATGAGAAAGAAGAGGAATTCTGAGCACTTAAATTAATTTTCAAGATTTTTCTTGTGGGAACCGACACTGTGGATATACTTTTGTAAGACTTTAAAAGCTAGCAAGCATTCCTGTGATTATTTCTGTTTATCTCTGGTGTAGTCTCTTAAGTTTTCCCTCTTCCATTCTCAAAACTAGAGTCCTAATTGTACAGAGTTGGGGTTCTGGTTTGGGTTGATTTTTTTTTTTTAATTTTAATTTAAAATTAAAAAAAATTTTTGGGGTATTTTGATTTCTGAGATTTATTAAGGTTTTTGTTAAGCTATAAATTTTTAAGCAAGTTGTATTTTATGTATGCAAAAAAATACATAATGGACATGAAGGTACTGGAAAAATAACTGTATCTTTCTACTTTTTGATAGCTTACTTAATAAATATCATAGGAGTTAAATGTATTTATGAGTATACTTGTATTACAGCTTTTGCAGGTGATATTTTAACAAAATATGTTGTATTTGAAGTAAGAAATTTAAAAACTGGTCTGGTGAATAAATTCTGAAAATAATGCTTCAAGTTTTTGGCAATATACATGTTTTTAACTTGTAGTAGTTTCTGTATTTGTAAAATGCAGCTGAGTGTGAGCAGCTCAGTTCTTTTGATCTTAAATGCAAAGTTGTTTTAAGATTTTATTGTTTGGTGTATCTTATTGTTGTGTTAGAAATACAGGTTATCAGTTTTTTTTTCCTTTTCATAGGGTTTTTCTGAGAAAAATGAGTAGTAAAGTTGAGCTAACAACCTTTAAGTCTTCAGTCTCCAGATGGTTGCATAGGTAGGAACCTAAACATGTCTTAGCTGTTAGTAGAAAGATTGTAGGTCATCCACAGTGTGACATTACTGCTTATTAATATAGCAGAATCTACTTCAGTAGGAGTGCCAACCTGTTGAGTAAGAGCTTATGAAAATGGAGTCTTTTGATGTCTTGCAAAAGTTTTTCAGGTCAAAGTGACCATTAGGAGAAATATTCTGCATCTTCCCAGTAAATGAATAATCAAAGCTGTCATTCTTAATCAGGAATCATGCACAAGTTTTTGTGGTGTGGATTTTTTTTTCCCCTCTTTGTTTTGTTCTGTTTTCCTTTTTGTATTGTACTTTGGCTGTCTTCAAACCCAGTGTAAATATTACAGAAAAAAAAAACTAATGAAAACTTTTTCTTATAAAATCATTCCTAAATTTGAGGCCTAAAGCTATAGGTGACAACAACACTGTTCCTTTTGCAGCAGCTTAGCAAAAATAAAATGCATTTGTCTTTAATGCCATCAGTGGAGGCATGTTCAATTTCCATGTGGTTCCTTCCATCACCGATAAGTACAGTTACTTACCTGCAGCAGTCCAGAAGCATAACCTGACTGAATTCCTTTTGTTTCTAAGTGATGAAGCTGAAGCAGAAGTAGGAAAGTTAGTAACTAAACTACATGTTTGTACCTAATTTGCAGCTAAATGAACCTCACAGCTCTGTGTTAATCTTGTATTTTTAGGCCATGCTATATTTTCTAACAAACTACTTGGTAAGCATCATGTAGAACACTTTTGGTCATGGATCTGTCTTTTGTCACGCTGAGGCTAAATTGTTGTGACAAAGTATAATCAATACTGAAGTTGTACAACATGGTGAGCTATAGCTTTGGCAAGAACTTAACCCAGGATGTTTCTGGGATCTCCCATTGGCCTGTTGGATGGTCAGTGTCCTGTTCATCGCCTGTCAAATTAGTAACACTCCCTATAAAGCATGTTGTTGACTCTGTTATGCTCTTTTCATCAAGGTGTCACTGCCCTATTCAGTACTGACTCTGAAGCTAGTAGCACAGTGGATTTAGTGGATTTTTTTTTTTTTTTTTTTTTTAATAGAGTAGCATATTAGCTTTGGGGGAGTATGCTTAGTTTTCTGAAGAAGTAATATTTTAAATATGCTCTTAATATTTTAATCACTACATAGTATTACAACAGATTTATGGTAGTATATGGAGCAACTTCTTGCTGAGGGTTTCCATAGATCAGTTTTAACTTAGGATATTAAGTTGGTAACTGCAAAAAAAGTCATATTAACTTTTTTTTTCCTACTGATGTGGGTTTTTTTCCCAATTTATATGAAATAAAATGCTCCTCAAGGAGCAAAACTATTTTCAGAGTTTTCAGTGGTGAGCAATAATGACAAAAATGCTTGTATGTAGCCTCTTGTCTCAGGATTGCTTTTTTTTAACAAAACAGTTGCTGAATTACTGTTTATAGTTATCTTCTGCAAACAAAGAAATTTTAGCTACCTATCAAATGTACAATGTCTGTGGAGGACAGGGCTAAGTCAACTGGCTTCTCCTGCCTGCTCAGATACCAGCAATGGTTGCTTTAGTACGAAGTTCAGTTTGAGTAGCAATTGTTCTCCCAATCCTGCCATCAAGTTGGTAGAGTCCAACTGTGTAAATATGCATATTCTCCTTCAGTCCTGTCTGGCAGCCAGGGTTCAAGCACACAGAACCAATCTGTTTACTCTCCTTGTCTATGATGATGCTTGTCTTGCAAGGTACTGCTGTTGCCAGTCTAAGTTGACTCATGAAGGTACTTGGTACAAATATGGTAGCAAACTGCCCTGAGAGCAGTAGATGTTCAACTCTTTAAGGAAAAATGGAAATACTGTTTTCATATAGGAGAAATAGCAAGCTTAGGTGTATTATCAAAAAAGTTAACCATGATAGTTTAATATTGGACTTTCAAATTGAAGATGCATGAGAAATACTAGCAACAATGTTCAAGCCATCGTTGCCCTCAGTTGCTCCAGAAAAGCCTCTCTTGTAAGGACTTAAGCCTGTTTGGAAAGTTTGGAAGCCTCAGGAAGTTACTTGACCCTTCTCACATTTGACTTCTTATACCCTTGAGTAGTTTTTTATTGATTAAAGCCTGATAAAAAGAGGTCCGTTTTCTTCAGTGATAAGAAAGGAGAAAATCCCCCAAACCTTACAAATGTACAAAGGTATTCTTAGAGAAGGAACTAGAATAATTCTATCAGTGTGTAGTAATACTATGCTGGCTCATGGAGTGGGGGAGGGGAAATCCCATTTTCTTGAGTGTTTTCTATATGATTTGCTTTGGTAGTGTCCACAAGAAAGTGCTCATGCTGAATTGTGAAGATCTGACCTTCAGGAAAGGTATGAAAGGGTCTGAGTCATCTTCTGGAATGTGAACCTTGAGTTGTAGGGAGCAATTTGGTGTTTCAAATTGGAAGCTGAGGTCCCTGGTACTTTTTGAATAAGATGGCTTTTTTTAAGATCTGAAAAGCAAGGCATATTTCACATTTATTCTGCTTTCAGAGCAACTTGTTGCTCACAACTTGTGTTGTTTCATGAAGTCCAAATAACTAACCTTAATGTAAAGAAGGGCAAATAGTTGCTAGACTTTTGTAATGCTGGAAATAAAAGAATACAAATATGTTCTTTGTTTTCTGAGGTATGTATTTTTTTTGGGAACAAAAGTGTTAAACTTTCAGGAGACTGTCAAGCCCTGAGATGGGCATTAGACTTAATACTGGCAGTGTGCACCTTTGTTTTATGGCTGGCTGTTTGAAGCACGGTTAATACCAGTTTTTGTTAATGCAGAGCAGTAACTAATTTTTTACCTTGATTTTCAGGTGTAGCTTTTAATAGTAAAACTATTAGGAAAAATAGGTCTGTGACAAACTCATGCCCCAAGGTAACTAGGTGTAGATTTAGCTATGTTTTCTTTTAGAAAGCATGTATGCTGTTCTGTTCTCCCCATTTTTCTCCTTCTCTGTGTTCTGTCTTGTCTTACTTTGAGCTTGTGATAGTTTGTCTTAGCAGATCTGGGCAGGAGAAATGATCTTGCTGTACGTGGGCTTCTATGTTCTTGAAGTCTGTTTTGTACCTCTGCTCTAGTCCAAGACTGCTTAGATGTAAAAGTACAGGTAAATATGTGTGGAAATCAAAAATACACTCTTGTATAGTATCAGTATCTTCTGAGTTGAAAACATTGAGTTTTTATAGGATCAGGAGGAACATAAATGAGTTGAGCCACCAAAAAAGAAAAGATGGAAACAATGCATAGTAATGCTAGTCAGGGAGGACTCCAGTACTTCCCATGCCTGCCCTGCTCCCCCTTCCCTTCAGCCCTAAAGAAAAGGAAAAACACACACCTGCATCCCACCCACTCGTCAAGGGATTTGAATTACATGTCCCTGATACTGATATTAGTTGCTTACTTCAGCTCCTGCAGTTAGTGAGGAGAAGCTCTCTTTACATTACATATGCCTTTGTGGAATATGTGGTAGATGAGTGTTTTTGGACAAGGTAATATTGCAAGATGTGGTTAATGTCAGGGCTAAAGGATGGCATCTTTCCCAAGTTAATAATGTACTGTGTCTTCTAATGTCAAATCCCTTATGTAATTAGCTTATTCAGTGTAGGGAGTGTCCTGTCCTGGAAGGTGTGTGCAGTGTAACTGAATCTTCTGATCACAGGTGAGATGTGGCTGTGCATGTAAAGAGGACAAATGAAGAAAGTAACTGAGGGCGCATGTTAATAGGCTGTATGCTGAATTTAAACTTGGAACTCTGCCTTCCTTAGAGAGTGAGTGTTTTCTTCCTCTTTATTCTGGGGATACACTTTATTTATAATCAATTGTCTGACTGCAAACTGTAATTTCTCCATAAAACTTCACTTGTCTTAAGCTTTGCAGTTGTTTCAGGTGTGATGGCTTGATGAACTCGCCCATTGTACAGGGGTGAGGGGAAGGTAGGAAGTTGCTCAGCTGAACAAGGACAGCATACAGTCATAAGCTGTGTCAATAAGCCTGAATGAACAGCACCTGAGAAGCAGCTACATAGCTAGGTAGGTATATATGAGATCTTTAAGTAAAACAGCTGGAGAAAACACAATTTCAGCTGAATCTCATTTAATGAAGGGGATGGAAGCTGCATAGCTTTGGCAAACTTTAAGCCACAAGTTCAAGTGTTGCAGCTTGTACTTTAAAGATCTGCTGCTGTCTATTCTACAGTGTTTTTCAAGTTCATATGATGATAATGGATGCTGCCGTTATCATACTTTGGTAATATTCTGCTTTTATATTTAGGAGATAATAGTCTACAATAAAAGACTGGTAATAAAAATTAGGACTCGAATTATACTGTAAGATTGTGGATTAAAGAAGTTATTTTCAGTCTTTTACTCAGTTACAAGAAGTTTGGCAGAAGAGCAGATACATTCCTTTGCCAGAAGTAAGATAGGAAATACGTGTTTGTCAAATTTCCTTCATGGCAGCTCTTAAGTTGATACAGTTCTGCTGTATATTTGTAGAATTGCAAATGAACATAGTCATGCTGGATACCTGACTCTTGACAGCCCCTCAGAACTTTCAGCAGCCCTTTGTAACTAGAATTGGAAGAAGTGTGTTAAGGGAAATGCCATTGCACTCCTCAGTCTGCACATTTAAATGCTCCATGGAGTAGCTAGAAAGTGAGCTCTCTTCAGATTAGCTGTGAAGAGGAAAGATGAAATTGAGGATGTGAAGGAATGGTACCACTTTAATGCCTTTGGTTAATGTTGACATTTGAGCACTATGGCCATACTTTTTTTTAATAGTTTAGAGGTTCTTTATGTATTATCCAAATCAAACCAGAGTTGGAACAGAATGAGCACTGAAAATTCCAACTTTATTGTGATTTATGGAGAAGAACTCAAGTAGGCTAGAACCTGAGAACTTTATAATTAAAACCTGGAAGTAAATAGGAATGTAGTCATGAGTTAATTTTTGGGACTGCACTTAAACTAAATGTGAAGTCGCCTGTGAGACTCCACTGCAGTGATAGGCCAAGTAATCTGTCACTTTCAAAGTACAATGCAGTGACCATACTTGTTGCTATGCTTCATGGCTTCCAGAGGTTGCCTGGAGTAAAATGTATTCCCTGCTTTTCCTCTGTCACAGACTTAGCCAAAACCTGTTGAAACTCTTCTTGTAGAAAAATAAAGTAGATTCCTATTAAGTAACAAGTCAATGAATAAACTATTGTATCATCTGTTTTTCAAAACTTCTTCATTTATTTATTTTATTCAGATGAAATCTTGGGTTTATATCAGATTGAGATCTCACACTTGAATGCAAACTGTGATTCTTGCTGGTAGTACCTGTAGCATTATCAGGAACACTCAACTCCCTCAACCTGTTCTCAGCAGTCTGCCTGTGCTAAACTAGTGTTGCTTCTGTTTGTGGCATCTGTTTGTTGGTTCCACATCTACCTTGCATTTACTGGAAACCCTATTAGGACTCATCTGTACTATTATTTTAATTAATTAACCTTAATTGAAATAATTTTAATTCTATTTTAGTCGTGTTAGAGCATCTTAAAAACTTTTATCAGAAGTAAGCCATGTAGATCCCTCTGCATTACCAAATTGTATAGTGTGTTTTAATTTAAAAGCTGTTCCCCTTCAGCTAAGAAATGTTTTTTTCCTTAGACTCACAGATTTGCAATTCTGTTTTCCTTCACCAAGATGATGTCACGCTACTTGGAAAGTCAGCTCAGTAAGATGGCAAATCAAAACCAGATAACAGGTGATAGTGCTAATTGATATAACAGCAGAGTTCAATTAGCATTTTGACTTTGTTGTGTAACTCACTCTGAAACATCAGTTGAGTTGAATGTTAGCAACTCAGTTACAAAATTTCTCTGCACTTTCATAGGACTCCTATGTTTCTTGTCTGCTAGTTCTACTTGGAGCTTTTTCCACAAATGGAATAACTGGTTTGGTTTTTGGAATATATTAACTTTGGCAAGTTTCCTCCCCCCCCCCCCCCCATGTGGCAGATATCAAACATGAACATATGGGCACAGAGTGACACAGCAATAGAAGGATCAAGCTGGATAAACAACCTCTGCACAGACTAACCCTATCCAAAAGTGTGGTGTATGGTTTGTGGTTTTTTATTTTTAAATCCTAGAACTTGCTGCTTACTGCAATAACTTGCTTTGTGGAGGCCTGTCTTCTGCCTCCCCTCCTCTTTCCCAGCAGAAGGTGTGGGGACAAGTTTTCTCTCTTCAGTCATAACAGAGCTTCAGTGGTAGGTACCATGGGGCAAGAAAGACAGGATAAGCTTCTCAAATTGTAGATAATAGAGGTGTTGGCTTCTTTGCAGTGCCTTCTCTGACTTCATATACCTTCTGAGACAGAGGATGCCTGTTATGATAGTAAGAATGGTGTTGTAGTTACTTCCTTAGCCAAAAGGTCCAAAGTGGAGGACTAGCTTTTTGTAGGAACTGAGCCTTGAAATAGATTTTTGTACCCAAGCAGCATGAGCATCTCCTCTCTCTGGTTGCCATTGTAGGACAACAGAACTTGTTAGTTGTCTGTAAGGACAATGTAATACATACCTTTTTAATTCTTTAGTCCTCCTGGGATAATCTTTCAGCATGTCATGTCTCAAAATTTAGGATCATCTAGTTTCCAGCCTGAAAGTTTTTTTTAACTGTTTGCCTGCTAACTGTGTCAATACTATCCTCTCTTTATTTTCTTCTGTTGATGTTTTAGCCTTAGCACTTACTGAAAGTATTTACAGCCTTGTTGCCAGGCTAAATAATACAGGTTTTATTAGTTAACTTCTTTAAGATCACCCTTCTGGTTTGGAATTCATGTCTCTTGACAAAGGCCCACTGTGATGGGGTAGAGTATTTCAGATAAGCAGTGTTTTTACAAAAGCACTGAGAATTCTCAGTTACTCAGTAATGGTGCATACACCTAAGCATTGGTTCTTCTTCCACACCTCCCATTCCCGTCCTGCATCACTCTGGGAGGAACTGGAACATGCTGACAGGGTTTGGCTTACAGAAAATGCTTTTTGGGTTCAGTACTGAAGTACAGCATCTCCATATTGTACTTCATAACATTGCAAGTGTCTCTTTAAAATCATTTACTGTTCCACATTTTGATATATCCTTATATTTTGGGGGAGGGACAGAGGAGAGAAAAGGAGACTTGCAAGTTTTGATAGTTTTGGGAAAAGGAGTTTTAAGGGAAGAGCTTTATGTTTACATGGCCATATCACCTGTAGTTATTTGGAAATAAGCAAGGCTGTAATAATAACAATCTTAGTTCATAGTTTTCTTCTATGGGTAATAGTCTTCTATCATTACAAACACTTTCTGTTAAATTTTTGCAATAATGCAATCTGTTTGGATGCTACTTAAAAGCAATTTAAATAGTCTTGGGTTTAACAAAACAGAAATAAAATATGAATGACCTCTCTCCTGTGAGCCAGGAAATAGTAACAAGTGTCCAGAGTTCTGCTGTCAAGACCAAAATGTTTTGCTTCTGGAGTCTGCTGATGTCCTGTTATTACTGATGTATGATTTCAAGATTAAATACCATTACAAGTTGAACATTGTTGCCTACCTTCAAGTGTTAAAAATGTTTAAGCACACAGCTTACTGAGACACTATTTTCCAGTTGTTTTTCAAAACCTTGGGCCTTTGTGTATTCAGAGTAACTGTGAATATTTTGAGTCCAGCTATGTCTGAATGGTAGGATATTCTTACTTGAGTGTTTACTTTGCTGTAACACAGCTTTGAAGCCTATCAGGTGGAAGCTGTAGTCATCATCAGAGAGTACATTTTGCTAAACTTTAAAATTTTGGTTCAATGAGAAGGTCCATCTACATAAATTCATGGAGTAAACAAATATGTCATGGCACTACTGACGTAGGGAAGGAAGGTAGGCTGTCTTGTGAAAAGTACTTGAGAAAAATAGACTGTCTCAGCAAAGGAGAAAACCTATTCTGGAAATACAGTCAGCACTAAGGGTGTCTCTTTAAATAGTAATTTGTTTTTTAAAAGCAAAGAGACAATTCTTCCTTACTGTATTTTTGGTACTGCTTTAGGTTGGAGGACTTTAAATTCCTGATTTTTGTGTAAAATACCTAGTTGCCAGCTAAAGGCTAACTTAAGGGGGAGAAAAAGTGAAGTGCAAAAGTATGTACAAGTGTTCAGTTTTCATACCACTGATTCTAGCTGTGTTGTCATAAATGTTACAGCTGTACCAGGAGAGATGGTTCTCAGGCATTCTGAAGATGTTAACCTGCCGTATACCTGTCATATACCAGGCATTCTAAAGATGTTAACCTGCCATGCCTGAGCTTTGAACAACTGAGTCAAGGAATTCAAGAACTGAATTTTGTGCCCATGAAGATTCAGGAATGCTGCTCAGAGATCGCTTAGTGTGACAAGTAGAGGAGATGCAAGCTACTGTATTTCCTCAAATTTTCACCTGACCCTGTTTGATATAGCTGAGTTGGGGCTTGTGAACCCCTATCCTTGCTTTATGTATGTGATCTACCTGGTTAAAAAGCTTCCTTGATAAGGGGTTTGGCTTTCTGTTGACAACATGAAATGCAGGATGTGACTAGTACAAGCCCAGATCTGTGGCAGCTAGAAGCAGCAGCTCAACCTATGGCAGAATATAGTGATTTAAATGTCTAAGTTTAGCTTAGATGCATCCAAAAGCAAGGTAGTTTGTTACTACTTAATAGTGTTCCAGGTTATGACAACAAACTAGAAATGCATTTACTCTTGGGGAGTGTTTGCTCAATTGTTGGAAATGTTGGTGGCCCAGCTTTGAAGTGGGAGTAACTTGAAAATACAAATTTGTGACTGGCTATCATTTAAACTGTTTTCTTCTTTGTACTTGAATAGACTGGAGTAGTGTTTGTGGTGGGAGAGTGGAGGAGAAGCTGATGTAACTTCAAGTTGCTTCATCAGAATTTGAGAAGTTTAACTTGTGACGACTGGTGATAGATCAAAATGTCAGGTTTTAAATTGTCTATGTAAACTTGTACAGATGCAATCTATATTTTTGACCAACTCCCTCAGTTTCATGTGCTGAATTTTAACATGAAAATGGTCTGCACTGGCATAATAGTGAAGCTTATGATTTTACTCTATCCCCATACCCTCTGTGTATGGAACTTCGGATAAATACACGCAATAGTTGGAAATTACCTTCTGTATAGTACACAAGACTTCCATGTAGGTTTGGATTAGAGCAACTAACTTGACTTCCTGTTTTATCTGGGTGACCATACTCATTAGGATGTCTCCCAAAAAATGTAGTTGGGATTTTTAACTTCTGTCAATACTTGGTATTCATTGGGAGAGATAATGGAGCTCAGCTGAGCAACTGCATAGTGCAGACTCATGGCCTTAAGTCTGGCTTGTTTCTTTTCTCTCCTTAGTCTGTGCTGTAACTTCAGTAGTGAGTTAAATACTGTATGAAGAGTATAAGGAAGTGTAATCACCACTAAGCTGAGAATTAATGGAGTTACAAAAATCCCCAAAAAACAAGTAGGTGTTTGGCTCAGAATGTCTGTTGTACTTGAATATGTACAGAATATTTATACTGTCATTTTAATTAAAAAAGTATCCATTACAAAACGCAGACTATGATGCCACATCTGAAATACTTTCCTTGAAAATGAAAAAGTACTTCTGAAACTTTCAGGCTCTTATCCATGCCACTGTTTAATATAATAAACACTACCATGTTAGTGATATGCTAGCGGCATATTCTGCCCTTATATAAGAAAAAAAACAACTCTAGAATTGTGTTGTGAAAATTCAATGTTAGATGCTTTATATCCTCCACTTTTTACCAAAATAGATATTTAATAGGAAATAGTTTCAATTAGTTTTTCATAGATAACTGCATGTTTGGAGAGCTGTGTTTTCATCAGCTTTCAATTATGTGGAAGGAGTTTGTGTTGGACAGATCAGGCTGTTTCCAAATAGCAGTACACAATGTCTGTGTCCCAAAACTGGTCTGTTAGGGGAGCTTTTAAATACCAACTAAACAAACAGATAAATTTTGAAAAGCATAGAATAAAGACCTAAAGTCAGTGCAACAATTTGGAATCTTTGGTGGCTAATAGGGGTTGAGGTGCTCTCCTCAGCACCTCTTCCCAGTAGTTGATAGGAGAAATAATGTTTTTCCAATACTTGACATTGGGAAATGGAATGTTAAAGATATTAGGATTACTAGAATGCTTTTTTGCTCATTGATCATATGGGGGATGGAGATGTGCATGCTCCTGAGTGTCTTTGGTTTGCAAAACAGATTGAAGAGTAAGAGAGGCTGCCGCATTTGTGAAATCTGTCTATTTTACCTGTCATATGTAGGACCCTCTGCAGAGGGGAAGGAAGAAACTGGCTCACTTACAGATATTTTCTGTCTTTCTTTACAAGCCTGTCTACTTCATATTCTTTTATCTGTCTGTGAAGCCACTCCGTTCCCTGTATGTTTTTTACTAAAGTGTTGTAAATAGTTATTGCACCATGATGAAGCTGCCCTCTCCAGTTAAACACCCTTTTATTTGTCTTCCTTACTAGTGCATTTTATTAAATGGCTTATAAGAGGATGAGAGGAGGAAAGAGGATGATGTTGAGTAGTTCTGGAGTGTCTTATGGGTATTCTTTAAAGAAAAAAACCCAAACCACGAAAACAAACTAGAAACACAAGATGTCTTGCATGGGAGTTGAGTGAACTTTGCCTCCAATTTTGTGTCATATTACCAGTTATGGGGTTATTTTCATGCTTGCAAAAATGAATTTTAGGAGTGGAGCAAGTTGGATGCATTGCTTTGTTTATATCATTGATGTGTGCACAAAGCACTTAGGAGAAACACTGTTTTCTTTTCCTCTCTTCTTCACCCAATTCTTTTTCAGTCCTAGAGAAGGCCAAAAGTAGTGTGTTGTTTTGCAGGGCAGTAGGTTGTAGGTTTGCCCATAAAGCATAGTTAATCATTAGTGTTGGATGAAAGGTCACCAGCATAGAAGACAACTCTTTGAGTATTCTGATTGGGTCACAGAGCAAATTACAAGAGCAAAAGCTTATCAAACCAGCTATTGTAATATCTTCTTAAATAACTTTGATCAAGCTATGGGAAACTTACAGCTCTGCTTGTTCCTTTATGAGTGTCTGAGGTTGGTGAAGAGATTGTGTTCTTCTGTTATGTGTTCTGTATTCATCAGAGAGCAGCAGTTTAGCTGGAAGGTAACAAAAAGCCTTGAACAGATTTAGGCAGTACCTATTGGAACATTTTGTTGTCAGAAAGTAAGGAGCCTTTCTTCCAGGCCTGACGTGATTGCCTATTGACAGGAAATTCAGACTTTGACAAACCTGGCCATGCTAGGACCCTAGGGAAAGCATCATTAGTGTTAACTTGTTAGTCTTGTGAGCTGTAGCATATGGGCATAGTTACAGTTGTTCTTGTTCAAGGCAAGTGTGTGGGTAGTCTGGGAAAGATGAAGAAAAATCATTGGTGAGGTAAAGTAGAAAAATGTCTTAATGGTACTTGCACATAAGGGAAGGAGGAGAGGAATTTGTAGCAGACTTTTTTTGTGTGTATTTGGTGATGTTGATTTCTTGTCTAGCTTAAAATTAAGATTAAATCTAGCATCCTGCTAAAAAGCACTTCAGAGAGCACTAATATTTAGTTTTGCTCAAGGTCAGCATCATGTACAGTGCTGTGTTACCACAACATTCTCTTGTTTTATTTGTGGAGCACTGAGAAAGGTGTAAATGTGCAGAGTGGAGTAGACACTTGTCAAAAAAGCATGCTGTAAAGTTGTTAATTTCCTTCATAAAGGTCTGGCTTCTGACAACTTTTTCCATGACTGTAAAAGTTTGAACCTTCCTTAAATACAATTGTGGGACGTATATTGTGTATTGTTCCTGTATTTAACATGAAAGAACAGCTCTAAGCACTGTAAAGTCATGATCTTACAATTCATAGGATCAGTTTAAAGACAGCTTAATCCTTAGTGTTTAACAGGTGTTTCTTGGGTTGTGGCTTTGTTTTGCTCAGCTTTACACAGAACTTCTTCTGTTTATGCAGATATTTGGTAGGCAGTTTGGTTCATGATTTCATACAAGGTAAATGTCTTTAATTGTGCCTGTGTCAGTAATTTGGTATGTGTATTGGAGCTTGCTCATAGTTACATCACTCTAAGATAAAATGTAAATGTATAAATTGTTCCGTGGTTGACAGAATGTGACTCTGGCACACAATTCCAAGAAGCTGCTGGTTTGACCACTGCCCAGTTTAGAAAACTTAAATGTGTTTTAATCCCTTTGTTTGTTGTTCCAATGTTCTTGTGATAGCAAAAGATCCATATGCAGATCCAGTGCTGAGGAAGCCGGAAACTTAACCTGTTTTAATTGGACTTCTTCCTCAATGACTGCAATTAAACCATTTCCCAGATTGTGTCATGCGGCGTAGGGCTCTTGCTATGCATTAGGCCTATTACCTTTTCTGTGTAGCATTTGGATGAAGTCTCTGTTCAGGAGAACAACATAACTTGCTTGAGCCAGTGTGGGAAAGGAAGCCTCAACAGGCATTAGTCTGAATCAGTGCTAGACATCAGTGATTAGAAAAACAATACGAAAACTCCTGACATCCTCCTGATTTCTCCCAAACTTGTCTAAATTATATTTTGAAGATGTACAAATCTGAGGATCCATTCTAGGTGAGTAGAAGACAGATGAGTACCTTCTACTTGGCCTTGGAAGCATAAATTATTTTTTGAATTTTTTGTTTTTAGCTTTGTAGTTTTCCTCTTTAAGGCACGCTGCTGTTACTGAAGAGTTTTGTAGGCTGGTTTAGAGCTGAAGCAGAGTATTATGAAAAGGAAGATCCAGTCTTCTGCTTCTTTACCTTGTTTTTATAATACACTTAGACCTGTGGTCCTGAGCTCATCTGTGGCACTTTTCTAATCTACATCTACAAGTCAACTGGTTTTTGTCTTTCTTTTTCCTGCAGTAACTTCTGTGACATCTAGTCTGAATTTCTTCAGTCTAGTGGCTGATTAAAGTTCTTGGGTTTTTGTTGTTGTTGGTTTTGTTTGGTTTTGTTTTTGTCTGTACCCTTCTAGTTGTTTAGGAGATTGCAGAGATCATCTTGTGTTAATTTAGACTTTGGGTGACCAAACCATGTTTTACTAGTCACTGAGCTCACTAGTTCTCTCAGTAACTTAAGACAGCTTGGCAGAAGTTGATGAGGAATTTGGCAGGTCTCAGAACACCTTCCATGCTGCAACTTGGGGCATGTATTGTCTAACAGGCTCTGCAGGTAGGATGTGGCTGTGCATCATATCAGTATTTGTCTTGTGCTGTTGCACTTGGTTTGGCTTAAGGGCTGTGTGTGCCAGATGCAGGTGAATGGCAAACTGCAAATAAGGCACCATCTGATCTATGGCATTAGAATAGGGAAGAGGCTTGGTGTTTGAGCAGTAGGTTCTGCATTCAGACTCAGTGTTGTAAGTAAATGCAGCTATGCAGCTCAAAGGCAGCTGGACATTAAGCATTGGTGGTGATGGTTTTGAGTACTTCTTGGTTCACTTGCAAGAAAGTACTTAAATAAGCTACTAAATTGATATTTGTATAAAACACACAGTAATTTTTTTTTTTAAATCTGGTAATAAATGCGCCTTTTCCCAGCTTTGCCACACCTCTTTTACTTGGTCTTAGCTTGACCACCTGCTTGAAGCTTGCTTTTTTTCTGGCAGTGTCACTGATCTGTACTTCATGAAGGATTCTGTGCTTTGATTCATGTTGTCTCACAGAAGATAAAGCACCTCATTCAAGTGAATTCCTGTCTTCTGAGTGGAGTCTTCATTCTTGCCAGACAATGTGGTTTTGTGTTTGTTTTGGTTTTTTTAATGTTTTTGTTTTCCTGTTAGTGAAAGCTTAAACCAGTGTTCTGATAGTGACAACTAAATAAGAGTTTCTAGAGAGTCTGAAAATGAAGATAAGGTGAGATCTTACTTCTATTGATTTGTTTTTTAGTTAAAAGCCGGCAAGAAACAAAGGATTCACATCAGTTCACTTTATGTACAAACAGCATGGTTTTGGTCAGAATTTGGCTGTTGGAAAATGTATTCTTTTCTGTTGGAGAGAGCTGCTTTTAATTGATTTTAAAAAGGGAAAGAACTATTGTTTTCATTGTTATTACAAGTTGAAGCTACACTTCTATTAACACCTGGTAGCAGAATTGCATCCTGAGGCTCTCATAGTGTAGGCTTTGTCAGTATGTAACATTAGTTTTAAAGGTACTGTATAGGTGAAGTCAAGTTCTTGCTGTAGGACTGATTTGGCAGTAAAATTTTTCTCTGTGACGCAAGTGTACAGAAGAGGAGACTTCGAAGATATTTGTTCCTCACTTTTCCTTTGTTTTCCATTGCTGTGCTAAAGGGGAAAAAGATCTGTCAATTAAAGATAGGAAATGTGATTCAGTATTTTGCAGCAAACATTTGCTGTGTTTGTGTGTGCCTGTTCTGTCTGGTCTAACAAATCTTTTGTGTTACTGACATGGCTTAAATACCTCTGGGCTGCTTGTGAAGCTGAGCTGTCTCTGGCTGGCTTGCAGAGCCAGATCAGACTATTTCTTTATATAGATTGACTCAGGAGTTTCTGGGTTCTTATGCTTTTGATAATCTTTATATCTCAGTAGCAAAAAAATTAACTGCTGCAGAGTTGATGGAATTATGCAACAGAACTTCATGTTTAGCTGGTTAAAAAGCCAAAGTAATGGAGAACTGAGTTTAGACTGAGAAACTACAGGTCTTGTAAACATAAAAATATTTTCTTGAAGCTTTGGGTCCTGGCTCTCTGCCACAGTGAGAGCATTCCCTTCTTTTGTTAATAAATTCAAGTCAGACTATATAGTAGAGGAAAATTTACACTGAACTAGTTTGGTCATGTTATGAAGGATGACATGGAAAATACCAAATTTGGTTTATTTGGAGGAGAAAAACTTAAATATTTTAATTTTTTTAGTAGGGCAAATTCTTTGAATGGAGTAGTGAGTAAATGTTACAGGAGATTTTTGTAGTTAACTCTATTACTTGTGCACAAGAGGACTAGTAGCTATTGACAACACTTTCAATACGTAAGGTAAAACTACAGAGAAGCAAGAGGAAAAAGAAGTGAAATGCTTTCTATTTTTCCTAGTTCCTCTTTTGGATGAGGATCAGATGATGTGTGTGTTGTTTTGGAAGCCAAAGTGCAGTCCAAAGAGTGACACAAATTGTAATATTTCAGTCCTTGATGAACATAGGAAGTAGAAAGCAGTGATGTGGCAGAACTGAAGAGGGATGCCCTCAAGAGACCATTATATTTGTTCCATGCAACTTCCTTAGTTTTTCTCCTTGGACTGCATTTTCTGTTTTTCCAGAGGAAAAAAAGGACTATAGGAGTAAGGACTTTTACTGTCTTAATGTAAGGTAGCCCTCTCAACCACCTTGCAAGAGTTCAGTTAAGATTTAGACCTGGTTTTAATTTTTCAGTGCACAAATACAATGATTTTTTTTTTCTTGGCTAGTGAAATGAAGCTCGGGATTCCTGTGTACTGTGAACTGGGAGCACCAGTTGTACAGCCAGACCTGATATACCTGAGCTTCACTTGTATCCAGTACAAGCTTTAGGTTTTTTGTTCCAGATGAGTGGAAATGTTCTGCTGTCTAACTTCTGCAGATGCTTAATCTTTAAGTTTTTTTAGCCAACTTGTGGCCCTCCCCTCCAGGTTTCTCTTGGCTCTTCAGCTGACAAGCTAGTTGTATTGTTGTCTGCGAGTGGTACCTGTACTTCTCAGTAATTTTGAGTAGTGCCCCATTTGCTGATTCAGTGTGACTTTTCCACAGCCCAGAAGGATTTACTGATGTTCAGGCTGTGGCATGAAGGCCAATCCATTGTTTTGATGGTTGTCAGTTTCCTGTAAACATAATGGAACAAGTTTTTACATTTCTTACAGGTCCCTTTTCCTGTATCAGGTTCAATGAAAGGTCGCTGTACTCTCAGACTTCAAATTCAATTGACCTGCTTGAAGCAGGGGAGACTATTTGGCTTCTGCTACTCAATCATTGTCTCAGAACTGTTCTTATCAACACTGAAATATGTGATACATGTATTTAGATATTTTCTTAACCAAAACTTCTCATATCTTCCAGTCCTCACAAAAGGACAGTAGCCAGAAGTCAGTAGGTAAATGTGCTGCTTTGCTTGCTTGGGGTCGTGGCATGGATGACCTTTTGGATGACATGATCCTGACAGCCTGAGCATTCCTCTAGCAAGTAGTACTGTGCATCTTTTCAGAGGTGTGTTCAGTGTTCTTACTGCCTGTGGGGACTTGTAAATGTTCTGGTTGCAGATAATGAGTATTTGAACTGCCAGTTAGCAGTAAGAGACTACAAATGTAGACTTTTTTGCTTTTCTTCCTTCCTCTTTCATACAGGGACTTTCTCTTTACAGCTGTGTATGTCATTAGACATATATGCATAAATGCAGTCTGGAAACCTATGTACTGGTTACATACTTTCAGGCTCTTAGGCACTCATTTTGCTGTTCTGTCGAGGTGACCTTCAGCACTGCCACTCTCATGGTTGGAAGGGTAGGCAAGGGATGACCTCTTGGAAGTCTGGGAAGGGGAAAGCTGACTTCCTAATGTGGCAAGGCCTGAAGTTTGCCTTAATTTTCTGATGGCTGTTGGTTGTAAATTCAGTGGAACAGGAAATAACTCCTGTTCCTTGACTGATTTATTTTACTTTTTTTCTTTATCTTGAAATCACTCCAGTGATTCCAGAGAAGCTGAATTAAAAAGAACTCTTCCACTGTAAATGAATCTAGGAAGAATATTTTACTGAAGTTTTTCTTTTTTTTTTTTTTTTGCGACTTGGATAATGATGAGTGGATAACTCTTGAATTTGGAAAGTAGCAAGAATATTGTGTCAAAAACCAACTGCAGAAGACTGAGTTTAAAGCAACTCCTTGGACTAAAAAGTCATCCTAATTTAAGTCAGCTATTGAAGTAGAAGTAGTAATTGAGTACTTGCAAGTGCTTGCTTGTAAGGCAAGTGAAGAGGTGTGTATGTCTGCAGGTAAATGAGGAGAACTTTGTGAACAGTGAGCAAAAGTGAGGTGCAGCTGAGATCAGTTGAAAATGATGTAAATCTGAAACAATTCAGCAGTTACTAAACTGTAGGCAGTAATTTCTTCAGTTTAGTCACAATTGAAGTCTGAGCTCTTAAATGTGTTGTATGCTTATATATTTAGAGTGTTGATTCTATGTTAAGTGATAAGATTTATCACAGAAACAGCTGATCATGTAAATTAATGTTGTCTACATTGAAGTAAAGGAATATAGACCTGAAGTCTCAGGCTTAATATTTTCTGATATGTACACTGAACTCTGGGTTCTGTCTGGCAAGATGTGCAACTTGCTGGAAGAAAATGTTCTGAACTTGCAAGGTATATAAACATCTTCCTGTCTTTTCCTTCTTCCCCTCCTCCTTTTGCCTAATACTGACTTCAGGGTAGTAAGTCTGTACAATTTTTGAGGAGCTGGGTTACTGCAGCAACATTAAATAAGGCACCAGGTTTTTTGGGCTAAAACTATGAGGGAGGAAGAATGCTGACCAAGCAGGTAACAAGTGTTATAATGGAGGATTATAGGCAGAGGTGCTAGGCATATCCTGAAATATTCAGGAGAGTGCAAGAGTCTGAAAAAACCTCTTGCATTACCAAGATTTTTGCAAGGAACTTCAAACCCAAGACCAAAACAAAACTACCACCTAAAACAATAGATCAAATCCAAACCAAGCAAGCACCCCAAACAAATTTCAGAGCTTATGCAAGTAGATTAAGAATGCCCTTGTGGCAGAGTTCAGTTCATTTTTTACAGGTATTATTACTGATTCGCCATGTTACCCATTAGTGGCTCTAGACAATGTTGGAGTTCTTCAGTTTACTCATTGTCTTTTTGTCTCAGTAGCCTATATCAGGCTAGCTACATTAGCTCCTAGTATCCTGCAGGGAGTGATTTGGATGCTAAGCAAAGGCTGATAGGCTTGCTGTGTAGTTCTGTTTTCCCAGTTTGCTTCAAAAACATGGAAGCATGTTAGTTGTTTCCTGTTGGCTTTTCCACAAGAAGAAAGGTAAAGGCTGCGCTGCAAGGTAACAGGTGGTTTTTGTCTTGTGTTCTTGTGCAACCTCCCTGAGCCATGTGTTGGCCATAGATTAGCTATAGTGTTTGCAGTGGGTATATCAGGTCTACAGAAGTTCATTCTAGTTGTTTTCCTGTGCAAGAACAAAGATGACTTTTAATAGTAATTGAATTGTGTTTGCTGAAACTCAAAAATACTATGCAGCATAATAAAAATAAGCACTAGATAGCAGTGTTGTTACACAGCTTCAAAAGATACATTGTGGGTTTATATGAAATGCTGGCCTTTGGAATTTATCCTCATTCTAAAGAGTCTGCTGATGATGAGAACCTCTGCAGGCCCATGCTTTGGCATCATCATAGCTAGGAATATGGAGTTACGAAACATTAACTAAAAAGGCTTGTGTGCAGATAACTTTATGCTAGAAGGGGACCTGAGCTTAAAAATTCCAAAATAGTATTACCTGTTATGGAAGCATGAAGGTCTGATGGAGAGTTGTAGCTTTTTGTTATTGTGGATGTGAGGAAGAATCAGTGTAGCTGAGGAAATTGTTTTAAAATCCGGCAGGACTGCACTGGTGCATGTGGCTGGTCTCTACTGAGTTGCATGGTTTTTTTTGAATATAGGTGTCTGACAACGGGAAAAAAGCCAAGTGCTTGGTGTGAGCTCAGAGATAGAGGGGCAAGTCTGAATGAGAACAGCTGAGATTTAGGAACCTCTTGTTGTTTTAGGATGTGGGAGGCACAGTTGTGAAAATGTCTCTTCTTTGCTGGACTAACTGGGCACATGGTATTGTGTGGCTTGCCGTGAGACTTAAGTTAGCATTTTGATGTTAAAGGTCACAACTGAGTCACAAAGCTGCATTGTATTTAAAAGCAAACTGGAAATCATATGGTAACAAGTACACAATAAGAAATGCAGTTAAGTTGAGAGGTATCAATATAGAAGATAACTCTGGACATCACCTTGACTTGACAGATGCCTTACAGGATAAAACAGTTGTCATTTCATTCTTCTACACAGCTGAAAATACCGTGTGTATGACAACATGTTGTGCTACTAAGCTCAGACTACTTAAAGTGTCTGGCTATACCCTGTGTCATTGTTTAACCCCAGCCAGCAACCAAACACCAGGCAGCTGCTTGCTCACTCCCCTAGCTGTGGGATGGGAAAGGGAATTGGAAGTGTAAAATCAGGAAAACTTGTGGGTTGAGGTAAAGAGTCTAATCAGAAAAGCAAAAGCCACGCATACAAGCAAAGCAAGACAAAGAATTGGCTGCTTCCCATCATTGGGCAGGTGTTCAGCTTTCTCCAGGAGAAACAAACACCATCACTTTAAATGTCCTCCCCTTCCTCCTCCTTCCCAATTGATATACTGAGCATGAAGTCATGTGGTCTGTAATATCTCTTTGGTCATTTTGGGTTATCTCTCCTTGCTGGGTCTCATCCCACCCTATGTGCACCCATGTACCTCAAGCCTCCTAACCAGCATGACTAACGTAGAAAAAGCAGAAAAGGCCTGTCTAAAGGTTCTGTCTAAGCACTTTTCACCAATGTGCTCTATTATCAGTGCTGTGTTCAACAGAAATCCAAAACAGCCCTGCACCAGCCACTTTAGTGTAAATTCAGGTTAGTCAGAGACAAAACCAGCACACTCAGGCAGATCAGTGTTAAAGTTTTTCTTGGGAGGACTAGGATTGCCTGTGTGATGTTTTCCTCAGCTGACTCTTGTGGTGTGTGGAGAAGCCTGTGTTCTGGCCCTAGGTGGGAAAGTGCATGGTTAACCTAGCAGAGGTCTAGGTAAGCACTGCTTCTTGCGGAGTGAAACCTGCTGGAATGCACATTTTAATCCCTGCAAGGTGAGCCAGTAGTTCTGTGGCAACCATTTTGTGGTATGACTGAAAGTTTGACATTAGTACAGTTTCAGTGCCAGCTGACCTTCCTGCAGAAGGGGACACTACTCCCTCCTTTTAGAAAATGCACAAAATGTACCTCATTTCTGATAGTAGAGAGGTGCTTTTTATTTTGGTGTTTGGTGTTTGAATACAAGGAAATAAAAAGAGAATGCACAGAAACATTTGACAGTGCCTGTGACTGATTCCATCTGGACCCCCTAGGTGCTGAGCCCTTGCTCAGCTTTCAGCCTGGTTAATGCTAGGCTTTGTTTGTTGCATTGCTGTTCTGAAGAGAATGCTGCAACTTAGGAACTTGACTGGTCTGGCTACACCAGCAAGCTGGCATGATTTCCAGCAGTTGCAAGCTTTTTCTGTTTTGTTGTAAATCTTTTTGTGCTAAAGTATAAGAAACTTAGATTGATTGTGTTACATGTCACTGAAAAGCTTTAAAAATTTCTGTTAGTGGGAATATTGGCTTTGATTAAGGAGTTTGAATAAGAGGAAACAATTGTGAAGAGGGAAAGGTCACCTTTTGAGTAGTAGTGTTTATAACTTTCTCAGCTTAGTCATCAGGACTTCTATTTAAGAGGTTCATCAAACATCTGTATTGTGGGATTGTGTATTTTGTGCTTTGCTTATATTCTTTCAAATTCCTAAGCATAAGGTAAAAATAAACCCCAACCAAAACAAATGAATGTAAAAGTGATTAGTTAATTAATTCGCCTTTTTGTGTTTGAGTTTTGCTGCTGTATTGGACTTCTTAGTAGAAAGAACATGAAAAACTTTCCAAAGATGCTTTTGGCTCCTGTGATGTGGGGATTAGGATGGGGAGCAATTCTTCTGCCTAACTTGTGTTCTTATTCAATTCCTGGAAATATTTAAAATATTTCTGGCATGCTGACGGTGACCTTCCAATATTAGGTTGTATTATTACAGTGTAACGAGACTGAATCTGAGCTAACAGAATCCTGATCGATTATTTCCTGTGCTGCACAGGTGTATAGATGATATATGTGTTCCTTGTAGCATCATATATGAGGTAATGGCTTGGATAACGTGAGTTTATATGCTTAGTTTCTTATGGCCTACAGTAAAACTGCATCATTTAGCATTCTTTCTTTGTCCCCCCCTTCCCCTCCTGTCACCTTTGTTTACTTCTATGAGCCCTTTTCAGAAGAATAGACAATTATGTTCAGCTATTCACTGTTTTTACTAACAATGCCAGATATTGAATATTATTGCATTGGGGACATTTGAATTTGAATCTGAAGCCTGCAGTGTTTTAAACTTTTCGTGACAGATTCCTTGCTTACTGTGCTCTGGATACTAAATCAGTATATAGACTGAGTTCTTAAACTTGGGTTACTTTCCTTCTTACAGTTTCTTTTTTTCACCTGCAAATACCTTTTTTTACCAGATTCCACAAAATTAGAAACAGTAAAACTGGATTTGCTGGTTGTGGTCCTGTTGCTATGCTCTACATGGAAATACCAATTTAGCACAGGATACAGAAGTCACCTCTCTTCACTGAGGAATTAACCGAGGCTTGTTCTTGAAATATGTCTTTTTCAGAGGACTGTGGCTAGGGGTTATGATGGTCTTTAATAAATAACTACCAAAATAATATCTGTAGACCTCTAACAGTCATAAAGCAATACCAACAGTAGTAATAAAAAGCCGTCACAGGTAATTTTAAAAAAAAATCATTGTATGCACTCATTAATCCTTCCATCTCAAATACCTTTTCCCTTTAATTTGCCTCTCATGAGCAGAACTTCCGGATTATAAAGCTAGATCTTTCTTCCTGAATGACTATCTATCTTGCTTTATGCAAATGAAAGTTGCATAAATCACACTAGAGAAAGAAGCTGTTTGGTAAGCACTGTAGTTATTGTGAATACTGCTTCTTATTCCTGAAATGGGCTTTGTAATCTCCTGCAGTGAAAATTAAAATACTTGAATACTGTTGCTGTCTATCAAGCACTGAGTTTTTCCTTAATGTTGATAAACACAGATTCTTCTAAATTGCATTTGTCCTGTCTCCTTATAATTTGAGAAGCCTGCTAGAAAGGAAGTGTGTCATCACAAAATCATAGAGGGGTTTGTAGTTTGGGTTGGAAGGGATCTTTAAAGGCCATTTAGTTCAGTATGCTCTATATCGCAGAACCTGGTTGCTCTGTAGTAAGGTTCTAAATGTCTTGAGAAGAACCTTCTCCATGTGTCTTTTAACTAAGAACTGTTTGAAAGTTTTTGTCTTCAGTTTTTGCTTAAATGATAGCATTTTACATTGGTCTCTGGAGGTGTGGCAGTGAGTCTTCATGCCACATATCTTATGGCTCTTCCTCTCTTGTCTTACAGTGAATGATAGTGTCTAGAAAGGGTATGTCCCTTCAGGAGAGAGGTGCCAATGTCCAACCGGCCTAGTAACAATCCAGGGGGGTCACTGCGACGTTCACAGAGGAACACTGCCGGGGCCCAGCCACAAGACGACGCAGTAGGAGGAAGGTATGACTGCTATCTATGAGTGTTCAAATATGTAACAGTGAAATGCATGTGATTTAGAGAATGTTTTCCACCCTGCAGTCCAAGCACTGAAACTTCCATAAAATCTTTTTGCCCCTGAAATGCTACCTGTACTGTTACTGCATGGGATAAGGCCATGGATAACTCACTACAATAGCAGGAGTAGAGCTAGCTATAGGGGGCAAAAGCTGTTTTCCATAATTCACATGTAGTAACAAATTCTTTCCATGTCTTTCTTGCTGATATTAAAAATATGGGAGGGGTATGACAGGGAGAGTCTGTTACTTGGAATCTGGGAAAATACTCCTCTTTGACAAGACTGAATAACTGGTGCTGTGTTACCTTTGCACTGCATATAAATCCTGTGCAGATGTTGAATAATTAAAGAAAAAAAGGTTTGCCATAATTTAATATGCCTGATACAGTGAGCAAGGAGACCAGATTGTATTTGCTCTGTAAGTGGTTGTCTCTGCAGTGCAGAACAAAGAAGATCCTTAAAACTGTTCCATGGATGACTGTACTGTTACTGCCATGAATGACTCCTGTATGGATATGTGTGTCTTTATCTTTGTTAAAAGATCAGTCTAATGAAGAAGGGTTATAGTGTGATGGTAGGCAAATCTGTCTATTCTACTCCTTCAGATACATTACTGGTGCAGTTGTTGAATATGTGTACCTTTGGCTTGATTTTTTTTTTTCTTTTTTGGGATGAGTATTAAAATACTACACGTCAGTGGCACAAAAGCTTTTTGCTATAAAGGAGCTAGGCTATTAAGTTTAATGAAGGTGAGGTGTATTTCTTACTAGTATCAAGTCTAACTGAGAGCAAGTTGAACAACTGTTGAATGAGTAAAGGCCAACTTCTAAGGAACTTTGGAGAGAATTCAATCTGAAAAACGCAGCTTCACTTTCTCTAAACTAGTACACTGTACAAGTGGAAGAGCAGATGATAAACACAAGGCTTCTCCCCTCAAATAATGTGGCATAAGGAAGGGGAAGTTCCTGCCTTATGCAGCTGATTATTTTGTAATCTAGAGTTGGTTTTGGAGAATAGATCTTTTAACAGAGGCATAGTGAGCCCTTCATTCCCTTCTGCCCATTCTGTGTTGTCTCTGCATCTCAGTGGATGTTTAAATTAGGTATTGCCCTACCAACTCCTTCCTTTTACATGGAACTTCACCTGGAGTGAATAAAGCTCTCCCTAGAATAAAGGACTGGAGGCAAGTTATTTGGAGATGAGATGGGGGATTCTTCTTCAGATATGTACTGGTAGTTCAGTTTTTACAGTAGAATGCCAGGGAGAAGCTCCACAGTGAGTCAGACAAACTGAAGCATTTTAAGGGTAGCACTGTTTTCTTTTAAGGAAGTCACTCATTCATTGTTTTGTTGCATTGTGATCTGTTATGCTGTCATACATTGATTGTGGATTCACTTGTCTGAAATGACTGGACCTCTTCCACCCCTCACTAGATCTGTGCCAGACTTCCATGAACAAGAGTGTATTGCACTTTTAAAGTGTGTTAGACCTTTATCAGAATGAGAGCTCCTTGCTGAAGTAAGCAGGATGGAAGAAGCTTACAGGGTGAAGTAAGCAGGGTGGAAGTCCTCTTTTAATCTGGGTCTCTAGAACAGGACCTTCCCCTACCTTTGCATTTCTGAGCAAACATTTTGTGCTGGCAAAGCCTATAAAAAGGCCTGGTTAAAGCATGGTTGTTAATATAAAATTTAAAATGAATTTGTCTTCTTTTACTGTCATCAGCATCTCCTTTTTTAATAAGGTGCTGGGCAGAAATGGCTATTGTACAAGGACCGATGTAAGATACATCTGTCAGGTCCTTACCAAATTTGTGGATGACAGGGAAAGAGGCAAGCTCTCAGATAAGTTTTTAGCTGGTGCCTGTTTTTGGAGACAAACTTCATAGGACTCACCTTTCCAGGTATCTAGCATGCAGTGGTGTAGTAGGTTTCAGTTCTGCTGCTGAGCAGTATGCGGGAGGGTCTAGAGTTCACAGCTTGATGTGTCTTGTTATGCCTTGCTGTACTCTAGTGATAAACACTGCATTCACTGCTGTATTAAAAAACCCAACAAAACCCCAAACAAACACAGCAAAAAACAATACACCTTTTCTTACATTATGGAGTTTTTTGGGAGCCAGTAAATTGGCTGAGACAATTTATTTTTTGTCTTTCATTTTACTGATGACAAATGCAAGAAAATCTTCAGTTTCAGCTATAAAATTGCTTAAATAGAATAAACAAACTGGAGAGACTAGTTTCAGTAACATGCTCACATTGTGAAAATAACTGGACTTGGGATGTATCTATGTTAGTATTTCAGTTGGAGCTGGGAATGTTCTTTTGAAGCCAATCAGTCATCCTCACCTGCTGTGTTTTGGCTAGTGTGGAATGGTCGTGGAGCACTTGAACTGGAATCCTTTTGGATGAAACTGAGCTGAAAGTTGTGTTCTGTGAGAGCAGTTTGTGTATGCTGGTCACTCGTGGTTGTATTATGGTATGCTGTGAAGTAGAAATGATTGAAATGCAGAGATGGTGGACACTGATCCTTAATGGCAGCTGTCTTGCTTTATAGATTTTATTCTATTGATCCATACTACTTAATGTTGTTGTACAGACAGTGTAAGATTTTATTCAGCCACTTTTTTAGATCCATGTATTTCTTGCCCTCCTCCAATAAACAATAGGCCAATACGCAAAAAATGAAAAGTCCAAACTCCTCCCTTTCCCAATAAAAAAGACTGAATTAGACAGTAATATGACTCTGTAGAGGATTGTTGCTTCATGCCTAAAATTAGCCACAAAGTTTGTAAGCAGACTTAAGGGCCACACCTTCTGAAGTGTTGGAGGTTATTTCACTTTGGTCATAGATATGCAATCATAACCCTTCCAGCAGGGACAGGTTTCGATACTGTCTGAACTTGTGTACTTGATTGCATTTCTGCTTTGTATAAATAGCTTTCTCAGTGCTGGAAATGCAACAGCTTTTTTTTCCAAGCTTTTTTGTGGCTGAGGTGTGTGCATTTTCAAAATACAAATTAAGTGACGAAAGCTTGGGGAGTTTATGCAGTTTGTCGCTCATGATTTCAGACTTGGGTGTGAAGGCCAATAATCCAAGGTAAGTGTGTGGTATGGCCAGATGGCCATGTAATAGCATTAGAGTTGCCTCAATCTCTTTTATGCTCTGGCTAGAGTGAGTACAAGAGACTTTAGTTGATAAAGGTGTTAAAAAAGAGAGAGTCAGAAGAATGGTAGTGCTGCCAAGCTGAAGTGCTAATGTGCGTCTTTCTGTGATCTTTGACACTTCTACAGCTTAAAGGTCTTTTGTTAAAACTCTGCCAATTTAACTTTCTGAGCTGCTACTGTTCACTTGTATGAAGACCTTGGAAATTCCAAACTTCTCTCTTGTCTGTTCTAAAAGCAGAATCTCCCTTGTGTTACATTGATTATTAACAGACTGGCTTAACCTGGAAGTAACAATGCAAACCCATTTTCCTCTAGACTGGGCTTGTTTGATGTCTCCATAACGTCAATACTTGAGTCATAGTGAGCGGGGGATGCCTGTAATGGTTTTCTGCTGGAGTTTTTCCAGCAATTCATACTCAGCATAGTAACTTGATAGGAGCTTTTAGAGTTTGATTTTGAGGTGCATTGTTTAAAGGTACAAGCAATGATACTAGGCTCAAGGAAGTGTAGAAAGAAAGATGCTGTTTATTTGCAATTTGTGCTGTAACAGTGATGTGTGCTTTTCTCTAAAAGAAGAAAGGGGTCTGTATATGAAACGGGGGATATAACCTGGTGGTCATTCTCTCCCCATGTATGCATATAAGCAAATTGGCCTTAGTGAAGTTGGAATCATGTGATTCTTGACTTTCTGCTGTCAGTACTTATGTTGTAATAACTGTGCTTTGGATGAATTTTAGCTCTTGTGGGTATTATAGTTCTTACTGGTTTTACTACCATTTTGAAAAGTATTTAGTGTTTACCTCTGAATGCAGAATTACTGCTTGCGATTGCACCAGTTGTGACTTCATTGGTTATCCAGCTAAAACATGTTCACCTTTTGGTGAACAAATCTCTATAACACATTCTATATTTGTCTAGTAACAGGTGTAGCAAGTGGAGTTAAGAATTGTTTTAATTCTTTGAGCTTTCTTGCACTTTCTTGCAGCCTTCCTAGGGAAAATGCTTGGGACGGCCTGTGCCTGCTCTGTGTGGTCAGAGAGCTTCTGCTACAGTTTCCCTTTGCAGCAGTAACTGAAGCAGATGTGTTAATGAAGCTTTCTTTTCATGGGGTAGGAGGAGAAGGGTGGAAGGTACTTACTGCATTTTCATAACTGTATATTGACGTTGTTACCATGTGTGTTGAAGAATTGTGCCCTCCTGGCTTAGTTCCCAGTGATGCCATAGGATTTATTTTGAATGGGAGCAATTTGGAAGTGGTATTGTGAGGCACACAAAAAGATCTTTTCTGGACATGGAGCAGTTGATTGTTCCTTTCCTTTGTGAGCAATGTTTGACTGTATTGGTATAGAGTAATGCAACTGGTCCCATGTACTAGAACTTTCTTTACCAGTGCTGCAATTTTTTTTAATTAGTGGCATTAAATGACAGTGGTGGTTATTTTTTGCATATTATTAGTCTTAAGTAATCTTTAGGAGTAGTAGTATTTAAGGAGCATATAACTTTGACATAAATAACTGCTCTGCTGTTTTTCTGTATGAAAGTAGGATACTTTATAAGCCAAGTTTAATGGTTTGGAATAAAATATATACAGGTTCTTGTGTATTTGGAATTGAAGGCTAAATGATAAATGAGATCCTTGTTGGCTGTGTGTAGGACTTTGATATAAGCAGAAAGAGTGCTTTTGTCAGTTATATTACTTTTGTTCTAAACAGGAGATTTGGTTTTGGACCAGTCTTGGTGGTATGTTAACTGGTAAGAACTTATGAGACCTGTAAAAAACAAAATATGATGTTTGAGTTGATGGGGAAGACATTTAAAATATTTCTGAGGAGAGAAAGTAGGTGTTTTTCCACAGCTTTTTTTCGTCTGTGCTATTGCCTTTTTCTTAATCTCATTTTTGACAGAAATAAAAGAATAGTTTTTGCAGACTTTGTTTGGAAGCATTTAATAGTTCACTTTCAGCTGCTGACTTAGATTAAACACTTTGTTTATTAACTAACTTCAGAAGGTTTTTTTAATATGCACAGAGTAACTCTCTGAAAACAGGTTCTAGTTGGTTCTTACTATGGTTTTGATCAGAGCTGGCATTTTCCACCATACTGTTTATATAACACAACAAGCTAAATGGTGGTTATCTTGTCAACTTCTGTATATTTGTTACTCTAAACTTGAGTGTCTGCCCTTGAACTAAAATTTGCATCAGCAGACAGCTTTGCCCAGTTGAATGAAGCCTTGGAGTTGTTTATGAAACTGTCTTTATGTTTGGAGAGGGAAGGAAAACAAAAAAAAACACCCTACAAAACACAGCTTGAAGGTGCAGCAGGAGCTCAGTCTTTCTGGAGGTGCCCCTGAGAGTGGAAATGGAAGAATGCAAGCTCATAAATACTTAGCTCGTGATATTTTGTCATTAATGAGGATCTTGGTCTCTCAAAACACTTCTTGCTGGAATGACAGTTCTTAATGAATGGTATATTAATGGAAAAGACTGAAGAACTTGAGTTACAAATAAAAAGCCTTGGTTTATAGACCAAAATACATGTAGCTTACAACCTTAAAAATCAGCTTTCCAGTTGTGCAAATGTCTTTTATAGCACTTGATTGCTCTGCAAGCATTGCTTATTCTGAGCTTTGCAGACTATTCTAACTACTTCCATATGTGAGTTGACTTTTTTAAGGAGACCTTAAGTAAGCTGTCACAACTTAAATATAAATTGGGACAATGATACTTGTTGATGTATGGTTAAAGTTTTTTCCTTAATCCTGTAATCAAATTCTCAGTGTTCTTGTATAAACCTGAGAGTTCATGTCATGTTCCTGTGACTGACGTGCTGCTGCATGCACAGTTGCTATTGTGTTGTGGGCCTTCTCTTGGTAACTCATGCAAGGTGAATGATTAAACTCCCAGTGAGACGTGAGAGTGCAGTTTAAAAAAAAAATTCTCAGTTGTGACTCCCCATTTGTGATGTAACCTTTCTGCTCAGAAGGCTATTTGTACTGATACCTTGATGATAAAGAAAGCAAAGCAAATGCTAATACTCTGCATGTATTCATGATCCCCAGGATATGGCTGTAGCTTTAATAGTCCACACAAATTGGACGCTGGTATGAAAGTGCGTTTTTAAAACTTGTAAGAATCAGAGGGGTTTAAATGTGAAAGAGGAGGAGCCAGAAACAAGTGGAAACTCTTCAGTGCGTGTTTTACATCTATTGTTTTAATGGTATTTTAGTTGAAAAGTTCTTCAGTTATTGTGTTGTGTGAATATCTAAAGCAAAACAAAAATCTTTACAGGAAAGTTGTCTTTTAAAATGTACTTCAGAATAAATGAACCCTGATCAGTTTAGCTTACATAAAACTTGAGATTCCTGCCAAGTGCAAATTATGTAATAATGTCTGTTACTCCCATAATAAAAACATTTCATGGGGAAAATTAAATTACACGCCTTAATCTTTTGTTGGGAAAAGGAAAATCCAAATATTCAAGATTAGCTGAAACATTCCCAAGTTTACCTTGATGGAGTTTGCTATTGTGACCTCAAAAGTTTTATTTCACTTGCTTTTGATAGTAAACATTATTTCTTATAGTATGATAAATAATAATTAATTACTGGAGTCTGGAGAAGATGCTATTAATTTAATCTTTTCAGACTGTCACACTCTTAGATGGGGCACAGAAAATGTTGAATGCACTGTCTATGAGCATTCATCTGAGTAACTGCCTAAATGAGAATAATTCAGAAGAAAGCAGAAGGAGGAACGTTATCAAGAAAAACAGTCATATTATTGAAGTTTTACTGTTTTGACTCCAAGTGAATTAGCATTTGGTTATTATCTGGATGGTTAAACTTGGTACTTGTTTTCTACTGAGATGCAAGTTTGTGTTGAAATCCTGAAGAGGATGCGGAGCTTTCTGTTCAGTAGTATACTTAGCTCTGCCTTACTACTAGACTTCTGGCATTTCATTGGAAGAAGTTAGTTTTCAAGCTTGTGGAACTCTTACCAGTTCCACTTAGTCTGTTAACTTTGATGTTTGGGGTAATGGGTTGGAATAGGACACTTAAATTGCAAGTCTACGTTCTTCCCCATTCTCCATGGATGTTTGCAGAGCTCAACTTAAAGCTGTCCAGGCCTGGGTTAGTAGCATATGACTGTGTAATCAGCAGTTCTTTAACTTTGAAACTTTGCTTCTTTCAGCATTAATACTAGACTAGTTTGAGATTTTTCAAAAGTTTAGTGGTTCTTGGGCCTTCTGTGTAGGTAGGTTATGTGCAGTACGGTTTTCCTGGTGCCAGCTGAGTCAAAAACTGTGTTTTATCCAGGGAAGTGCAAGTGAGATGTCTCTTGCCTTAGAAATTATTTATACTGTCCTGTTTTAAATGCTGATGAGCATTCTCTTTTGAGTCTTGGAGATGGTAATTCTGAGTGGCTTTCAAAGTAAATGTGGAATATATGAAGATGTAACTTAAGTCTTAAATTTTATCCATGGTGTACAGTATTATCTTTGTCCTTCAGTCAGAGCTCATACAATAAACCATTTTTTTAATGCAGCTGAAAGCTGCTTAGAAGACCTCTTACAGCTTATCTATGTGAAACTCGTTCCAGTCTCTGACATCACAAGTTTCCTGTCTCATTTGACTACTTCCATTGGTGGTGTGCATTTCTTCATTCCTCTTACTTCAGCTGTTACCAAACAGTTCTCAATCCTTTGAACTGGTAGGTCTTGCAGCCAGAAAATAACTGCTATGGTTGAGCTTTCCTACCAAGTAGAACTGGTTGCATTCCCATTCTAAGCAGTTCTTTTTTGTTTTTTTTTTTAACTGAAGAGTAAAGATGTAAATAATCATAACTGTATAGACTTAATGCCTGGAATCTGGAGGTAGATGAGTATATATCTATTTCTGAGAAGAGATCTTTGATAGATGCTCTAGTCTTGTGCTTTACTCTGCTAGGTTAATGATTAAGTGAATAATTCAGTAATCTTGCACACTAAAAAGATCTGAACTTATCTACAAAACTCAGATGTAAGAAGATGTTTTATTCATTTAAAATGACTAAATAATTGTGTGCTTTGCAAAACAGTTACACTGGTAGTGATTTGTAACTGCATTGGATGGTTCTTTTGGAATGCTGCTTTAATATTAGGGGCTAATATGGAAAAATTGGTAGCTGTAAATAAATATGTGTAAATGCTGCAAAAATAGACAATATTCCACCTATCTGTATCTGTATCTTGAAATCCTGATAGCTTTCTGTTTTGACTTTCTGCTGACAGGTCACATTTAGGGCAGGCAAAGCATAAGGCACATAGCCCTCCTGAGAGTAGAAAATCTATTTCAAAGACACCCAAAGTGCAGTCTAATACTGCTTCTGAGCAGTCCAAGGGACACTTTTCTAAAAGGTAATTGTGCTTCATATTCATATGTTAACCAGTGTTATCTGCACTTGAAAAACTTGTGTAATTATTGAGTTACACAGAGTTCTAATAAAACGTATGACTAATGGATGTTTAACTAATCTAGGTATTGCATTCACTAGTTCTGTTTGTGTTTTCTTTTTCTAATTCACCAACTATGAGCATTCCATCAGTGATGGGGAGGAAACAATTTCTGCATAACTAGTCCTGGAATACTTGCAAGGTGTTTCTCCCCTTCTTGTGCTTCATGTTGGGGGAAGATTGCCCAAGGAGTTTAGAGCAATGTCCAGTATGAATTGAAATGTACAATAATATAAAGGCCTGTAGTCCTGTGTACAGGGTAATCTTGGTATTGCTTGTCTCCTCTTTGTATGCTTCTGCTATATACACACTGGAACAGTTTTCTCTTACAGAGAAGAGAATTTTGCCAGTTTTGTATGTGATTCACTACATCAATTTCAAGATTGATGAGAAACTATCCTTTAAGAGGCTTTCTTGAACTGGAGTCCAGTTATGACTAGTTATGCATTACTGAACACTCCTTACTCTCTTGTGGAACTTATATTCTCAAACATTCAGTTAATAGCTTCATGGCTTGATTTTTTTTTGTTTGGTTTTAATCAGTTTGACATATATATATATATATATAAAGTAAAATCTATTCAAGTTAAATTTGCTTTTTCAAAAAAAAGTGGCGTATTGTGCTTTTATTTTGCAATATACTTAGGTTTTATGCTAGACGATATGTGCAGTGTGACTTTGCATCCAAGCATGTGGGGGTTTTTGTTTGCTTCAGTGTAAACTGAACAGTGTTTCTTACATGCAGTTTTCCTTTATTATTAGACAATGATGACATTTATCATGCAAAATTCTTACAAACTGTGAGGCTTCTTGAGTTAACTCTAATGCTCTTCCTGCTTACTTCTACAGAGGCTGTAGTTCATCTGCTGTTTTAATACCACAACAAGAAGATCCAGAGAGAGTCAATACTTCAGAAAAGCAAAAAACGGGGCAAGTGCCTAAGAAAGACAATTCTCGAGGAGTTAAACGCAGTGCTAGTCCAGATTACAGGAGGACCAATTCTCCTAGCTCTGCTAAAAAACCCAAAGCACTTCAACACACTGAAACTTCCTCAGAAACTAACAAGCCACATACTAAATCTAAGAGAAGACACTCAGACCAAGAGCAGCCCAAGCCTACACAATTGCCATCAACAAGCAAGGCTCACACCAGAAAGGGTGGAGCTGCTGGTAGCTCCCGAAGTCAGAAAAGGAAAAGGACAGAGAATCTGTCTTGTATAGAGAGTGGGTCATCAGTTGAATCAACTGGCACTGAAGAAAAGTCAGCAAAAGTCTCCAAGCTGGCTTCAAAATCGGTGACCTCAGCCAAAGCTGGGTGTAGCACCATCACCGATTCTTCTTCTTCAGCTTCCACCTCCTCCTCCTCTTCTGCTGTTGCCTCTGCTTCTTCTACTGTTCCTCAGGGTGCCAGAGTGAAACAGGGAAAGGACCAGAGTAAGGCTAGACGTTCCCGCTCTGCATCCAGCCCCAGTCCAAGAAGGAGTAGCAGGGACAAAGAACCAAGTAAAACAGGTGGCTCTTCAAAGTTTGACTGGGCTGCTCGATTTAGCCCCAAAGTCAGTCTCCCTAAAACAAAACTGTCTCTACCAGGCTCTTCCAAGTCAGAGACATCAAAACCTGGACCTTCAGGACTACAGGCTAAGCTAGCAAGTAAGTCATTCTTTTCTGGAAGAATAAACACATATGTTTTAAAATCAAGTTTTTTAAACAAATACTTCTGCTTTTTCGAGCTGCTTGTGATCTTCCTAGAAAAAATAATTTTTTGTATGTTCTGCTGAGTTAAGTAAAGCTGTGACTGAAATTATTGACAGCTAAAGCAGACAGTGTAAGTTCAGTCAGTGTTCTGTGAATTTAAGTTGCTTCTGTGTCTAACAAATAAATTTTAAAAATACATGCAAAATAATTGAATGTTGTGATGGGGGCATAAATTCTGTTTGGAAGTGGGAATGATAAATGCTGGGAAGCAAATAGGTCATATGTGGTACCTCCTTTGAGACTGACTTCCCTGTTTTTTCCTTGTTGTGAGAATCTGACATTTAAAAACTGTAGTCTTGTAAACCTGCTGTATGTAGTGCTGGGGGAATTAGTCACTTTATTTTCTAAGTTGTTCTTACAAAGTATGGCTTCTCTCTGGTGCTGAGTTTGAATAACAGCTACTGTTCCTGAACATAATCACTGAGAAATGCAGGCTGTTCCCGAGCAGAGCACCTGCTTGCTAGTATGCAGATATGCTTGTAGCTCTGTTGTCTTGAACAATTTTTTTTAAAAAATGTGTTTTACTGTCTTTGTGTACTGAATGATTTATTTACTGCATGCATTCTCTAGAACTTGATGTAAGAGGTTGGATTCCTAAGCTTGCTGACTGTTGTTCCTTTACTTAGGCATGATCACAAGTGGCTTGTCTGAATGGGGACACATCCATAGCTAATACTAATGCTGGAAATAGATGAAATAATCAAAAGCAGCTGGCTGTCTTTCTGTATAATCAGCACAGGTCAATGAAATTTACAGGTGTGTTTTGGCTAGTGTGCATGACTGGAGTATTGATTCTGGAATGACCTAACTCAACAGATGAAGAATGGCATTTGGGAAGGAGAGAGGAGTTATTTGCTTTACAGCAAAGGTTTTTTTTTCCCCTACCTGCTCTGTGATTCAAGGCTACCGGGTGATGAGTTCCAGAATCAAAACTCAGAATTTGTACAGGGTGGAAGGAGAGGGAACTGAGTAGAAGTCAGGGACCAATGGGAGTGACCAACAGGTTCTGAGATAAGGCAGGCTATAGGCAATGAATAAAGGCAAAAGGAAGGAGAACGAATTTACCTCCAGCAAGTGAACAAGAAGATGAATGCAGAGAGTAATTCATGTGATAAGTTAGAAAAATTCTTGAAGGAGTGAGAAGGGGAAAGGTGGAATAGTACAATGTAAAGGGTTGTGTGCGTATGTCTTGTGTACCTTGAGAAACAGCATTGAGAATGTGAGCCTAAACTGTTACTGCAAAGATTGAACTGAGAAAGATACTATGACTACTATGACTTAACTTTCAGGTCACAGGAGAGCTAAAGGTTTTTTACTAGAAGATGCTCAAGTATATGTGACAAAACCAAGTGTATGTATAAAATGTCACTGCTAAGGGGAACCAAGCATGGTGAGAGATGCTTCTACATGTGGTGAAGAACCAAATTATTTTCTGTAGATAATAACATTTCTATTTGAGGGAGGGGAAAAGTACTAACAGGTGATAGTAGGAAGTCTAAAATGTCTAATGCCTCTTTACTGCGGATTGCAGCAAAACATACTCCAGTAAATATCGTTGATCACCATATATCACTGTAAGAGTCCAACCTAGAACAGAAGTCTTAAACTATGATATTTTCAAATAGACTCAGCCTTTCAAATAGTGCTCTCTGACAACAGGTTGAGGTGATCTAGGAATCAATAATAACTACTGTTACCTTAGTCTTTTTAAAAAAGAGAAAATGTGTGTGACATATACTTTCAAACTACTTGGAAAAATTTGAAGTATTTTAAATACACATTTATACAAAATACACATTTTGCATGATGCTGAGAATTGTCACGAAAATATGAAAAAATATAAACCATTAGGGTAGGTTTTTGAGAAAGAATGGGTAAGTTCAAATTTGTTTTCTGTAGCAGACCAGTAACCTTAGAGGATAAGGGAGCACAAGAAAGTGACGTCTCACATGAATATTAACACTCTTTGAGTGAGGCTTTGTAAATCAGGAAGACAAAGAGGGATCTAGATAAAATTGAGGGGTACACCCTTCTACCTGGAAACAAATCCTCAGAAGTCATAGTAATTCTGTGTAGAAACAAAAAGCTTAAACTTGATAGGTTTTTATAGGTGTATATGTTATGAAACGTGTTTGGAGAAGTCTGAAACAGGGCTTATAGAATTAGTGGGAGATAAACAAAAAAGCAAACATAACTGCAATAACGTCAGGAAAATTGTAGGCGGAAGTGGCTCTAGGAAAATAAGTGAGAGGAGAGGGGGCGTTATTCAGGCTGACATGAAATCATAGAATAGTTTGGTTGAAAGGGATCTTAGATTCCAAACCCCCTGCCACAGGCAGGGCCACCTTCCACTACACCAGGTTCTCTAAGCCCCATCTGGTAAGTCCTGTCTATATAAATGCAATGCTGTTATTTTCTGGAGATGATGCAGTTTGAGGAGTGCAAGAATCATTGTTAGGGGTTGTGATCTTTGAATGAAAAATAAGAGCAGCTGATCTGACTTACTCTTCTGAAGAGAAGAATGAGGAGAAACATGGTTGCCATCTTTGCAGTTTTTCACATGCTGAAGGAGAATGAGGAGAGTACCCTGAGGTTTCTTGTCCAGTCCTCCTGGATTGCTAAATAGGTGTTAAATCCAGCCCAGGTGACTTTCAGAGTTTTAAGCTCTACACAGCATTCTCCATAACAGGGCAGTGACATCACTGAATAACAACTAAAGAATATGTTAGAATATAAACATATATAAAATATATATGTTGGAATAAAACCAGGTTACACTGAAGTTCTTTACATCTGTTTGAGTAGTTGAATATTTCTTCATGGGGGAAAGGGGGAGAGAGGAAGAAAGCAAGTTTCTCATTTTGTTCTTGTGACTTGACTATTTTCACATCTCTTTCAGGCCATATATGTTGGAGAGGCTTTTTAAACGTTGCAAATTGGGTCATGTTACTGATTATGTAACAATATAAAATCAAGCTCAATTATGTTTCCATTATTGGGGAAATCTTTACTGTCCTTTCTGTATTGTCTTGTGGCCCCTAAGTAGGAAGATGCTGGCAGCCATGGCTGGGACAGTGCTAAGAGCAGGCTAACTTAGGATAGCTGTCCCTGCCTGGGAAGTCTCTAGCTGATACTAGGAGATTTGGGGTTTAGGGAGGTTATTGGTGTATGCACTGAAAAGCCATGTGAACATAAAGATGGAGTGTGAATGGTATGTAACACCTTCCTTTGAGGGATTTGGCAGAGGTGAGGGAGAAAAGAGTCAGAAAATAGCTCTGAATCAGTTTATTTGGGAGTGTGGGTACAGTGCTGGTTTGGGTGATGTAGTTAGAGCCTTGGAATTGTGGATTTGGGATTGAGGCAGTAAGATGGCAGACAGTAAGCTTGGAGATCCTTTGTTTAATTGTGGTGACAGGCTGTGTGGGGCTTTAATAAGAGCTGGGGATGTCTGGGTTGGTACTGAGGGAGGGTAATTGTGGAATATTACAAGAACAGGAGGCTGTCTTGCCTTCCCCTGCTACAGCGCTTTTTACCTTATCTCAACTGGTGAGAAGAACAGCCTCACACAGGAGCCAATCTGAAGACTAAAATTCCAGTCCTCACAATTAAATCACTCCTGATTGCCTTTCTAAACTGCACATGAAGGGCTTTCTAGGTTATGAACTGTGAAAGTTTGTCTAACTTTGTTTTGACTTGAGTAATATGTTAAGACCTAAGTGATTGCAGTACAGCTGGATTCAGAACTTTTCTTTCGCACAACAAAATCTTCCTTAAAAAAAGGCTGACAAGTAAACACACTTAAATGTGAAGTTAAGATATTTTAGTTTGATTTGTTAGGCTGCACTATTTCAGGTTTAGCCTGTTTGAATGTATTTTCCTTCTGACTCATAAACATGAGTGCTTGGCATGCAAAATAGGATGATGTCAGGGCATAAGCAATATATGTCTGCCATAAGAAAGCCTGTGCTTCTACTTTAATTCTGAAGTTTTTCCAGGTGCTTAAACCTGATTTTCTTTGAGGGGTTTGGACTAGAGATCATTTAAGTTAACTTGACACCCACAAATCTATGGGCCCTGATGGGATGCACCTGCAAGTGTTGAAGGAGCTGGCAGATGTTGCTGCTAAGCCATTGTCCATCATCTTTGAAAAGTCATGGAGAACAGCAGAGATGCCTGAGGAAAGCCAGTGTCACTTCAGAAAGGGCAAGGAAGAGGACGTTAGGAACTATAGTATGGTCAGCCTCACCTCCATCCCTGGAAAGATGATGGAAGAGCTCATCCTTCATTGTCATCTCTAAGCATGTGAAGTAAAAGAAGGCTATCAGTAGTAGTCAGCATGGATTTGCTGAGGGAAGTAATGCTTAACTAGTCTGATAGTCTGCGGTGATTTATTGTAAATCTTTGATTTGAGAGAGAATGATGCATCTGACTCGATCATCAGAAGGCTAATGAATTACTTTATTATACTACACAATGTATATTTTATCTAAACTGAATCTGCCAGGCACTCACTCTTGCTCACAACTGCACAGAACTGCACTCATTTCTGATTCTCTGGTGACTGTCCCATGACAGTCCCACACATTCACACTTCTTGGCCCTGATAGGCCAAGGGAACAAAACATCCTCACTTTGGGTAAACAATCTCCATATTGCATTCTACTTTAGCACAACACAGGCACAGCAAGCAAGATAAGAATTGTGTTTTCCTTCTTCTCTGCTTGTCTCAGAGCTTCTCTCTGTTCAGAGGGCATGTGAATACCACAGCGATTGAATGGCTGGCTGAGTGGATAGATGAAGGGAGAGCAGTGGATGTTGTCTGTCTTAAATTCAGCAAGGCTTTTGACTCTGTCTCCTGTAGCATCCTCGTAGCTCAGGAAGTGTGGGTGAAGTGAATGACAATGGACTGGGTGGAGAACTGACTGAAGGGAGTTCAGAGGTTGTGATCAGCACACAGTGTCCAGTTGGAGGCCTGTAGCTGGCAGTGAGTCAATATTTGGTTTAGTCCTGTTTGGCTGGTTCATCAATGACCTGGATAAGGGGGACAGAGTGTGCCATCAGCAAGTCTGAAGATACAAAAGTCAGAGGTGTGGTTGGTACACCAGAGGCTGGGCTGCCCTTCAACTAAACCTGGAGAAGCTGCAGAGTTGGGTGGAGAGGAACCTAATGAAGTTCAAAGGCACGTGCAGGGTCACACATCAGTGCAGGTTAGGAGCTGACCTGCTGAAAAGTGGCTCTGGGGAGAAGGACCTGGGGGCCCTGGTGGAGAACAGGTGGTGCATGAGCCAGCAGTGAGCTCTTGTGGCTAAGAATGCAAACAAAATTCTGGGATGCGTTAGGAAGAGCACTTCTGACAGGTCAATGAAGTTGATCCTGTTCCTCTACTCTGCCTTGGTGAGGCCTCACCTGGAGTGCTGTGTCCAGTTCTGGTCTCCCCACTTCAAGGAAGACAAGAAACTACTGAAAAGGTCCAGTGGAGTGCAGTGAAGGTAATGAGGGGACCTGGAGTATCTCTGGTGAGGAAAGGCTGATATATCTGTGCCTGTTTAGCCTGGAGAAAAGATGGCTTACCAATGCATACAAACACCTCAAGAATGGTTGTCAAGAGATTAGGCCAGACTTTTTTTCAGTGGTGCCCAGCACCAGGACAAACAGCAGAGGACACAAACTGAATACAGGCAGTCCCACTGACTAAGAGGAAAAACCTCTTTGAGGGTGGCAGAGCAGTAGAACAGGCTGCCCAGAGAGACAATGGAGTCTGCTTTTCTGGTGATACTCAAAGTGTGCCTGGATGTGACCAGTGAACCTGCTGTAGCAGTGGGGTTGGATGGTCTCTGAAGGTTGCTTCAGCCCCAACCTTCCTGTGAGTCTGTGACAATGTATTGCAGAACTAGTGCTGAATAAACAGCTTCTGGAGATGAAGGCCAGTTCTTCTGAGAGGCCTTGCTATCTGTCTGTGTCTGGTGCTTTCCTACAGCAGGCATACACAGGGCATCCTTAATCTCATTTTCCTGAACACTGCTTGTGCTCTGTTTACTGGTGAATACTTGCCACTTTCAGCCTCCTACAACTCCTAAAGACACAGGACTAACCTTCAGTTTGGAGGCTGTGCTGGCTATCCCAAATTTTAATGACTATGTGAGTGAAAGGAAGAAGGCTCAGTCTGTAGGGATTAGCAGTCCTCAAGTTATGGTATTGGGAAGACTCAAAGGATTTGCAGAAGATGCAGGTGGTAAGAGTAAGATTGACTTAAAGTTGATTAAGAAGGCTTCTTAAGGGCAGAGTGGCATTGAACAGCAGGAAGGGAACATGCTGTGAGAAGACTTTCTTTGCTTTCTCTCTTAGCCTTTAAAATAAATAGAGATGGAAGCTCAGTTGTACCCTGGTAGATGCTCAGAGACAGAAAAGTAAAGACTTGGGAAAAGAAAAACGTAGGAAGATCATCTGGCAAGTAGAACATTGTTGAGCAGCAGAAGAAAATGTGCTCAGTGTTTCTGGATGCTCACGGTGTGATGTATTCTGCAATTCACCCACCAAGCAGTAAGTGGGTAACTTCTCTACAACCCTCTGAAGTAGTTCAGTTTAAAGAGATGGCTCAGCTAATTTTTTTAATGCCACTTATGGAAAAGGACAACCTAATTTATTACATTTTTGCCCTACTGCTTGATGGTGTATGTGCTCATCTGACCCTTAAGCAAGCTCAGCTCACTAAACTGGCAGAATACTAAAACAAGAAAGTGTGTGTCAGACGTGTACTAAATACATCTTGGGATTGATTTGGGGAAAATAAGAGATGGACGGGCCATACTTTTAAACAACAGTAAGCTGTTAAGCTGGCTCTGCTGCTCTGTGAAACTCTTGCCCTTAGCAGAAATCCTGTTTTGATACAAGCTAAGTCAACCTTCATTTACAGTGGATGCGTGGTGTCTCATCAGTAGCCTGTTACTAAGCTAATGTGAAGTTACCTAACTTAAGTTTGACACTTGAAAATGACTGCCCACAGATTTGAAGTATTAAATGGTGTGGTGACATAAAGGATGAAAAGGTGCCTTTTCAGTGAACTCTATCATGGTGATTATTTTATTCTTCTAATGCAAAGCAAAAGTGCATTTCACTTAGAATTTCACCATAGTGTTACAGGTACTGAATAACCTAGTTTTCCATATGTGTTATATGAGAAAGCATATCTCTGAATTCAGTGGGGCAAACACACTTTACCTGTGGAGTAGTACACTTCAACCTAGTGCTAGTTGAAGAATGCATTTTCTAGTGTAAAATACAACCAGCTCTGAGGGAAATGTTGATGTATCATTGTACTTCTGAGTACTTGAGAAGTGTAGCTATGGCATGGGATTCTGCTGCAACCATTTCAAATGCGTTTTGTCTTGTATCTCAACCTTCTGACGTGTTTTCTCCTGTAGTACCTGACCTGTTCTCACCCCCAGTATTACATATACTATATGTAAGTAAGGTTTGAGTCATTGTGTAGTGGTAACTTCAGCTTAGAGTTTTGGTTTCAAAGCACATGTAGTAAAAATGTCACTACTTTTGGAATATTCAAAAAAGTTACAAATGTTCTGTAGTACAGACCATGTGGAAATTCAAGTGTCTGGCCTGCTTCAGTTCAGTGCTTGGTGGCTTTTAATTACAGAACATTTTCTTAAGGTTGCCAAATTTCTTGAGTTGCTAAGCCAAGTGTGTGGTAAATACATTAATATCATGTTAACCTTCATTTGCATAGACCTTAACTGCACACAGCACTTGTGTTTCTGGGTCAAATATGCTGTGGTGTTTGAAAGGACATGCTATTGGCCAATCAGTAGTAGTTTTATAGATCACTTTTCCTTTTCTCTTAAATATCTAGTCAGACGCTGCATAGTTATCATTTCATCCCTCAGTGCCACAGCTCTGCATTCCTGGAATGTTCTAGGATTAAGGAAATAGGAGCAAGTTTGATAACTAGCTGAACTCATATTTGAGTTCAGATGAGTTTGATAACTCATTCTGAACTCAAATGCATTGCGTGTTTAAGTATGTTTTATTTCTGCTTTGTTGCCAGAAGAGGGAGCAGTGATCTAACTTACTTTTCAGAACAATTTACATCTGTTCTAGTAATAAGATGTCTGAATTCAATGTTACAATGTTCTCTTCTATTATATTTATTTATTGTGGAGGTGTGTGGATGGGGTCACTGCAATGTCAAACTGGGCCTGATAAAAAATTTTGATTTTTTACCCTGAATTATCAATTTTGTGCTTTGGAAGCTGCCATTGGATATTTCAACCTGATACTGAGCCTGCTGAGAATCATCTGAGAATGTTATATTGCATGGGGGTTTCGCGTATTTAACCTGGTTCTGTGGTGGGATGTTACCAGAACAATGGCTTTGTTGCCTAGAGCAAATTTTTATCAATTGGGTCACTTTTCAACAGTGAAAATGCTTGTTAATTAACACTGGAACTCCTTTACCAAAGCCATGAGGATGTGCTTGCTTATTTGCATCAAGGGTGGCCTTATGATAGTAAGAGGGGCTGAAGGGCTGTAGTTGAAATAGGAACACAAATAATACATGGGATGGATCTCAGCACTGACAGTGCTTGACTCCTGGAGGAGAGCATGGTTCTGATTGAAGGCAGTTATTTTTTAGCCAGATTAGTGTGAGTAAAATGGACTAAAATTTGAGATTGCAACTGCTACTGCCTTCCCTCTTGAAATATAGTTTCTTCTTTCTCTGTTTAAGGCTAAAGCATCTTCCTTTAAATGTTGGAATGTAGAAATAATACACTTATATCCCATAATGTGATACCTGTTTAGCATGAGAAAGATGATCTGTAGCTGTGGAATATAGTTTACTAAAAGGTGCCTACATAAAAACTTGGAGTTTAGTATTACTTAAGGCAATGAGTAAAAGTAAATGTCTGAACTTTTCTTTTACTAGTATAGCAGATCAATGTAGGCTGACTAAAATTGATGTGGGCTTATTGTGGCTCTTACGTAGAAGTTGTTCTTCTACACGGAGGTTTCCTATACACAAAAGTTTAATTTCTTTGTAGAACTGCTGTGTATTTAAAGACTGATTTAGTCTCAATGCTTTACATATTGCATAGGTCTGAGAAAATCTACAAAGAAGCGCAGTGAATCACCACCTGCTGAGCTCCCCAGTTTACGGCGGAGCACACGGCAAAAGACCACGGGCTCCTGTGCTAGCACCAGGTAAAACTTAGAGAAATGAAACTTGATGACTACAGTGAGTTGGTATTCATGTCATTTCCATGCATGAAAATTGGCCTTGCCTGTCTCTGACTTGGCTGTTGTAAAAGTAGCTGTAGCTTTTCAGGCCTGCTGGATTACTCTGTACACCAGTGTCATGGATAGCACATAGAATTTGCCACCATCAGACTTGCAGTAAGTCCCTCAGCTGTGGAGGTGGAGGAAGAGAAACAGCCAAAGCCAGCATTGCAAACTTAAGTAATCCTGTCCTTAGAAAGGTGTTTAAGAAGACAGACAGTAGTGCTGAACTGCTGTCTGTCATGAATAGTGAAATAGATAATTGTTTTGAAAAACAAGGCTTCATGGTACCACACAGGAGTCAGTTTTAATAGGGTGCACTGTTAAGCTGACTCAGCTTGTCAGCAGTTTCGTCTGAACTGCATCTAAGTACTTAATGTACTTCGAAGTAGGAGGAGAAGTAGTCCTGAATTAGTAATTTTAAACAGCTGGTAGATTAAATGGGAGGGGAGAGTTTATGTATCCTGTGATGCAATAAACTTTTGTAGTTGCATATATTGTGGGGCTAAATGTAGGAAGCCTTAACGAGCTATATTTTTGTTCTTATGCCTAGATTTTTTAGTACTTCTAGCACATCCTCTTTTCCCTCTTCTACACCATTAAAAAACCACTTCTGAAGTCTTTTGTTGTCAAGTATGTATTTGAATTTGACTGTTTACTTTGAAGGCAGATGTATTTGTAGTGATGAAGACTGTAGTGTTTAAAACTGCAAATCTAAATAGACTCATCCTCTCAAGCTTGTTCTGACTCTGAAAACCAAGTTGAATGTCCGAGTCCTCTTCTTGCTTTCAGTAGTTCAGAGCTGCCTCTGAAGATGTTCATTGGCCTCAATCATTTGCCTTCTCAAATGTGTAGGTGATTTGTAACTAACAGTCACTTAAAGCTTGCTCATTTTCTCTGTTATATTTTAGTAGACTGCCTAGTCTTGAAATGTTTAATGTCTGTAATGCCTTAGTACTGCCATGGTGCAGGGAGTGTACAGAAAGGTTGGATAATTTTATGAAGGTTGATTCTTCCACAAGTTGCTCATTTGCGCAATGTTCTGGCAGTGATGTACATAAACATTATGTAGTCTTTAGTAGACTTACATTAATAAATCTCTTATCTTAGTTCACAAGGTCTGAAACTTTGTTTTTTGAACCTTTAGTCGGCGAGGCTCTGGCCTGGGCAAAAGAGGAGCAGCTGAAGCTCGCCGACAGGAGAAGATGGCTGATCCTGACAACAACCAGGATGGAGTTAACTCTTCAGCTGCACGGACAGATGAGCCTCCCCAGGGAGCTGCAGGTAAAAAGGAATTTCAGCTGAAGAATTTTTAGTATAGTTGCTAGTATAAAATTTTGCATTTAAAAATAGTTAAATGGATTAAGTTCTGAAGAGTAATTGTTTAAGCTGGTAAATAATGCTGGAAGGTTTTTGAGTCAGAGATCCTTACATTCAAGTATGATTTTATTGGCTGTTTGGTACATGTTTCAGTTATGCTTTTTTGTAGTGTACAAACTATATCCAGTAATCCAGTTGTTAGCTTTTAAGCTTCTGCTTCTTTTAAAAAAAGTAACTTCAGCTGATGCTACATAAATGCTATCAACTGAAAAGACATAAAACTGTTCAGAATAAAGAAGACATGCATTGCCTGTGAAAGCGCCATTGAAACTACTCAAATATTCTACAGCTTTTCTGTTGAAACTGCAACCATGTGTGTACTGGAGAAATTTGTGACCAGTTGAATACTGTTACTTGCACAGTTCTGTTAGATGATAATTTTATCATCTGGTCCTAATTAGTGAGTTCAAAGGAACTATGCAGTAATTATGCTGAAAGGTAGAAAATACTCAACATTCTGTGCTTAAAGGTGGCTACATCAGTACCAAAAGTAGTAATGGAAACTAAGCATAGCATAATACTCAATTAAGAAAGGTATACCTTTATTAAGGATACAGGTAAACCTGTCTGAAACTTAATTTTACGGACTTAACTGGTTTTGGTTTCGTTACATTATCCTTGTGTTGATAATAAAGCCATTCTCTTCAGCTTTTGGAAAGTACTAGTCCTCTAGACTGCTCTGTTTTCAATTGGAAGTTTTACAGGAGTTTGCTGGTGGCAGCACTAAATGCAGAGTGTGCTTTTGATGGTGGAGCCTTTTTTGGATGTGAGTTTTGTGGCTTTAAAGACACTGAAACTTGTATTAATCTCTTATTGTTTCTTTAGCTTCTAGTTCTGTTGCTGGAGCTGTAGGTATGACAACTTCTGGAGAAAGTGAGTCAGATGATTCTGAGATGGGAAGACTACAAGGTATAAAAGTTGTCACTAATTTACTTTTTTGGTTGTTAGCTTGTAAATAACCATACCTGCACAAATTCCGTATGATATTCAAATGGGAAGAGGCTGTATTTTGTTTCACTGTCTGTGAATGTGTTTCTACTCACAGTATTTCTGAAGTAGAGGTTTACAAGCCATGATTCACAAAAGATGCAAGGATGTCTGGAGGGGGGGGATAGTGTCTTTATTCATTTAAATGGTGTGTAATACCCTACTACTGATGATTTTGTAAGAGGAAGTGGGGGGGAGAGAACTAAAAAATCAGTCCTATTAAGTGTGTAAGCTCAAATATGAAAATCTTCTTTGCAAGCATGTTTTAAGTTTAGAGGGTAGGTTAGGCCTACTGTACTCTGCCTGCTTCTGGATAACTTTTTTTTTTGTCCTTGTCATTGATACCCATGCTGCTGTAAGCTTTGACCAAAAAAAGTCTGAATGTTCTGAAAATGCTTGCTTTTGTGCTTGGGCTAAAGAGTCTGGTCTCTCAAAAGCAGAGAATATGACAGGTTTAAACTCAGTATGCATGTCCTGCAACTGGTCTAATGGTTTGGTTACTGCATTGCAGGGAGTCCTGAGATGGTGATCTCCCTTGCAAATGACAGATTTTTGCTAATCTGGATATTTAATGTGGGAGTGCTGTCAGTATCAGTTCACTTGCTTATAGTTCTCAGTAAGTATAGGTAGGCATTAGAAATATTGGGCTAAATTGGTTTTCACTATTAATTATTTTATTGATCAGCAGTAGTTGTGGTTGCTACAGTAAAAATCAGAATCACCCACTTAGTTTAGCTTAAGTAACAGGACTGTAAAGTGTTGAAAATCAATCAAAAAAGAAACCCGCTGATACTTACCAGAGTTCTTCACTCTCCTGCTCATCAGCAAATAAAGCTGTTGAACCTGTTTTTCAGTGCCCTTTTTTTCAGAGTAGTAGTGCTCGCAGGTCCTGAAAACATACCTATTCTGTGTAGATTGAGTTCAGATTTGAAATTACAGCCTGGTGTATCTGCTGCTCTGGCTCTAGGCTTATAACAGTTTAATAGATGACACTACTTTTGTAAAATACACAGCGATGCAAACTCAGTGGGTAACTTTGTAAAGGACCTTACTGCTCTGACACAAACACAAATTAGTTACTTGTTCCTTTAAGGTCATCTTTTTGGTGTTTTTTCAAAATCGAGGTAGCTGCAATCATCTAATCCTAACTCTTTAAGTATCAGCATTCTTGTAGTCTTAAATGATAACATCACGGAATTTAAACTTTTAAAAATATACATAGAAGCTTTGACAATGGCTGTTATCCTCTGTTTGCTTTTAGCTCTATTAGAGGCTAGGGGTCTTCCTCCTCACCTGTTTGGCCCTCTTGGTCCTCGGATGTCGCAGCTCTTCCACAGGACAATTGGAAGTGGAGCTAGTAAGCAAAGTTTGTCTAATTTGACTTAATTCTTTCCACTTCCAGACTAGTAGAATTCAGCCAGTAGTAAATCTAATATTTGTATTAGCTTCGTAGTTTAATATAGTATTTTACATGTTGGAGACTTGTATGTCATGATAGTGCTAGAGCACTTGTCAACAATTCTAATTTGCTTGTCTTCCTTTAAGGAAGAAAAATTTGCCTTAGCTGTATTTCTTTGCTTTTCTTTTTTGGGGCATCCTAATGTTCCCTTCTAGGTGGGGAAGGGAGGGTTCTTGCCTTTTCACCCCTTCCTTATCTTTTTCTTTTGCATGATGGGCTGCTTAACAAAGACCTCTCCAACCCTCTTGGGGTTTTTGCTAGCTTTAAACAAATGCTTAAGCTAGCTTTAAAACAATTAGTAGATGTCAGTTCTAAGTTATGTTGGTTTTAGTTTCAAAAGCATCTTCGGTTTCGGACAGAATGGATTTCATTCAGACGTTATGTCAGTGAAGAGTGTGGGTCCTTAGACTTGTTGCACCAGGTCTGCGCTAGGCAGCTGGATGAGATGTGCACCTTCCAGTCCAAGTCTGGCTTCCCAGGAGAGCCAGAGGCAGCCTGTTACACTGCATGCCAAGAAGAGTATGGGGTGTCATGGGTGCTCCATGTGCTGTATTAACTGGGGGGGTGTTGCAAAGTCCTTTGCTGTACAAAGGGGGGATGGTTTGGGTTCTGGCACCTGCTGTAGGTTGGCAAGATGGCTGTGCTGAGCAGTGTGGCGGACTCCCTGTGCTGACCAGTCTGCACTGGAAAAGCAGCCAAGAGTGAGGTTTTGTCTCCCTTCCCTATTCCCCCTTTTTATGACAGGGAAAGGAAATGAATCTACAAATACAGAGGAAAACAAACTATCTCTGGTCTTCCACTCTGGCAGAAGTATAGCATAACAGTTCCCTTGAGCACTTTCTAATACCTTTTTTCCTTAATTTTTTTCTGGATATCTAGGTTCTAAAGCTCAACAGCTTTTACAAGGTCTCCAAGCCACTGATGAAAGTCAGCAACTACAGGCAGTGATTGAGATGTGCCAGCTGTTGGTTATGGGAAATGAAGAAACATTAGGAGGATTTCCAGTCAAGAGTGTTGTACCAGCTTTGGTAAAGATTTAATCTCAGATTTCTGTTGGAGGATATATTATTTCACTCAATGTCTTAATTAAATTAAATCTTCACTATTTATATTGTCCTCTTAGTGTGTGTGTGTATCTGTCTTATTATTTGGCTTTGAGAGGATGTTTTGCTAAATTTTGATAGTCCTATTAATTTTTTAATAGCTCAAGAATAGACTGTGGTTTTTTTTTGGAATTCTTACTAACATTCACAGTCCTGAGTCAAAAGCTACAGTAGTGATTTGTATGCTTTTTATGATGACATCTAGATAAACTTTTTTAAACAAACAATACTTTTTTTTAAACAGATAACACTGCTGCAGATGGAGCACAACTTTGACATTGTAAGTAGTTTCTAATATTTAAGAAGCTTTTGAAATACTAAAATGTTATCTGAACTTAAAATCAAATATTTGTGTATTTAATAGATGAATCATGCGTGTCGGGCCTTAACATACATGATGGAAGCACTTCCCAGATCATCTGCTGTAGTGGTAGATGCAATTCCTGTCTTCTTGGAAAAGGTAAAATTAAATCAAAACAGTAATAAAACAGCATGAGGTGTTTCTATAGTTTGTTTTAACTTTAGGAAATGCCATTGAGATAGTGGCTTCTTTTCATGGCTCACAAGATAATATAAAGTGCATGATAAGCTTTCTAAAGCCAGGCTTAATCTTTGCTCCCATCCTTACTGAAAAGTGCTCTCTCCTTTACTGAGAACTTTTTGTTGGATTGGTGTTACAAACATCGAAAATGTGTAAATAAATGATCTGTTAACCCTTGGAGTAGCTCCATGGCTGACGGTAGCCTTAGACTGTCAGGCTTGGTCAGAGCTGGCTTCATTAGCATATGTGTCTCGGTACAGGCTGTATGTATGAGTGTTAATCAAGATGATTATTTTTGAAATCTGTTTAGTTGATATACCAGCTTTTTTGTTTTCTTGTAGCTGCAAGTTATCCAGTGCATTGATGTGGCAGAACAGGCACTTACAGCCCTGGAGATGTTGTCACGCAGGCACAGTAAAGCCATTCTGCAGGCAGTAAGTAAAACCGAAACAAGGCAGGTTTGCCTCTGCTAGCTCTTCATCTTGGTGATCTTCTGTTAAGATCAAATAAGAAAGCAACTTTCTGTGACTTCAGCAGTACTGAGAGTGAGAATGTCTGTTTGTTTTGTTATAGGGTGGGTTGGCAGACTGTTTGCTGTATCTGGAATTCTTCAGTATAAATGCACAAAGGAATGCACTAGCTATCGCTGCCAACTGCTGCCAGAGTATAACACCTGATGAGTTTCACTTTGTGGCAGACTCTTTGCCACTGCTAACACAAAGGTTAACCCATCAGGTAAGAAGTTGTTAAAAAAATGGAACATCTTGGTTTTGATCTGAAAGCAGTTTAAAGATGTCTCCAGATATCTGTTTCTTTGCTGTGTATTATTTGCCTTTGCAAGTGATAATAGAGTTCAAGTTTCTGTACTGTCAGGTTGTGACATACCAATATACATATGGACCTTCTGTGGTTCTGTAAATGTGACATTTTATAAAACAAGACAAATAAGATACTTCAAATCAAAGCATGAGTAATGATTTTGTAGTCCTTGTAAGAACAAGGACATTAGTAAGAGGAAGTCCAGTAGCATTTACTGGTTTTATTTTTTCTTAACAGATGGGTTACAAGGTTCTTTCCCCACTTTAAATCAGAACACCCTTTGTTTCAGTTTTTGTGGGCTTTTTGTGCTGTAACTTTTTGGGGGACTTTATGGCATTTTTAAAAAGTTCCTGCTTTTGTACAGTAGTTTGAAGGGATGAATCTGAAATCAAGGGGTTCCTAAGGGCTACATATCCTGCAGTACTGCTGTGTTTGTAAATGAGCACTTAGAATAACTGGTGCACCAAAAGAGATTTTTGGTGATCTGCTTGGTTGGCAGATCCCTGTTAAAGACATGAAAAAAGGAGAAATACTTTGTTTGTTAACAAATGCAAATACTGGAAGCTTCCAGGTAATGGTTTTATGTATTCTTGTGCTGTTCTTAATTTTGCCTACATCATCTTGCTGAAAGACTGCTTGAATCTTTGAGGCAGCTTCTAAGAAGCCAAATGACAGCTTTAGATTGTACTCTAGAAACAGGAAGCACCATTCTCACCAGTAGTAGGGACAAGTACTGATCCTGATCTCTGAAGAGAAGCTACAACCCACCAAAGTAAGATTTCAAGAAATTTTGAAGTGGAAATTTTCTGGAAAAGAGTCTTGAGTTAGCTCTTAACAGAATAGTTGATGTTGGAAGAGAGCCCTGTTACCTAGTCCTAGTTCCCCTGCAAGTTGAGCTAGAGCAGATTGCCCAGGAGCATGTCCAGGTGATTTTTTTTTTTTCCTGTTTTTAAGTATCTCCAAGGATGGAGACTTAATCTCTCTCAGGCTAACCTCTTCCAGTGCTCAGCTACCCTTACAGTTAGTGTTTTTTAAGTTCAGGAGAACTGTTTTTAGCATTTTATTGAACTTTTAACCAGAGCTATTTTCAGGGCAGTCTAAACTTGTGTCTTTGAATTTGCTGTGTTGTCTGTGCTGCATTAGATCAAAATCAGGCTTCATGTAGTCTGTAGAATAGTAGCATTCACTCCTGCTTATTATCTATAATTTCTGTTACTTCAGTTTTTCCCTATTGTTTCCTCCTTTCAGAACCCAGAAGGACTATTAGAGATCAATTTATTAATCTCTAAAGGTCCCTAAAGGTGTTTGTGTTGCAAGGGAGGGTGTTTCCCAGGGAATTTGTAGGAAGCACAGCTGTATCAGGAGATCAGTTTAGGCTGTCAGTGAGTTTAAAAGTGAGACCTGTAATGTTCTGTAAAATGTGATTAGACTGGCCCTACTGGAGAAATTTTATGAATGCCTCAAAATGGCAGCATGTTCTAATGCAAGTTAAAATATTTCAATTTAAAAAAACCTTTCTTATAACAGGACAAAAAGTCTGTTGAAAGCACTTGTCTGTGTTTTGCACGGCTAGTGGACAACTTCCAGCATGAAGAGGTAAGGGTGTGGATGGAGGTGCATTTCTGCTTTCTTCTCAACCCACCCTGTTTCTCTTGAGGGCTCACCTTTCAAGGACTAATGTTTCCCATTTTGTTGTTCCCTCCTTGAAGAACTTGCTGCAGCAGGTTGCTTCCAAGGACTTGTTAACAAATATCCAGCAGCTCTTGGTCGTGACACCTCCTATCCTGAGCTCAGGAATGTTCATCATGGTGGTGCGCATGTTCTCCCTGATGTGCTCCAACTGCCCCACGCTTGCAGTCCAGCTTATGAAGCAAAGTGAGTTCTTACTCTTCCATGTTCTAGGGGGGCTGTTCATGTTCATGCTACAGTGAGTATGGACCTCTAGGCACTTGATCATATAAGTATTCTGTTCTTTCAATTTCTCTCTCTTACTGTGTTTCCCCTGGGATAAAAAGTTGATATAAACTTGTTGAAAGCTTTTATCCAGAGGGGTTTTTTTCCTTTTTCCTAGCTGTTGTCACAGCAGTGCTCGCTTAATTTTGAGTCTGTATTAGCTGCACAAACTATTCTCATTCTAACACAAGCTGAATAATTCTTTTCTTAGTTGTGACCGTGTGGGGGAATGATGTGCTTTAGGTACTTCTTTTAGGGGAAAACATTAACAAAAGTAGCTGCTGTAGAGCTGTTTTAGTTGTCACTTGTTTTCTTTGTTCCATCTCACAAATTTTGACTAACCCTTTCAACTGCCTTGTATCTTTCCCTGTTTTGTTCTGTGTCTTGTATATTGAATGGTATTTCTCCCCTAATTGTCCCTTAAAGGAAAGAAACACAAACCCAAAAAAGCTACAAACCCTAGACCTGAGAACGAATGCATTTCTTAGTGTTCAAAGAAACACTTTTGTCCTGTAGTCCACTCTCTGTTTGCTTTGGGCAGTAACTATCTCTTCTGTGTGGTGTCCAACAGAAAACAGAATCCATATCTGATAGAGGCAGTCCCATGAATAATAATTTTTTATAGATATTGCAGAAACGCTTCACTTCCTCCTTTGTGGAGCCTCAAATGGGAGTTGTCAAGAACAAATTGACCTTGTTCCACGAAGTCCTCAAGAACTTTATGAACTTACTTCTCTTATCTGGTAAGTCTTGCAGTCCTAGGTTTTGGGTGTGGTTGGTATGTTAAAATCCTTAACTTCACTAAAATAAAGCAAACAGTTTTCAGCTTAGATGGACTTGATTGTATACTTCTGGTAAAATACTGTTTTAATGTTCTTTACAGTGAACTGATGCCTTGCCTGCCAAAAGAGGGAATCTTTGCTGTTGATACTATGCTAAAGAAAGGAAATGCACAAAATACAGATGGTGCAATATGGCAATGGCGAGATGACAGGGGTCTCTGGCATCCCTATAACAGGATTGATAGTCGAATAATAGAGGTAGTAATTCCACACACTTGTGTGGTGATGCTTTTCAAATCTGCGTGCGGTTGTATAGGGAATTGAGTGCTTTCTCTCTCTTTAAAAATATCACTCTTGATCTTTCTGAGTAAGAAACACAAGTTTCCTCAAACATCCTGCTGTAATAGTGCACTATTTTGGTGTTCAGCCATACCTAATCACTTACTTGCTGTTCTTACTGAATTTCTGTCACTGTTTTTTCTGCTGTTACCTCTCTCCTCACCTTTCATATAGTTTTCTGTTTATAAGAGATTTCTTAACTTTAAATTCTTCCTTGATTTTAGGCTGCTCATCAGGTTGGTGAGGATGAGATAAGCCTGTCTACGCTGGGGCGTGTCTATACTATTGATTTTAACTCTATGCAGCAAATAAATGAGGATACTGGAACAGCTCGTGCCATTCAGCGAAAACCAAACCCTTTAGCCAGTACAAACACTAGTAAGTACAGCTCAGGAAACACCTGGGCTCTCTAGCTGTGGCTAATATATGCTGGGCTGTGCAGCCATTTACTTAACTAATAAATTTCTTATGGCTTCTGTGGAACATCAAACTATTCTGATTTACATGAATGTAGAAAATGTCATAACAAAGCTCGTACTATTGGCATGTGTGCTTTTTAATGTGTAAGCTCCTCCTGGGAGCTGGGGGTGTTCCTGGCATGGGATTTCTGAAACGGTTCTCTTCATACAGCTCCTTTATTTAAGGAAGACTCTGTGAGGGCTTCTTACTGTTACACAGAAATACATAAGAAAACTGAGGAAAAAAAGATTCAACTCCTTGAAAGAAGAGGTTTTGTACCTTCTTACTCACTTTGACTTCTGGTTCTTGAATTTTATTTTCTCAGTTTGAGAGCTAAATTGAATCAATTTTAACAAAAGAAAGTGATGGTCAGAGCAGAGATGCAAAGGTCTGTCCAGTGATTCCTTGTGCACTTTCTCACAGGTGGACATTCGGAATTGAAGAAGGATGATGCTCGAGCACAATTAATGAAAGAGGACCCAGAATTGGCAAAATCCTTTATCAAAACACTGTTTGGTGTTCTTTATGAAGTATATAGCTCTTCAGCTGGACCTGCTGTTAGACACAAGTGCCTTAGAGCAATTCTTAGGATAATTTATTTTGCTGATGCTGAACTCTTGAAGGATGTGCTGAAAAACCATGCTGTTTCAAGGTGGGTTTCCTAACTGCTGCAAATGAAACTAATTTTGAGCTTACATCTCAAACTTGTGATTACTTTTTTTGAATCATCTTTTTCAGGGAAAAATGGTACTTTGAGTCTTACTTATTTTCCAGAAGCTGAGGCTGCCAGCTCTGCAAGATTTTTTTTGCATTATAGATTTTGCAGTAGTTGCCAATGCTAGACATTCTTACTAGAAACTTGGATGGCCTCTGGCTGTGTGTACTAGAAGTGTCAAATATTACCCTTTATTGGTTTTTTGATTTCTAAGACTTGCCTATGAAATTCTGAGGGCAAGATAACTTTTCAGGTAATACCAATTGAATGCCATTAGTGTCTGTTACTCTTCACATTGTAAGTTTTATTCATGAAACCTCTCCTACACATTACATAAAAAGTTGGGGATCTGCGTATGCAACTGAAAATACACCAAATAATTTTTCAGAGACAGTACCGAGTTCCAGAACACTGTGTTTATAAAAGACTTGTCTCCTTTATGCCATGTTAAAACTTGGTAAAAGTGAAATAGGTAGGAAGATAACTGTTTCAGTCCTTTTATTGATAGCTTTTATAAAAGCACTATGAAATTTGTTTTCTTTCAGTCTCCAGTGCTGTGTATGCAAGATGAACTGACTTGATTTAAAAAGAAAAACTCAGCCAAAACCCACAAAGCTAATTCTAATTAATTATCTGTTTTAGTCATATTGCCTCCATGCTGTCGAGTCAAGACCTTAAGATAGTAGTTGGAGCCCTGCAGATGGCAGAGATTTTAATGCAAAAGTTACCTGACATTTTTAGTGTTTACTTCAGAAGAGAAGGTAAATGGTGGTTTCTTTTTTTTTCTCTTCACTTCTTTATGTAGTATTAAAATGTGTGTCTGCTGTTTCCCAAGCTCTAAAAATTGAATATTGTTCTTTACTAATAATGGCAGACCTGTGCAAGATACTTCATACTTCTAGGGAGGAGCTAGCCCAGGCTCTGGAGGAAACAAGCTTATGTTTTCAGAATCTGAAGCAAGTTTGTAGAGGCTTACTGGATACTAGTGAACTCACTGAGGCTGAAGATGGCTCACTAAAATTTCATGGGAAGTTTTAGTGGAGAAAATTGATCAATCTTTGGCAGGAAGTCTTTGTACTAGTCTTTGCATTTGAGGTTCCTTTAGCTATGGTTCTTACTGCTCTAATTTTCTGTTTTTAAACTATGTAGGTTAACTTTTTGAAGAAAAGATTGAACTGCTTTTCAAGCTTAGTATTGATGGGTGGGGTGAGCAAATAGTCACAGTCAAAGCAGAGGTTCAAGTAACACTCAGTTCTACATTTTCAAACACCCTTGTTCCTATGACCACATCTTTACCACCCCCTCCTCTCCCCCTACCCCAGACCAACCCACCAAACAAAGGTCTCTTCTTTTTCTAAGGGGTGATGCACCAAGTGAAAAACTTGGCAGAGTCTGAGGCTTTGCTAACAAGCCCCCCAAAAGTATGCACTAATGGATCAGGAACCCTGGGAACCACTACAACCATAAGTACTGGGACAGCCACTGCTGCCAGCAACGCAGCTGCAGATTTGGGCTCTCCCAGCTTGCAGCACAGCCGGGAGGATTCCTTGGATCTGAGCCCACAGGGGTAAGTGCACTTCCTGAAGAGTAATCTACATTCTGGCTTTGGGTCTTTCTTGTAGGGTTTTGGGTTTTTCTTACCTTATTTTTTTTAAAAAAAGTCTAGGGTAACATGGGCTGCCCACATTGTCATCTGCATTTCGCTGTGGTATTTTCCTCTAAAGAATTAATTTGAAGTGGTGTTGAATTTTTCAGTGGGTAGTTTTGATTCATTTTATATTAAATGTTTAAAAGAAGGGAAAAAAGCAGTGACCTGATAGTTAGGTGATAATTATATTAAATAATTTTCTGTTTTGGGAGACTGTCAAGAACAGCAGCTTGTAGTCTCGTCTAACTGTGGAGGACAGTGATTCTTTGAGAGCTATGGGGCATAGTTCCTTTCTGCTGGAGACTGAAGAAAAAATAAATTGTCCTTAAGTTTTGTTGAAAGGCAGTAATTTAGAACACTTGTAGAATTAAAATACAGTGTAGGAATAAATTACTAGTTTGCTTTTATTTTAAAGGTCAAATATTTGTCACTTTAAACAGGAATTGAAATATGCGAACTTGTGAAGTGTAGTGATTGATGAATAGAAATGCCATAAATTCTGAAAAGAAGTGTTTTCTGTGCCTTTGTATGGGAGGCATGTCAATGTTGGTTAGTATTTATTCCATAGAGATTTGTGGAATTTTTTTTTCATTTTAAGCATATTCAAATAAATGGATGAATAAACGGTTACACAAATTAAAGCTTGAAAATCACGAGAAACCTCTGTTCACTGTCACTTATGGCTGTATTTGGCTGCTCATAATAGAAAGATGACAGCCAGCAAAACTTTCTTTCTGGATGAAGGTAGTGAATATCCTTGTTACGGGATGGGACCTGTTCTTTAATTCTCAAGGAAGTAGTTGGCAGATGCATCTTAAACTGAGAGAGGGATGTGTGCATGAGTATGTCTTTGTGGGTGGAAATAAGTAACTTTATTTTTAAATTTGGACAGACGACTGAGTGATGTTCTAAAGAGAAAAAGACTGCCAAAACGAGGGCCAAGGAGACCAAAATACTCCCCCCCAAGAGATGATGACAAAGTAGACAATCAAGGTAAATAATTCTGAATATATGATACTCTTATCTGCTTTTAAAGTAAGCTTATAAACTGCAGAAAGAGCTAGCTGTGATAAACCTTCTGATTCTCTTATATTTTGTCTTTACTTCCTCCAGCTAAAAGCCCTACAACTACGCAGTCTCCTAAATCATCTTTCTTGGCAAGTTTGAATCCTAAAACATGGGGAAGATTAAGCACACAGTCCAACAGTAATAATATTGAACCAGCACGAACAGCAGGAGTAAGTGGTCTTGCAAGGGCTGCTTCCAAGGATACCATTTCTAATAACAGGTACACACACAAAAAAAATCACAGTACTTGTAACGTGGGGTTGACTATGATCAGGTGATAAGGTAGCAGCTACAAAGAAGTTGGAGCTTAACTGCACTTAAAAAGTTCTGGGAAAAGAATCAAGAAATTAAGGTAGAGAAAATAACATCTGAATAGTTTAAAGTTGCATGGTGGGGAAAAATTGGAGAACTGAGGAAAAAAAATGCAAGAAGTGATCTGTAGAGAAAAGTATTTGACAGTGTTGGAGAAAAAGCAAAGGGTTTTCTGTGACTGCTGTTTAACATGGAGAAAATTATACTCAGGCTGTATATATTTGTAATATTGATGTATGCAGATGCTAAGTGTGGCTGATTGCCTTTTGTGTGCTTCTTTACAGAGAAAAAATTAAGGGCTGGATTAAGGAGCAAGCCCATAAATTTGTAGAACATTACTTTAGTTCTGAAAACATGGATGGAAGCAATCCTGCACTAAATGTATTACAGAGACTTTGCACTGCAACTGAACAACTCAACCTCCAGGTTAGAAGTGGCAAACTTACTTATAGTGGGGGGCAGTAATTTCTTGCCTTGATTTATGAGTCATTATGACTTGGAGTAATTTTTCAGATTGAGTGTGTACACTGTGACACACACCACTTTTATGATAAAAGACCAGTCCTAGCAATGTGTCACTTGCATAGCATTTCACATTGAAAAGTTCTACAGTTAAGTGTCAGGGATCAGTTTTATTCTTAAAGAACAATATTGTTTGTAGTAAGAACTTTGAGACTGGGGGGAGAAGGAGAGGGGAGCAGCATTTTGTTAAAATTATAGAAGAAATGCAGATTGGGGTGAATGTGGTTGCATGTCAAGAACTTCAGCCTTGCTTTTCAGACAGTTGTGGTCCTTGATGGGTGGTCCAAACATGCAACTTCTAAACCAGCAGAAGAGCTGAGCTGTGTTCTGTGCTTTGATCTGAGCAATCGTTAAAATACAAAACTTTCCCACCTCCTCTCGCACACAGATGTCACGTAAAACATACAGCAATCTGAGTTGTTAGGGTTTTGTTAGTTCCAAGCAGAAAGGCACCCCTGCTTGGAGCTTATCTTTACCTTGCATAAGATGGAAATGGCACCTTTTATTTCTCTCCAAGTAGAGAAAATGTAGATGTTGCCAGTAATGTTACCCCTTGAACAGAGACATGCTTATCCTCAGATTATTTGCCCTGTGTTGCTGCTTATATTGAGTTACTATACATTCCAGACTTTCTTTTTTTCCCCCCACCCTTTAGAGCTGTTCCATGTAGTAGAAAGAAAGCTAGCATTTCTTAAGCCTGTAATACCTGGGTAGTAAAACACTCTTGATATTTTTCAGGTGGATGGTGGAACAGAGTGCCTTGTAGAAATCCGTAGCATTGTCTCGGAATCTGACGTCTCCTCATTTGAAATCCAGCATAGTGGGTTTGTTAAACAACTGCTGCTCTATTTGACATCTAAAAGTGAAAAAGATGCTGTTAGCAGGGATATCAGATTGAAAAGATTTCTTCATGTATTTTTTTCTTCTCCAGTAAGTTTTCTTGTTTATTTTTTTTTGCATTCTTAGTTGTCTTTCTCTCAGTTTTTTTTCTCAAAAAAACCATCTGAGAGGTTTTGTGTTTACCTTATCTTAAAGGTGGAATACAGAAAGAATGTTTTGTTTATGTCTAAGTTGTATAACACTGCAACTTTCACATTGTTCAGTGTCTTTATAGGTCATGAACTGTTTTGAACAACCTGTAATTACAGAAAGTTCCACATAGCAGTGGAAAAAATGCAAAGATGGCCAAATGTCTAAGTCTTGAACAACTTAAAAGTTTTTTCTGCCTTTTAAGAAGTTGATATGGAAAGAGTTTGGATAGTAATATTATCACTTAGGACTAAATGCTGCAAGAAACGAATGTTTTTAAAGGAAGAAATTTAAAGTGGAAGAGAGGAAAGCAGATAACTAAAACTTCCAAAAAGCTTGTTGTTCATGGTTAAGGTTGAATACTTAAAATCTGTTGGGCTATTCAGTTGAAACCAGGAGAGAAGAGTACATTCTTTGAAACAGGTCTTTGGTAAACTTGTGTCATTTCGTCATCCTGATACTGCTGCTACTTTCAGTGAGAGCAGAGATTCTTAATTTATGGTATAAATTGTTTAGGATGTTTTAATTTAAGCAGGTAACTAAAGACTGGACTATATTTCAGCTTCCTGGAGAAGAGCCCCTTGGAAGATTAGAGCCATTAGAAAATGCACCTTTGTTGGCATTAGTCCATAAAATGAACAACTGCCTCAGTCAGATGGAACAGTTTCCTGTTAAAGTGCATGACTTCCCCAGTGGAAATGGAACAGGGAGCAGGTAAGGATTAATGCTCAGGTAACAGTTTTGTTGGAAGCTTTTGTTTTCTAAACAGCACTAAAAGGACATGTGCAAGTAGAAGTACAATTACAAGAGGAGGTAATGAAAACGTCTGACTCTCTTAAAGAAAGAACCAATGACACAGTAGGGTTTTTTTTTAGTTAGTGGAAGATGGAATATTTTACTAAATGTTTGCTCACCATCTTGAAACTTCTCTCACTTAAATTGGGGGTGATAGATAAAGTTTAAATGCAATCTCTAAATTTACCCTTTAAAAATCCAAATGTCTTCCTTGTCCCCACGTAACAAGCACTAGAAAGAAACAATCCATTGCTTGGACACTGATGTATTTTAATGAGAGTAATTAAATTGCAGAGAGTGTATTACAGTGCTCAACTTTGTTATTCATCTAAGTTCTGTTCTCTAGGATGATAGTGGATTAAGTGATAAGTCTTGGCTGTGAATAGAGTTTAAAATAGCTGTAGGCCTACCCTGAGTCTGAAGATACAAAATAAATTTGGAATCCAGCTTTGTAGTTGTGTTTTAAGTAACAAATCTGAGGGAATAAAGACCTGTTTCTACAATTTCTTTTCTATACCTCACACTATAGCATTAATCTAACATTAAAATTCAGTACTTGTTTTTTGTGAAACTTAAAATCAGTGGGAATTAATGCAGTACACAGATTTCTTATTAGAAGAAATTAGTGTCTCAATACTGGCTTTTGCAAATAGTATGTGCTCTGTAATCTCAGAATGCTTCCTTATGTGTATTATTTTTGTAAAAAGTGGGATAACTACTAAAATTAAAAAGCTGCGAATCATAGAAGCAAAATCCTGCTGTTCTTTTTGGTAGAAAATGAAACACAAGAAGCCAGAGTGCTGTAGCATTGTTTGACTGCAAGTTTTTCTGTGGATTATGTCAATGAGGATTTTGAAGCATTAAGTTTTGGTAGTCTTTTACTAGCACCTGGAAATAGAAGCAGCCCAAGATAAGAGGCTTGTTGTATAAAACCAGCTAGCTTGAGTATTGATAGTTTGGTGAGGTGGAATGTATATATAAACTATTCTTGGCAAGAAAAAAAACAGAGGAGCTTTCAGGTTTTCTCTTTGGGCTCTTATTGAAAAGAATCTGTTTAAGTGAATACTTGCATTTTCAATGCCTGTTTCTGACCCTTGTGGCACTGCACATAAGCACAGCTTTAAATCTGTGCCATCAGCTGACCACTGAACTACTTCAGATTTCAGAGATGGTCAGTATAGGCCATATTGTAATCAGACCTCAGGCTGGGCTTTCTCTTAATTCATGAGAATCTTTCTTCCAGATTTTGTTCAACTTGGATTCTGGTGTTCTTGTAGAAGAAAAATTTTTATCCAAACCATGTTAGCATATTTTTAGAGAAACAGTCTGGCAAATAATACTCTGAAGAAGTAAAATTGTAAATGCATGTATAAGCCTATTTTACTGCATTTTAATGCAATTGTGGTTATTAGATTCTTTGTGTAGCAACTTTTTTTCACAAATTATTTTGAGTTTTTCTCTTAACAGAGGATCCCAAGCTTTAAAATTCTTCAATACGCATCAATTAAAATGCCAACTGCAAAGACATCCTGACTGTGCTAATGTGAAACAGTGGAAAGGTGGACCTGTGAAGATTGATCCTCTGGCTTTGGTACAAGCCATTGAAAGATACCTTGTAGTTCGAGGTATTTATTTATTACACAGTCACTTGCATTTTCCTTTTTGGAATAGTCCTGCTGTCAGTGTACAGTCTGTAAAAACCTGTGAGGATTATGCTGAAGACAAATGGAAGGTACCTATGAAGATGCCTTGCTCACAAGGGAGGAGATTAAAGCTGTAGAGAATCTTCCTTTTCTGGGACAAACTGTTTCCTGTAGTAAACAGTTCAGTCAGAATACTAACAGAAGTATTACTGCTTTACTGTCACACTGGCTGTAGCTTGGCAGTCTTGATGCCAGGTGTTGATACTGAAATTTGTTCTGGCAGTTTGAATCTTACTGTTTTTAACTGATACATTTTAGAATTGTTTTAAAAGTTTTAGAAGTTATAACACTTAGAGTAGCAAAGCGTTGTTATCTTTTTCACGAAAAAAAGCAAATGAGGATGTCTTCTCTTGCCTCAGGCTATGGAAGAGTTAGAGAAGATGATGAAGACAGTGATGATGATGGGTCAGATGAAGAAATAGATGAATCTTTGGTAAGCTTTTGCTCTGGGAGTACAGGGAGTGTGAGGAGGGCCTTGAAGAAAAGCTATGCAGCAAGTTTCCTAACTTGTGTGGTTGTTTTGTTTTGTTCAGGCTGCTCAATTCTTAAATTCAGGGAATGTGAGACATAGATTGCAGTTTTACATTGGAGATCACTTGCTGCCATACAACATGACTGTGTACCAAGCAGTCAGGCAGTACAGTTTGCAAGCTGAGGAAGAGAGGGAGTCTACAGATGATGAAAGTAACCCACTAGGAAGAGCTGGGATTTGGACAAAGACTCACACCATTTGGTACGTTACCTAGAGAAACCCAGGAATAACTTCTCCAGTTTAATAAATGTATATACATCAAGAAATGTAGAATATAGCTGTCTGTCTTCCTTTTTATCCCTTTGAAAAATGTGGAACTTTCAATTTCCTGATGTGCTTGAGATACTTAAAATTTAGGAAGAATTCATTGCTAGCTCCTTCTTTCTAGCTCCTGAGTAAAGCTGGTCAACAAGAAATGGGGAATTTTAAATGACACCTGCTAGATAGGGAGGAACCATTCTTAGTGTTAGATAATTAACCACAAATAGTAGAGAATGTGCAGTATACAACTAATGGTTGACTTCATACTAATTTTCCCAGTTGATTGCTGTGAAAATGAATGTTTTCTGTGGCCATACTTTGCAAGAAACATTGACATATAACTGTGCTGAACATCTTAATATTCAGCAGTCTCTTTCTTTTTAACATTCAAATGCTAAAGAAAAAAGCAAGCAGATAAAAACCCATAAAACAACAACCAAAAAATGCCAAAACCTAACCTACACCAACTCTCTAACCTCAGTCACTTTGGGGTTTTGTTTATACATTCACCTTCTCTTCTTCCAGTTCATGGAGCCAAAGGGTCCCTGTTTTTTCTCCCCTGTAAAATACTTTGCTTCAGAGGCTGGATCATATCTCAGTGCAGTGTTCTTGTCTTTCTGCTTTTAGCTGTCATTCAAATAAAGTTCTGGAAATCTGAGAACTAACACCTTTAAAAGTGCTTTTGTTTCCCTGTAAGTTAGCATTTCAAAACATATTTCTAACTTTTGTTTGCTTTTTAGGTACAAGCCTGTGCGAGAGGATGAAGATGGGAATAAGGACTGTGTTGGGGGTAAAAGAGGAAGAGCACAAACTGCTCCCACAAAAACCTCCCCTAGGAATTCTAAAAAACATGATGAATTGTGGCATGGTGAGTGTGGTGCCTTGCTATATGTTAGATTTCCTGTCAGTCCCTCAGAACTTCCCCAATGTTTACTGCCACTATAGTGTTTCTTTTAAAGCAGGCATAGTATAAAAATAGTAAGCATATATATTTAGCTGTATATTAATACTAAAAGTTAGATATTTACTGAGTTGTTTAACTGAACTGTTGCTGTTAAGTGAATGCCATGACTAATACTGCCTAGGCTCCTAATAATTAAATCTTGGGAAAAATTCTAATTGAATTGCTTTGCTAAGATGTTGTTTTTTCCTGCTAGATGGCGTATGCCCTTCGGTGTTAAATCCACTGGAAATTTACCTCATATCTACTCCGCCTGAAAACATAACATTTGAAGACCCCTCATTAGATGTTATTCTTCTTTTGAGAGTTTTACATGCTATCAGTCGATACTGGTATTACTTGTATGATGTGAGTAGAGCACTTTTAAATCATTTTGATACTTGATTCAGGACAAAACCATCTGTAACATTTTAAATAACCTTTCCCCCTCTCCACTGCCCCTCAAGAAGACAGAATAATGCAAGTACTGCCATCTTCCACTACATGTTTGTCTAACTTCTGAGAAGATGAAGGCTGCAAATTCTTACAGTCAGTCATATTTTCTTCATACTGTTTTGAACACAGTAGCTATGCTTTGTGCTTAAAGTTCAAAGACCAATAGTATTCCTGAAAAGGAAGTCAGTAGTAAACATCTACTCAGTCCTTCTTTTATGTCTGAAACTCTAGATGAACAAAAGAGCACTGAAAGTTTTTTTTTAACTTTCCATGCTAAGCAAATTAGAAGCATTAAAAATCTTTTTTAGCAAAGACTTGCTATTTCTTTCATCATTTCTCTAACTAGAAATACATTGTTTTTATTTAACACAGAATGCAGTCTGCAAGGAGATAATTCCAACCTCGGAGTTTATCAACAGTAAACTGACAGCAAAAGCAAACAGGCAGCTTCAGGATCCTTTGGTAATTATGACAGGAAACATCCCAACTTGGCTGACAGAACTGGGAAAAACATGGTATGAGTGATTTGCTGTGTAGTGTCTCTAATTCCAGTTAAGTAGGAATCTTGCCTGGGCATCACAGTGCATCATCCTTACAGGACTTGAGAGTGCAAAATGTAGTCACAGAAGTATTGCCAAGCTACATAGTGGCATGGATGTTTATACCTATATTGCATAGTTTAAATCATATTCTGAGAGGTAGACTATGTACAGAGTTTGGACCACTTCTTACAGGAATTGCTGAGCAATCGGAAGGTTTTCCACTGAAATTTTGATTATTCAGGTGTTTTTTTTCTCCTGTTAAACTGCTTAATAACATTCTTACTGTACCACTGTATTTATCTTCACACATTCAGTATGATACACAGGAAGATACGTTTATAAACAATACTGATAAAATAATAAAAATAATTTTTATGAAGCTATATACATAGTACTTTGTAGTATCTGTATACAGAGTACAAGCTGTAAAGTTCTTGCACTTGAAAGAATGAGAAATTAGAGTTGACATGCTTGGGTTTTTCAAGCCTGTTAATTGCAGTATTGTTGATGACTGTGAAAATACAAACTCAGAGAAACTCTTAGGCTTTTAAGTTTTAAAATAAGATCTCTAACTTGCTTCATAAACGTTCCAGATAAGATGATGAGCATGAATGTATATTCTTAAACATCTGTAGCATTATTTGTTCAATAAAACTGCCTTTCTACATAATGCCAATGGAGGACCAAACTGTTTGCATACATGTGCCTTTGAGAATAGTGGAAGTGATAAATTAATACAAGAAGTTTCTCTGGTAGTCTTTCACAGATTATTTAGAGTATTTTTTGCAAATGGTGGAAGGTAGAATAGTGGTGCTGCTCTAGGCAGGTTCTCATGTCTTTCTGCTGCCAAATATGGGAGCTTGAGTTTAAATCTTTGATCTGTTAGATTTGTTAATTGTAGAACAGTAGTGAACAAGGAATTTTATTTTTTGATGTAAACTTTGCACGGCCAAGGCATTCAAGTGTTTTGAGTTACTTTTCAAGAGGAGTCAAAAGTTTATGGAATTTGTCTCCTTCATATATTGCATTTCTCAAAACTCCTGCTCTAAGCATTGTAATTAAAACTAAAGTGCACTTTGGAGGCTGCTTTCACCACAGAGTGTAATAAAACACTCATTTTGGACATACTAGATTTCTGTTATGCTTTAAATGTTAGTCTGAGGTGCTGCTTGGAGCACAGCTGACTAATCTAATGCTCTTCACAGCCCATTTTTCTTTCCATTTGATACCCGCCAAATGCTGTTTTATGTAACGGCCTTTGATCGTGACCGAGCCATGCAAAGGCTGCTGGACACTAACCCAGAAATCAATCAGTCGGATTCTCAGGATAGCAGAGTGGCACCACGGCTGGACAGAAAAAAAGTAAGTACATCTTCTTTAAAATGGAATGAAGGATCTATTTGTTTTTGTGTTGTCTATAAGAATATAATGGGGAGCAAGGCTTATTTATGGAACTTGGTGTTTTGGTGGTATAGAGAAGGGGAGGTGGGTTTGTTCCTGCAGTCCCCCAGCAGAAGGCGTGGTGTCTTCTCTGTGCCGGCCACATGAGGGCAGGAGGAGCACCCTGACATAATTCCTGAAACTAAACTCCAGCAGTGAACACAGTTTCAGACAGCGTTAGTGATATTTCCACATACTGGCTTGTAGACTTCTGTTTTGCTTGATTCTCAGAAGAAATCAAGTAATGAGATTTAGACCCTTAATAAACAAAAATACTGTCCTTTTATTTGGGGAAGGTAAATCACCTGTCACAACATAATAAAAGTAAGCTGTGACTGTTAAATTTGAGGGAGTCTTGGATGTCTGTCTTGAATCTGGAGATAGATTATTTTAAAATGATATCTGCTATACATACTATATGACCTCGAATACCCGTGGGGAAAAGCAGCAGGAGACACAAGAATCAAGTTCAAAAAGAATATAGCTGCCTACATGTAGGAATCCCAATGCTGTTGGGGTTTTTGTTTGGGTTTTAGCATCTTTACTCTATTGTCTTCTCTACATATTAGTTTGAGGTATTCAGTGTCACATGACAATACTTTGCTGTATCATAGTCCTATTTCCATACTCTTGGCAAGAATAGTACCTATGAATTGCACTGATGTAAGTATGTATGGCATTGTTTTTTCATTTTCTGTTGAATGCATTCGTTCTAAACAGTTTTCGTATAGAAGCAAAAGAATTATATCAAAGCAATAGCTTACAAATTGTGGAACTGACTGGAACTATTGGCTTGGGGTGGAAAAATGTGCATAACTGATTTTTACCTATTGTAACTGCCTTGGGAGCTGGAACTTAAAGCCATAATTTCACTACAAAAAATTTCTCTAATGTGTAGCGCACTGTGAACAGAGATGAGCTGTTGAAACAAGCAGAATCTGTGATGCAGGATCTAGGCAGTTCAAGAGCCATGTTGGAAATCCAGTATGAGAATGAAGTAAGTAATATCACTGCAGTCTAATTTATCCCTTTTTTACTGAAGATTAATACAAAATAGCTACAGCTTTCTTAAAATGGCTTGGTCAGACCCTTTGTCTTTCATGTTGCTGGTGCTAAAGAATTTTATTTTAATTATCCCTGATCCATTTGGTTGTGATTTTTAGTTGCTAGGAGAAGCTCTTTGTGATGTAAATTTCCTAATCAATTGTAGTCAGCAGAACCCACCTTTTTTCTAACTCTTAAGCAAACAGTGTATGTTTCCTCTATATATGAGCACTAGGTGATAAATGCTTTTATTCTGCTGTTTCTTGACCTCTGTTATGTGGTCTTTCCAGGTTGCCTCTGTCATGCTGTGAATGTTTCTGTAGTTAGGTTCCCTTGCCATGTAGTTTTTTTTTATAGCAAATAATTTATAATATTTCTCAGACTAAGTAAAGATTTTTATATTCAAACTGACCTAATGGACTTATCTATCTCATTCCCCCTCCTCTCCCCTCACCCTCCATCCCATGAAGGTTGGCACAGGCCTAGGCCCTACACTAGAGTTCTATGCACTTGTATCTCAGGAACTACAGAGAGCAGACTTGGGCCTTTGGAGGGGAGAAGAAGTGACTTTAGCCAATCCAAAAGGTAATTGCTCTACTACCTAATCTATAAATATTGATTAATATTGAATTGATTTTAGGTTGACTCAGTTATGTAAAGAGCACCTCCGTTTGTGGTCAGATAACGTGCCTGATCATAGTGTGTGGATCTTTGTGGGTTTTGTTGGGGTTTTTGTGTGTGGTTTGGTTTGTTTTTTTTTTATGAGGAGGTTAGGTTAAGCTTATCTGAATGCCACTTGCATCTTGAAAGAAACTAGTAAATACTGAACTCTTTTCCTTCTTTCTTCCTCAACAGGAAGCCAGGAAGGTACCAAGTATATTCATAACCTTCAAGGCCTTTTTGCACTTCCTTTTGGTAGAACAGCCAAGCCAGCTCACATTGCAAAAGTTAAAATGAAGTTCCGCTTTCTGGGAAAACTAATGGCCAAGGCAATCATGGACTTCAGACTGGTGAGAATGGAATAGAAAATCTATTCTGAAGGGGTCACATAGAAATACTAGTTTTGACTGTTGAGGGATAAAAGCATTAAGAGTTAAGGTATTACTTTCAGCTCCAGAAGTAAGGGCAGTCTGAGGTGGGGCAGGGAGGAGGACGAGCATGCAGTGAAGTTTTGTAGGGGAAAAGGGTAATACATGTTAAGGATCTTTACAGTGGCTTTTGAGACCATGGAGTAAAAAGGAAAAACCATTATCTGCTATGTGTTGCAATCTTTCCAGTCTTTCAACAATGTTTTGGGCTCATTGTTACTCCAGTTGCTGATTGCTTTAATAGGCAGTCACTTTTCTGACTGTAAATGTCTGAGGCAAAAACACTAGGATATGGTGCTTTGGTGTGTGCAGAACTTTGAGATGGTATTGTAGATCTGCTCAAGAGATGAAGTAGTAAAAGAACTTTTGGAAGACAGTTCAATATTAAACAGTTCAGTGCTTTGCTTTCCAGGTGGATCTTCCTCTTGGACTTCCCTTTTATAAGTGGATGCTACGACAGGAAACCTCCTTGACATCGCATGACTTGTTCAGTATTGATCCAGTAGTAGCCAAATCAATATATCACCTTGAAGATATTGTAAGACAAAAGAAAAGACTTGAACAGGATAAAACTCAGGTGGGAAAATAACCCTAAGAATGGAAGAGTGCATCTTTACATGTTTGGGTTTTATGAGATAGCAGTAATTCATTCAGCATGTATCATAGGGCTTGAAACTGATTGTAATAGTGATAATTACTTTGTTGTCACACAGAATAGTTTTAATGTTATTAGATCAGTGGCTAATAATTATAAAACAGTCTTTTTCCAAAGTCTAGCATGAGAAATTCATTATGGGATTCTTCTGTGTGATTAAACACAGTCCTAGAAAAGTCTAAAACTGCCAGATGTTTGCCTAACTTCTCTTTTGGTTCACTTTAAAAAGACTAACCAACTTAAAATCAGTAAAAAAAAAATCTATCCTTGCTTCTTGAACAGTCAAAATTTTTTTTACTGGTTGGTGTAATCAAAATTTCATATTTCATAGAAGTGCCTTTTATGTAGGATTTTTTTTCCCCACTGAAGAGCTGTATGCAGAACTGAGGTGAACTGTCATCATGCATGAGCATACAGGTTCTTTCAGACATACATTAATTTTTCAAGGATATCTACTCTTAGCTGAAAATACCACAGTTCACTCTGGCACTAGTGGTAGAAGGTCTTTGGCACACATGGTTTTTCCAGCATCCAATGTTAATAGATGGCAGGAAGTAATAACCTAATTTATATTCTTAATACATCTGTCTGGTTTGTTACTAGTGAAAGTATTGCAAGTTTGTGGGTTTTGTTCCTCTTTACCTCATTGTATCACTCTCTCTCCTTGGTCATGGCTTTTAATTTCCCAAGAATTTGAAAAACCTGAAACCTGGTGGATGAAAGCTGAAAAATGTCAATATGCATGCCAAATATGAATGCCATTAACTGTTCTGAGGAAAAAACAGCCTCTGAGCCGTAGCAGCATATTTCACATTTCTTTTTCTTGCAGTAGTATTTTCTAGCTAGTTTGTCTTCTGGCATGTTAAGTAATTCTAAAACTGCTAGAACCAAGTGTACTCCTGTGATTTTTCCAGTTTATCCATTAAGCTTATTTATTTGATTTCTCTTGGTTTACTGTTTTGTATGAAAACTCCAGAAGGAGAGCAAGGAGAGTTGCAACAGTGTTAATGGTCATGCTCTTACAGAAATGTCTGATTAGTCAAAGCTGCTTTAGAAGTCAAAACTTTTGAATAAGTTTATTTAAATTAATTGTTCTCATTGGTTTTCACTTCCAATTTTTTAGACCAAAGAAAGTCTACAGTATGCATTGGAGGCTCTGACTATGAATGGCTGCTCAGTGGAAGATCTAGGGCTGGACTTCACACTCCCTGGGTTTCCCAACATAGAGCTGAAAAAAGGGGGAAAAGATACACCGGTCACTATCCACAATTTAGAGGAGTATCTCAGAGTATGTAAAAGCAAACCTATAACTAAAATTCTGTTTTTTTCTTGCTCCCAGGTAGTTTGTTCCATATATATTTCAGTTCATTCTCATAAACTAGGCCTGACAGTAATTTTCCTACTTATGACTTCTCTTCTGGACTAGTTTATTACTACAGTAAAACTGTTAGAACCTCATTGCACCTGACCTGACAACCTTGTGTAGTATAAGAAGTCTGGTTTATATGTAATGAAGTCATCAGAAGGTTGGCTTTTTGGAGAAAAAGGATTTTTTTTTTTAATTTTAAGTGGATTCATTGTACATGGCTATGGTAATTAATTTATTAGGAATAGTGATTTAGCAAATTATTTAGCAATAGTCATCTAGCATCCAGTGGCCTTTGAACTGCTGTAATAGTAGGGTAATTTTTTGGGGCTCAGTCTTACAGACACATCAGCAGTTGTGAGTCAAAAGTAAAGCATTAGTTTTTTGGCCAAAAAGCTAAAACCAAACCAACAAAAATCCCAAGGAAAACTGAACCAGTCAACCAAATAACCCCAACACGTGTGAAAAAACCCTAAACCCTAAAAAGAATAAATAAGGAAAAGATAACCAAATATTGCCAGAATAAATTGACAGTACACCTGTGTATTGATTGATTCCTATGGCAAAAGGGGCATAGGAAAACAGAAGGTCGATATTGCTGAACAAAGGTAGGAAGCTGTTTCTGTAAAGGGAATTGGTTAAAAACAGCCTGGAAAAGAGATGAGGAAAGACAAGAAGAATGCAGTATTATCACATGAAGTTGTGAGTGGGATGGAGGGGAGGGTCACTGTATTCCAATTGCTAAATAATACATTTCCTGACAGGTTAGGGTGCTGCCAGTTTCACTCTGAGGACTCTTCAGTTCTGAAGCACTGATAAGAACCACATCTGATGTTTTGGTAGAAACAATTCAATAAGGGTCATGACAATTGCTGCCTATCAGCTGAGAAATTTTGCAAAGCTCTTCTGTAATCCTTACAAGTGAATATTGAGCAGTTTCTATTTACCTTATAGTTCCCAACTGTTACCTGTCCACTTCTCATGTGTTTATTTGTTTAAAGTAGATTCTTCTAGTCAAGAATCACTTACAAAATATTTGGATTTAAAGCTCTTTGCAGACCTAACAGAGGAGCAATACAAACTTCCACAGTTTGTTAGAAACAGAATTTGCAGTCTCCATTTACTGAGTAATGTTGCATTCAAGCATTCCAGACTGATTTCCATAGTTTGCAGTCTTTTTTTTTTTCTTCCCTAAGTAACTTGTATCAGATATCTGATACACTGAGAAAGGCTTACAGATGGCTCAGATGTCCTGTAGTTGTCCTGCTGCAGGCTTCTGTCTTTGTAAAGGAAAAGAAAATTACAACAGAAAACTTTCTCTCCTCTTACTAATAACTTTTGGAACTTTTATTTTCTTAAAGGATCTCTGTGCTGTTTTTCTTATATTTGTCTTTATGGCTTTATAGAGTTGATGTGAAAGAAATAGAAAGTATTCCAGAGGGAAAATTAGTATACTCTCCATCACAAATACAGTGAATTGCATTGTAGAAATATATTTGATTGATCAGCTGGTCTGTATAGCATCCTGTGGGTCAGCTGCCCTGCTCTAGAACATGTCATTTTCATTAAAATCTTATGTGAGGATTAACATGAAAAGTAGTTTATAAAGCTGGAATATCTTAATGTTGCTTTTCATGCCTCTTCTGCCATCCTGTCACTCTTCCCTCTACCTCCCTGTGTTCTGCCCAAGGACTGTTCCCACAGGAACTGCCTTTATCAGAAAGTAGAACTGCTTCAATTACCTGTATAGTGAAAGAATTTATTCTTTTTTTTTTCCTTTTTTCCCCCCCCTCTTCTCTTCTGTATTATAAAGAGGCCACTTTGCTTGTTCTAAATTTGTGAACAAAAAGTTTCAGTAGTGTAGATTTTTGTCTAGCAATTGGATCTTCTCTTTGAATCTGCAAGAATACAGTGCAGCTTAATTATGCCACATGCTCTTGATCATAAAAACTAATCACAGTTGTAGGTAAGCAGCTCTGCTGTTAGAATAGCCATAGACTAGTCCGTGTTGTAGAAGAATTTTTTGTGCTGCTGGTGCCTGCTTCCTTTCTCTTCAGTATTAAAACTGGTTTGTGGAAGTAGTGCCATGTATCTCCAATGAAATTCAATGCCTGACTCTTCTATTGGAAAACTTATCAGCAGATGCTAATGAGCTTTTTGTATCTTGAGAGCTTTCTGGAAGCAGTAACTCTTCAGTTATTATTGGGATAGGGTGACATACTTGCTTCAGGACTCCAGCAGGATCTGTGAACTCTTTAATCCTGTTCAGATGCATCCATAGATGACTTTAATCAGCACCACAGGCCAGAGCTTTTAACACATTTTGAACTAGTAGTTCTGTGTCAACAGCACCTCTTTTACAACCAGCCCTTGTTTCCTGCTGGGGTTGAGGATATCCAGGACAAGTATAATCAGCAAAAGCTCTGACTGACAAAAGAATCTGAACTTGGTCTGCAATCTGCTCTGTAAAATACCTTAATTTTGTGGAGAAATACTGGCTGCAGGAGTTTCATTTACAGAACTCTGGGCTCATTTGTGTCATATGACCTTTCTTCCCCCCACTGGTTGTTGTTTCAGTATGTGCTGTCCACTTTGGAAGTTACTTTAATGCTGAGGGGGTAACTACAGATATAAAACCAAAACAAAACAGAAAAATTATGCTCAAAAGGCCTAGATTAGTGTGTTACTGTCTTTGTCATTATGATTCTTAACCATATTCCAGTAACTTAAAATGAAGTTACTGCTTTTTTTCCTATGTATTCTTATAATAAGAATAAGCTCCTTAATATATCAAACAGGCTAGAGTTGCTTTTTTAAAACTTAATATTAGAATAGGGACCCATATATTTCCATAGGGGAAATTAAGATAATATTGCCAAGTCATGCCCTATGGATTTCTGCTTCAGGTGCTGCATTTTAAGAGGTGTAGAGAGAGAGCACCTAGGTAAAGCTTCTAAAGATAAATGTTCAGATTTATTTTAAATTATTCTGTTAAATAAGTTCAGTTTAACCAGCTATTCTGAGTTCTGTTTGTTTTGTTAAAAACAAAGGCCAAGTAAGTTGTTTAAATTCTGCAAAAGTTCGTGTTAAGGGTAATGTAAAGGATGAATGAAGGCAGAATGAGGCAATGCTGTAGAGCAGCTCCATGAATCAATGTGCACCCTGTGGGAGCTCCAGTGAGCATATGGCTGGGCTGCTGGAGTTTGGCTTCTGCAGTTGTACTGATTTGTACAGTAGTGATCACTGCATGCTTCCTGTGTTCAAATGGCTTTTTTCACTTTTGTTTTTTTCTTTCCCTGCAGTTGGTTATATTCTGGGCACTAAATGAAGGTGTTGCCAGACAGTTTGACTCCTTCAGAGATGGATTTGAGTCAGTGTTCCCCCTTAGTCATCTTCAGTACTTCTATCCTGAGGAGGTTGGTGAACGTGTTTTTGCTGCTGCTTTTATAACCTTTATCTGCATGTATGGGCAGCCTTAACCTGGGTGCAGGGTATTTGTGACAGTCTTGACATTGCATTTCTGATGCAAGTTAGTGAAACTGAGTGTCCCTGAAATTCTGCACTTAACTCTTAAAGATTTCTCTGTTCTGTAGTCACTTATTTAATGCTTTTATTCTGAACAGCTCCATGTTCTTTAAAGTGTGTGTATTCAGCTTTTCTGAGAAGTGCTTTAATTTATGTTTTAATTTAGTGCTTTAATTTAATTTATGTATGTTTTACTACTTCATTACTCTATGGTGTATGAGTACCCTAATTTCTTGTATTGCAGTACCTCTGAATAGCTGTAGATAGTTGTGGACACCAGCTGGATCCTCTATTAGAACAACAAAACAATAAAACAAGTCATCACTCTTTAGCAAAGCTTCAGCCGTAAGAGATTCAGATGAAGGGAATAAGGATAGTTGGTCTTGCTTTAGTCTCACCACCACCATATCAACTGCTGTGTAAAATTCTCAACACTCTTAAGTGGACTGAATTGAGTCACAATTATGGTTCTCTGGACGAGAAGAGGGAATGTTTTATTCTTCTTTGAGGGAGTCTGTTTGAAGACTGTACTTTGAGGGGTTTTTTTACCTTTATAAACTCAGACCTCTGCCTTTAAGAACAAACACTGAAGCACACTTAGGCTTGGCTAACACATTGTTCCATTGTTGTACTCCTGTGTTCCTGATGCTTTGCAAGGCAAAGAGGAACATTTACTCCTTGTTGTTTAATTTTACAGTTGGAGCAGCTCTTGTGTGGCAGCAAGACAGACACTTGGGATGCAAAGACTTTAATGGAATGTTGCAGGCCTGATCACGGTTACACGCATGACAGGTAATATCGTGTTGGTCTTGTTAAACAAACAAAAAAAACCAAACCAGTAGAGAATACTTTCTTGAAATAATCCTCATGCATTGTTATTCAAGCTAAAGGAATTATATGACATAGATTTGAAAATGCTTATACTGTGCTGAATATGAATCTGATGCAATTATTTTAATTATAAACAAAATAATATTCTTTTGGTTCTTTTCCCTCCTCAGTCGAGCAGTGAAGTATCTCTTTGAAATTCTCAGTAGTTTTGATAGTGAGCAGCAAAGACTGTTTCTTCAGTTTGTGACGGGCAGCCCCAGACTGCCTGTAGGAGGTAGGTTTTCCTTATTGCATATTGCTGTGCATGCAATTGCTGTTACTGATCTATTTCTGAATAAGATGTTTACTTCAGTATAGGAAGAAATTCCTTAACTTGGGTATTTGAGAGGTTCATACTGGTTTCCCATTTCTAATTTCCTAAGTGGCTGGGCAGTCAGGTATAATTCTCATAACCTTTGTGTTAATCCCATGACATTTCCTGCAGTTGACTATCCAGGTTTAAACTGTTTCCAGAACATATCAGAGGGCAAAAGAGTTCAAAATTTAAATAAAACTGAAAGCTCCTAATACTGTATTTTTTGGCTTGAGGTGCATTAAATTATGGCAACAATATGATGCGTTGTAACCTGAAAACAATAGTCTCCTTTCTAGAAAGGAGCCAATACTTAGGTTAGTATTAATTCTACTTAATTTCTCCCCCTTTTGAATTTCAGCATTTAGATAAGAGTGCAGTAAACAGAGAAATGTACTGTCTTTGCTAGGGACTATTGTAGAATACACATTTTACTGTATTCTCAGCTGAGTGCTTTGCAGGTCAAAAATGAATTCATGCATCTGTTTCAATATTTACATTCTTTGGGATCTGGGGGAAAGACTTGATTTTTCTTTTTTTCTTAATATATTTTGGGAGCTCTTCTGTGGAGACATGGTGTAGACACAATTGAGTTATAGGAGTATAGAAATGATACCTGAAGAATAATCAGGTACTAGAGTCATAGATGATTACTGTTAAAAAATGTGCGTGAAGCCAACAAACTTAAAAATATTGGTTGGAATAGAATTTTTACACATACAAAGCACAATTAAAAGGAGATCTATGCAACTTATTCTTGTATTTTTAAATGAATCTTGTAAGACGAATCTGCAGGCAGGATTTGAGATATTTTTAGCTTGTTATGCAGCTTTATCAAGTTATATTCTGAACTTCTGAAGGTGTCCAGGAAGTCAGCTGTGCGATACGTGCTTCTGTCACTGGGCATGTCTGCAGCCAGCTGTGGGTGTCCAGGAAGAGCAGCCTTACTCTGAGTGTCTTTTCTCATTACTAGGTTTTCGAAGTTTGAATCCTCCCCTGACGATTGTACGGAAGACATTTGAGTCCACAGAGAATCCTGATGATTTCTTACCCTCAGTAATGACTTGTGTGAACTATCTCAAATTGCCGGACTATTCAACTATTGAGATAATGCGTGAAAAACTCTTGATAGCTGCAAGAGAAGGGCAGCAGTCATTCCATCTTTCCTGATCACAATGAAAAATGCAATGTCTGCCTGTTACAGCAAAAGAGAAACTCATGATTCTTTTCTAAATATATCACCTGAGTCAAGGAAACGTGTTACGCCTTCTTGTTGTAGAAAAACGGCTTGCAGATTATAAGCAAAGACACTTGGTTGATATTCATTAAAAGCCCCTATGGACTTAAAGTGATCAGGCCCTAAAAGTTGTTGTGACAAGGTTTCTTTAGCAAGTTCTTGTTTAAATTATCATTTATTTGATGAGTGAAGTTTTTAACTTGCTTTGCTGTGTGAAATTTAAAAAGGGATGTTTTTCCAGGCTGGAACAATAAATGTCGCTGTGCAGTTTAATACTGGGCTGTGTGTATCCATCTAGCTAAGTCTGAAGTTTTTCCTCCAAAGACAACTTTTGTACATAAGTACAGAAATTAAAATACACCATGTATTTGACGAATCTAGTTTAGTAGACTAGTTCTGTGTACCCTCACCTGCCTCTAATTTTACCCATCCTCATGTATTGTCTGATGTGCAATTCACTTGGTTCTTTTTGTGTGCAACATTCAACAATTGTTATGTTTTGGTTAGCGTGGGCATTTAACTGCTCCATGCCTCTTTCTCTGATTAAGATAATTTAAATTTTACTGAAATCAAATATATATTGTCAATATAATTCAGCCTTTGTAACTAGGTAGAACCTTTCTTATAGCATAGTTTTACTGTAGTGGTAGGATATAATGGCGACAGTCGTTACCAGAGTGCTCCAGAGCTGTTTACACAGTGATTCAGGCAGCAAAAGCCTCGACGGGAGGCCAGGAAGAATTATTTCTTTCATGTAGTTGAAGTCCAACAGCTTGGGCTGGCCAGTGTGTATTGTGGTAAGGCCCAGAGCATTTCCAATTGATGTAAAGTTTTTTAAAAGACAAATTAGTCGTTTCATTCCCTGTTTGAGTAAACAGTTTTCCTGTTCTTGATCTAAGTTCCTGGCTAATTTTGTAGGGGTTTTTTTTCTTTTTTTCTTTTCCCCCAGTGCTAGCTTGGAACAAGCAGTTCAGCCTTTGTCTTTTGACACAGATAAAGCACCTGTAAGCAATGCTCTGTCCAACTGTTTTATGTGCTGATTTCTCAAATCTGCAATAATTTACTTCATCAGGTTAATGTTTTTACCTGAATATAAATAAAAAAGTTTGCTTCACCTTTTTGTTCATAGTTTTGTACTGTATGCCTAAAGTTCAATTGTGTAAATTACTGTAATGCAAGTAAATCATCCTAAATCTACTTGGCTAACAACTGCAACTTGTGGATGATTTACTACTAAAACAAGTCCTTTTATGACCTCCAACTTTAAGGGAAATTTTTTCCTTTCTATGCGTTCAAAAAACGGGCAATTACAAATATTCCTGAGATGTACCTGCTACATAGGTAATCTTTATGAAAATGTGATAGTTAATTACTTTTATTCAACTTTGAGAAATCAAAATTCCTTTCAGTGCTTAGAAATTGTTAAATTCTGGCTAATCAGGCTAGTTATTTCCCCTAAACTAACAAGTTTTCTTTTATCCAGCTGAAGAACTCGTGCTTCCAGAACATGTAACGGACATTCTTCTGGTGAACATTCACAGAATTACCTGTGCTTGCTCAGACCAGTGCCACTGAAATGTAATACAGACCTGTCGTGAGCATGAGTAGAATGTGAAATCCTTGCACAAAGAACCTGATAACTGAACAGTTTTCTATTACCGTATTAAACCCGACTGAAGGCGCTTCACCCTGTACATACAATAATGGTAGCGCGCAGTGCGGCATAGTTTGCATCCAACTTCAAGGCAGTGTTTAAACTATGGACTGGTGTTTAAATTGTTCTGATAACTTGATCAAACTGAGCACAAACAAGTGTTTATAGTGTGTGGATAGCAATTTGTTCATTTTTTTAAGGTTCTATATTTTAAAAAAACTGACTTGTGTAAAAAAAAAAAGAAAAAAGCTAATATTTTGTATTAAAATATCATGTGTATTGATACTTTTTTTACCCATGTTGTCTCCCTCTAGAATCTGGCTTTCATTGACTTGGAAATTTTGAGGAGCTTTCAGATTTGATAGTGTAACTGTTTGTGTAACTGTTTCAGCGGGAAAATAAGTTGGTACCTGTTAAAAAAGGAAGGAAAAAACAAGTACCTGTGGTGATGTGTTCTGGCTGTCATTTTGAGCGCAGAGTAAGGTTTTAGTTTGCCTGTAAAGTGAATGAAACCCTTTTGGGTGACACTTTTTTCCTACCAAGGGCAGCTTTTAGCATATTAGAAGAGCAGTCTGGCTTAAAAGGTAAAGACAGTAAATTACACAAAGAAACTGAAGTCACATTTTGCATGGTTGCAGTACCATCCTGCAAACAAATATATATATCTAAGAATAGTTCAGAATGAGTGGAGGGGTGGTGCAAGATCTTAAGTATTTCTCCTTTTCAAGAATTTTGGATTAAGGGAAAAGCCCACTAAAATCACTCCATGGGTGTATGTGGTCATTGTAGTACTGCACTGCTTTGTATACCTTTATAAGGTATAATAAAAGGTGCAATCAGAAGTCTTATCTTTTAAAATGGATGCTTTTTTTAGCATGGTAAGTTGAACTGGTTTTAGGTAACACAGCCACTTACTGTTTTGGATGAGTTTCATGTCCTTCTGTGTTAACAAGAGCAGCAAAAAAATAATTAATGGATGAAAGGGCCATACAAGCACTGATAGCTCCTACTGGACTTGTGCAATGTTGTTGTTGTTAGATGTTGGCTTTTTACCAAAATATCTTGTTTAGGGAACACTTTAGCATCCCATCTGACATGAATTAGTTATGGTTGTTCTTCATGTTCTCTTGGAAGGTGCACAAGAATTAATTCCCATCATGTGTGAAGTCCCCCATGCTTACTGCCAAACTTAATCAGATACTCAAATTTCCAAATGCAGACTGCTTGCATAAGTGAATTGTCCAGATTCTTCCTTCTTTCCCCTCAACTGTGTGTTTTATTTTCTTCTATCTCCTTTCCCTTACTGAGCTGATGAGAAGGTGGGTGCCTGAGGGCAGAGATTGGTGAAATTCCAGGTACCTGTAACACTTGTGCCCTCTCTTCTGGCCCCTGATGGAGGTAGGTCTGTCATCTGGAGTTTCTGGGCCCCCCCCCCATCTTCACATGAGTAGTCCCAGTTCCCGTGCTCTGAGCAGCCTGTACTCTGCAGAGGCAGGAAATAAGGGCCTACCTGACCTGAGAGAGAACGCCATGGTTTCAATATGAACGTGCCTCCCCCAAGGCAGAAGTTTGCTCTAGCTAAAGCTGTTGGCAGCATGGAGAAAAATAAAAAGCCTTGCTGAAATGGATTCTGAAAATGCTGAAATTTGAAGAGGAGGTATAATCTGCTGATAGGTGAGCCTTTTCAGGGCTTGCTCTCTCTTTTGCCTCCTTTCCTTTCCTGGTCTCTTGACTGCTTGAACTGTAAAGCATCTGTGCTATGTGACCTCTTCCTGTTATCCTGCTGAAACTTCCCACCCTGTGTTCCCAGCATGCCATTTCTCTCCCACTGTGTTGTGTTTTTAGGAGTTTTTCTCAGGTGGGTGTAGGTGGTTGTCCCAAGAGTAGGAGTGGTCACCCAGCCCAGTGCAGCAGCACAAGCTGCACAGGCAGTGCTTGATGAGAACCTTGGTGCTTGTTGGTACAGCAGATGGGGAACATTCCATCCTCTGCTGCCCGTGGCTGACAGCAAACGGCTGAAGGAATGACTGATGCCTCTAGAGGAATACCATGTTCTTGTCTCCTGGTACTGGAATGTGCCTGTATTGATCAGGTATGAAGTTGCTTTGGGGGCAGAGGGAGGAAAAGAACCTGGGTCTTTTTTGGGTGTATCTGGGACTAGTGACATCTTGGACTGTAGGCAGAACTAAGTGGAGGGAGAATAGCTAAGACACATCCAGTATTTTCAAGACACTAGATTGAAGTTCCTGGTAGCTCTGTGTCTAGTTTGGCAGCAGCTTCTGGAAAGCTGGTTCAAAGAGAAAAAAGAGAACAAAATGCTACAGCAAGAGACAAACTCAAAAACCCAAACTACCCTAAAAGGTGTAACAGTTGACATGAAAGCCCTTCTCCCACCCACCCTTCACAAAGGGGAGGGGAGCTCCCAGTCCTGTGATATTTCCCCCTAGGGAGAACTGAGCAGTTCAAGCTGGAAGCGGTATGTTGGGGTAAAGCAGCATGTGTACTGTGCCTTTGGTCTTGTCTGCCTCTGTCCTGTTTCCCCTCCCTCTCCTCACTTCAGGATTATGATTCCAAAACCCCCATAAAAGACAGAAGTCGATAAGCCTGGGGGAGAGTGTGGGACAGCAACCACCCTGCCCTCATGCCTCAGAACAGGAGGACGTATGGAAGGAGGGGGTTTCTCTTTGCCAAATGTAAGCTTCCACACTGAAAGCCAAGGCAGGTTCTTGCTCTGGAAATAGATGTACTGCAGTTTTTCCATCTCACAGCTATTTCCCAAATATTTTACTATTCCTTTAGCTGCTATCCAAGGTGTTCTAGGCTAAATATAGTCCTGGTCTGACTGCAGCTCGGCTGTTCTTGGGACTTCTTGCATGCAGAAGCCTCTTTGACAGGCAGGGTGATGCAAGCACTGATCCAGAAATAGTTAGCCAGTCTAAGAGGTGGCATTCTATTTCCCAGCCTCATCTTCCAGCCCTTTTTTACAGATTATTGCCTCAATGTATCAAAACTGTCAAGACATTGGCTAAACAGTGACAATTTGCTAGCTGATTACTTTTTCCTCCACAATATTTCCCATATTCTGTGCTATGCTTCTCAAAAAAAAATTCTTAATGTCTTCACTTTGTAATTTGGCATGCTTAATTTACTGGCAGTACTGATGTTACTAACCATTCAGAAAGGTTTCCCAAAGTTTTGATGTTTCTTGATAAAGGACCAGCTCCTGTTCTGGGGCACTAAAACTATAAATGAATGCTATTCAAAAGGGGAAAAGTCATTTTAAAACTTAATCAAGCAGCAAAATTATTCTATCTTTAGTAGCACTGAGTTCTAAAAGTGGTAATTTCCAATATATGGCCAGCAGTACTGGCACTTCTACTGGACCAGAAGTGGGAGGGAAAGGGAGAAACTGGCAAGAGAGCTGCTCTGCTGGAAAGGCTGAACCCTAGTCAGCTTTGTGCCCTGGCAGCCAGGGAATGCAGCAGCATCACACACTGCAGTGATGGGAGCACAGCTGGTGAATCAAAGCAAGGGATTATTTCCTTTGCTTCATATCCCAGAGGAGAGATTCTGCAGTCCTCGGGTTTTTTTAAGGCCCAAATGGATATGTGTTTGTTTTACTAAAACATACCACAATTCTAAAATGAGCTCTCTTTAGAATTTAAAGTCAGAGCTGTATGACAGCATCAAACTAAATTGATATGTATTTTAGCCTTGCACTGTTTGTGCTACATGAGTCCCATCAATCTAAATAAATTCAGTGGGAGAAATTTATATGCAGAGAGGTTTTCTAAATTTTCTGATAAGTGGAAAACACAAGGGTCTTAGTTTCAGCTGCAGATTATGGGTAATCTCCACATCAAAGCACTCCTTTACTCCTTTTCAATTGGCTAAAAATTACAGGCCTTAATTACTTCTACTTTTCAAAATGGTTTAAATTCTCAAAACTTTTTCTGGCATCTGTTTTAAATATTGAATGAATTTCTTATCTCTAATGAGAAACTGTTATGACTCCATGTTCATCTCTGCCCCATTGGTCATTTCCAATTTCTTCTGGAGTAAGTAGTTAACATGTTTTGACACCACTTGTGGAGAGATGCCATTATTGCATATAGAGGAGTTTCTAGAAAGAGCAGTTTTCACAGGTGTTAGCTAAAAACAGCATCCTGAAAAGGGAAATATAGGAATTAGGAATGTGAAATGGACAAGATAGGAAAAAGTTCTACTTCTGTCCTGTATGTGGAGTTTGAAAAATGAGTACTGACAGGTGAGTGACCAGTAGTGCTGTGGATGTCCATGGAGATGCTCAAGCCTTTTATGGTCATGTTACATCACTTTACTGTGTTAGTGCAAAAGTTTAGTGATATAGACCTACAAAATACATTTTCTACCAAAAGCTCACTGTGCAGGTAACAGAATAATTAAGTCTTGATCATAAGAAATGTATGGGCAAAGGAACAGAGTAAGATGCTGTTTAGGATCCTATGCCCAATGTTGAGACCCTTGTACATTCCAGCTGTCAGTAATGTTTGATATTGTTGAAAGCTGTTGGCAGAATTCAACAGGAGGCCTGATTTTGAATTGGTATAGATCCTGCTTATCTATGACAGGAAACAGAAAAAGATAAATCCAGAAACTACCAATTAATTCAAATCAAGTAGGGTTTCATTTTATTTATTGCTTATTTGGTGAGAGGCATTTATGGATCCACCAAGCAATCTTTGTTAATGAAGTTTCATAGAAAAACATTTGTCTGAAGAACAGCAGTGGAAAAGCAGAGCTGGGAGTTAAAGCTGTACAGGCAGCACGTCATAGGAGGAACACAGTGCTTTGTGCCCTAGCAAATGTGACCCTGTAACTCAGCAGCCCCTGCCCTGCCCTAGCAGCACTGATCTCTCACACACCTCTTCCAAAAGTAAAAGCAGAAGTGATGTACAAGTTGCATTAGGTAGGCAGTCAAAGCTTTACAGCTCCTGAATTGTGGAAGTGCTGCTAGAACAGGGCCAGAGGCTGTGCAATACCAGCTGTATATTGTGCAGCTATATGTCACTTTTATCTTCTCATATTCTTGTTGGTTTTGCTACATACATTATATCTTACAATTACTGTCCCCGCTCTTGCTTTCCTTTTTTTCTTCTCTCATGGTTAATTCTTCAGTAGTCTTGCACTAAAACACATTCAACTGCTTCCTTCATACTAGCAATTTAGAGGTTTTATCCTTCTGTGCTGAAGCAGACTATTTCTGACCAAACTGCAATCCTGATGTAATAGCACTGATGTCCAGATGTTTCATATCTGTTAAGTCCAAAACAAGGCTTTTAATCATTCTTCCAAGAGATTTACTTTTTTTTTTTTTTTTTAGATACACCCATCCTCCCTGTCACCCTGGCTTCAAAAATAGACTCTTGCATCCACACTGAATCTGAATGCACTGATGCAGGTCCTCTTCTATCTACTCACATCATTCAGTGATTGTACAGTGTCCATTATGTAACTGACATTTGTGTTTTTCTTTTTTTTTTTTTTTTTGCTACGAAACACAAAGATGCTTATTCCCATTCAGAGGGCAGACACATAGACTGCAGCTTTGCCTGTGTTAATAGTCTCTTTTCTCCATTTATTTCTTAGCTCCCTTTCCTCCACCACATTAAATATAAAGTTCTTGTCTTCCAGCGCTTTGAGAAGGAGCTGTTGTTCCCTCTCCTGCTCTTCACCTTGCATTTGAATGTGCAAGGTGACACCCTCACCTTGCAAATTTAGGCAATTAAAAAAATCTTTAAAAAGCTTCTTTGTCATAATATTTGCCCCAGAAATTATCATGATAAATGACAGTTGCTGTGGATGCTTGTGGCTTGTTGTGATGGTTGATATTATCTCATTATGCCCTTCATGATGGGTTGTTTTTCTGTGGTGCCTGACTTTGCCTCTTGTGTTTTAATGGTAAGAAAAGTGGAGAGGTAGTCTTGTCCTTTCTATGCACAACATCAAGTAGAATGTGCTTACAAGAAGAGTATCTCAGAACTGTTACCCAGTCTGGAAATGGAAGCAAAAAATTAACTGCTGCAACAGATTTGCATTTTAATCTCATGTGAGAAAAAGAGTTAAAATAATAAATTTAATCAAAATAATTTTACATTTAAATAATTCTCAAATGGAATTAGGCAGTTCCAGTTAATTGTCAATATAGGCACTTATCAAAGATGATATGGATTTTTCTGTTATTTCTTTTAGGAGGTCCACTTATTTGAGAAAATGCATCTCTTTCACACCTGAATTAATGTGAAGATTAGAATAATATAGTATATTATATAATAATGTCTTTTACACTTCATGTTATCATCATAGAGTTTTAGAAGGTGTTAAGAAATCTAGACTATATTTTCTTTGTATTACACCATATCAGCAAATCAGCTTTCCAAAAGGTGAATCTGCACCTCTCATTCAATTTTTGTAGTAAAATTAATCTCACTTCAATGTAATCTTCTTATTTGGTCAGGGCTATTCATGAAATTTACTGAAAAGTTCAGATTAAGCACTCCTCCACAAAGCTTGCCTCATTTTTCATTTGTTGGAGCTTTAAGTGTCTGTGTTTCCCCCTGCAGAGGCTCAGGGATCAGGTACTCTCCATTTGCAGCTCTCCAGGCTGCACACAGCGTGGGGTTGTGCCATGTGGCTGCTTTTCTTGCTTTCCAGAAAGACTGAGCTACAGCACTTCTGCATGGAGCTGAAGCTGTTAAATGGATGACACAGACTATTTCTGCAATAAGCTTTTTTTTTTTTTGGTTAAGAAGAAGTACTTAATATTTGCTCTTCAGTAAATTTGCAAATATCAGTAACTCAGTTCCTTCGGTTTTCATACGTGTACTTCTTTTTTCAGAACTGATGATTGCTAAGGAAAGGAGCAATTTTAAAATGATCCTGATACTGTCTTCAGCAAAACCAACCAACCATCCTCCCAAAAGCCAAAGCCTCATTTCTAGAGCTCCACCTAATGCAGAATTGCCTGATAGAGCTCACCTGTAACTCTTGCACACACCAGAAGTGCTAGATGTTGACAGAACCTGATATGTATCTTTGAGATAGCATACTAGATTTTTATGGTTTAGATTTCTCATTTCCTAAGCAAAAATAGGGACTTCAATCTGTGTACCTCTGCTGTGGAGAATCCTGTGAGCATATTCTTTGAGGTTAACAGATACACAAACACTTTAAATCAAAAAAAGTGGTAAAGCTGAATGTGGAATGTAGATGAATGACTCTGCATTTGATTATTGACTTGCTAAACTGTCTCAGAGCATCAGCTTTATAGCCACTTACAAATTAAGCAAGAAGTTATTAAGAAAAAATAAACAATGTGCTGTTGCTCTGTTTTTGCAGTAGACAGTGGGATGGGATTAATACTTGTCACTGCTGTATTGATACAAAAATGTCTGTGGTGTAGACATAGACATAGAGATGAAAGTGAGCTATTTATTATTTTTAGTATTGTAGATTTTGATAATTTTGTAGTAATTTCAGAAACATAAAATACTCCTATACAATTTATTAACCCAGAACTAAAATGAAAGGAAGTCATTCCACTCATTAGTGTGTTATGTAGTATCTGCCAGCCTGAAAATAAACCAAACCCAGGCTGGAATATTAAAGTCACTCTCTTGTTTTTGACTTGAGGTTTGATAAATCTTCCATTGCTTTCTGTCTGATGATGTAAAAGGCTGAATGATTTTAGTACTAAGGCACAGATTAGGAATCTTTATATTTTGTGTTCCACACTCTGGCATTTCTTCTGAAATGTACAAGGAAATTACAAGGAATTACAGTACAAGGAAAAACCCATGTAATTTTTGGCCTATTCCCTATAAAATCTTTAAGGCCCACATAAGCTAAACATTCAACCTGTTTCCTCAGAAACCAGTGACTGTTAATGGGAGATAACTGCAAGTGCAGTGGTTACACAAGGAGAAATGGTGGAGATTCAACTTTTACTGCCATTTGTCCATGCAAGTTATAGCACATTAGTCTTAATAAAGAGTGACCACAAAACATTCATCTCATCTAAAAGCATGCTTTAAATGGCTTGATGTGGAATCACCTACAAAGTAAAAATGCTACATTAATATTTTAGTAGCATGTAGCTCCTTAATCTGAGGGGAAAAAAGTAAAATGAGATCTGGTGACTGAAAACTAGAATAATTCAGATTAAAATTATGATTCCTGAGAAAATATACCTCGGTGTTCATCACTTGTTGTCTTCAAATAAAGACTGGATACTGTAATTTATGCATATTTCTAGTCTGAATAAAAATAAATGAGAGGTTCTTTATGTGGGAGGCCTCATGAAAACTGGCCCAGAACTGTCTTACAACATTACCATTTTGTTTTGAAAAGCTTTTAAGAAATAGTGGATAGAGTTTCTTACAGGCTGTCATTAACTCTGACTGTGGCCGATGTGGAATGCCAGCACACATCCACTGCCTCTGCAAACACCACTGATCCCTTGCATCTGTCCAGTCTACTTTTCCCTAAATTTGGGTTGATGTTAAGACCATGCTGTGCACAGTGGCCCTCTTTTTCATGACAGTGAAGTCACACTGGTTTCATTGTTTCCCCATAAACATATAATATTTATTCTATTTTTACAGAAATTAGAGCCTGGTTGTTTTCTCTAGCAAGGTTCAACATTGTGCAAAGTAGGAGTGTAGAGCTTTAGGATGAGTTTTCTATTTACCACAGCCTCTCTGTAGCTGTTAGGCAAGAATCCAGCTTGTTGGTTAAGTCTTTAAATTGTTTAGGATCTGAAGCTTGAGCTGTAAAACTGGGGTAAACCACTTCCTCACCTCAGAAGAGGGGTGAGTCATGACCAGCCCTGAATTACCTGGGACCCTGAACATCCAGCCTTTAAAGGAGTCAAGATATTTTGTGGACCCACATTTATTAAAATAGGTGCATGCACCACTTAACAAGAGCAAGTGCCAGGTGTTGCACACGGTCAGGGCAAATCCTGGTATCAGTCCAGGCTGAGGGATGACAGGATTGAGAGCAGCCCTGCTGAGAAGGACTCGGGGGTGCTGGTGTGTGAGAGGCTGGACACAACCCAGAGAGCCAACCCTGCCCTGGACTGAACCCAGAGCCCCGTGGGCAGCAGGGCAGGGAGGGGGCTCTGCCCCTCTGCTCTGCTGAGACCCACCTGGAGTACTGCATCCAGCTCTGGGCTCCCAGCACAGGAAGGACAGGGACCTGATGGAGCGAGGTCAGAGCAGGTCACCAACTTCTGTTACAAGGAAAGGCTGAGAGAATTTGCTTTGTTCTGCCTGAATAAGAGAAAGCTTTGGTGTCACCTAATTGTGGCAATCCAGTACCTGAAGGGAGCCCAAAAGAAAGGTAGAGAGGGATTTTTGACAAGAACATGCATGGACAGGACAAGGGGCAATGGACTCAAACTGAAAGAGAGTAGATTAAGATTAGATACTAGGCAGAAATTCTTCTCTGTGATGGTGGTGAGGCACAGAAACAGGTTGTCCAGAGCAGCTGTGCCTGTCCCATTCCCAGAAGTGTTCAAGGCCAGGCTGGAGCTCTGGTCTAGGGAAAGGTGTCCCTGCCCATGGCAGGGGTTGGGACAAAATGATCTTAGAGGTCCCTTCCCACCCAAACCATATTGCGACTCTGTGATCTCTTTTTGAAATAAATGCTAAAGGAGAGAATGAAACTGAAAACACAAGCCCAGACTGAGCCATAGTCTACTAGTTATAAAGTCATGTAAAAGAACAGATAACAAAAAAGTGATATTTTATTGTGAGTTTCATCTCTAGTGAGGTTGATATTACGGAGCAATAATAAATTGAAAGACTTCAAATGAATACCTGAAAAAAGCTTGAAAGAATAATTGCATGAAAGAAAAAAATTGCAACATATAAATTCCATTTTGTATTTTCTGGGAAATTTTGTGCTGAAATTGAAGTAATAAAAGCAGTTATTTGTTTGGGGTATATTTTACTGCTGGCTGCCCCTTGAGAATCTCAGGTACAATTCTTTTGTGTCTACCAACCCAAATAAAGCATCACCTTTTTGTTTACTGCTCAGGAAGAATAAAAAAAGAAGCATTAAGCCTTAAAAGCTGTCAGTAAATTATATTCTTGTTTGTTTGTTTGTTTGTTTTGGTTTTATGAGGGGGGAAGAAAGTGGTAGGGTTAGGTGTCTCTTGGCATTTTATTTTTCCTTTTTCTGACTTCTAATGTGTAAGCTTTCCAGTCAACCAGAACACAGATGTCACATCCTCTGCCATGCACACCTTGAAATTTATAGAAAAGAAAAGTCATTTAATTGCTAGATATAAATATAGCTCTTCTTCAGATATCCTGCTTCCTTGAAGTTCCTACGGTCAAATACTTTTCCTGATTGCTGCCATATTAAGCACAACACTTCAATTAGTGAAACATCTCTATAAATTCTAGGATGAAGATTTAAGGTAATTTTGACATTAATTATGATCCTGTGCTTTGCACTTGCTAACTAAAAATTATTGTCCATATGAATGATACCTTATGAATGATTTTCTTTACCTCTACTGAAGTTGTAGTTACATCAGATCATTATTTGAAAGTTGAGGTCACAGCTTAAGAATAGAGCAGAAGATTGTAAATGGCAAACCCTATACATTCTAATTACTCTGTTGTATCTACATCATAGGATTCAAAGACCTTAAGCTGTACCTGTATTTGTTGCATCATCTGCTTTGTGAGAGACTTTTCCAACAAGTGAATTCAAACCTGGTATAAATATGCAGAATTCTACTCAATGCAGTTTGCTTAGAGGTAGGTCCAGATCAGTTTTTTCCTACGATAAATTTCTCATTTTATGATGCACAGTAATATTTGCTGTGGTGTCACACAAAATGGTGATAAAAAGCACTATGAGAGTATAAAAACCACATCTTGGCTGAAGAGTGCCTGTGTTCAAAGGATGTGTACAGCTTTTTGGTGAAAGTTGTGCTAGCCATTGAGAAAATCTCTGTTAACCCTTAGAGAAAGAGCTTTTTTAGATATCTGAGAGTTGTTCTGTTTGTGAAATAACTATACTGTGTAGATTTTATCTCATTGTTCCAAAAATAAATAAAAGCCACACGGGCTGATAAAAGTTGCTGTGAATCAGCAAACAGGTGAAGATGTGGGAAATGCTGCCACTCCTCAACTGCCTGCCACTGATAAAACACATCATGAATTTTCACAGCACAGTGGCTTTGTGCTCCCTGATAGAAGAGTTTAACTTCTGCTCTATGGATTTTGTCTTAAAGCACAATTTATGACTCCCAAGAAGTTATAATTCCCACAATGAAGAATGTTTCTCCACCTGGGCTGGCAGCTCTTGATATTCCTTGTGTCAACACCTCCCTACTTGTTCCACAGCTCCCCTGCCCAGCAGACATTAAATAGCAACACGCACAGTGGCACACAAATCTGCAGGATTATCACCACTTCTTACTGCAAAGTTAGCAAACAGAAAGAAGAAAACATGCAATTTTCAAACAGCTTAATAAAGGGGATCAAGTTAAAATAAATATAAATGCAAGAGCTGGGTAGAAAAGCAGATAAATCCCCACACATTGTCAGGGAGCAAGGTATGTTCTAGTCTGTGCCAGGAGAGAAGAAAACCAGCAATTATTCAGGTGCACACAGAAATAAAGCAGTATTTCCCCCTCTCCCAACTACAGCAGTAAATAATGTAATTTAAAAATTCTGTTTCTGTTCAGAGCCTTAAACTACCTTTCTCCTATGGTTAAAAACTGCCCTCACAAACCCAGGAAGGAGAGACAAAATAAGTTCCAATACAAAACACCTGAGCACGTTCCTTCCAAGGAGAGTATTCTGTGGGCTACTTATGTGTTTAAATTTGTACTCCAGTATTTTGATAAACTGAAGTGTGGGTCATTCAAAGTTAAATTAATAGTTTCTATTCCAGTAAACTCTATGTAGTTGGGAAAAGAAAGTAAAAAAAAAAAAAATGCAGCAAACATTTTAAATAAATGCATTTAAAGCTTATGAAACACAATGTTTAACAGTAATAACTTCTGTGATTCCAGCAATTATTTTCAAGAGGATGTAGCTTTCATTTTGTCTGCTATTCAGAATGGGATTGGGAGGACAATGGGCATTTTTTTAGAATTTGGCTTCAGTTGCATGAGTGGGGCCCTTCTGAAATTTCCAAAGTGACATTAAGGTCCCAGTCCTTGTGCAATTTGGAAGTGCAGCTCCTGAGGTGCTGTAAAGCAGGCACAAGCTAAGGGAGGCATGAGGAAAATGTAAGTTTGACAATTTCAGCTTGACCCAAAACAAGCAACAAAAGAATCACAGTCCAGATACTATTCAGAAAAGGCTCAACACAGTAACTTTCTTATATAAATTAACTCCTATGCTAGTAAAGAAAAATGCAATAATTAATAGTTTTAAAGGAATTAATCAATATTTAGAAAATAGATCATTGTTGTCATGGGAGACATTTAAAGCATGTGGCTTTCTTTTAGCAAATAACAGAGGTGTTTTTTGGTTACTAAATATTTAATCACAACAGATAAAAAAATCACTGCAAAATCTCCTTCAAGCCACTAGAGGATGAGTGCTTCTCCATCAAAATAAATAGTTAAGCTGTAATGTAGCTTATCTAAGCCACACTAATAAGCTATTATGCTGGTAATACAATTCAAATCCTAGCAAGTGTAAATGAGGGAGACAGCTTGAATCCTTATTGAATACTAAGATTAGTAATTTGTTTATGGAAACCTGACTATAAAATTATTTAAACTATGCACATTGGAACATTAATATGCATAAAAAGAAATAGCATTTAAAAAATGACTAATTAGGCAAGCATAATGTCTTCTGTTGTAAGGTTAAATATTTCCTTATGAAAATAATGTAAACATTGCTTATATATTCTGTAAAAAGCTAAGAAAACTGTGATAAAGATATGTACAATCTGACTCAGAGCACTGTGCTGTGTCCTGCTTGGTGGGCTGCATTGTTTGACCAGCTTATTTTTCAAGCTGTTATTTTCTGCAAACACCAGGCTACTCCACCAACAGAATTCATTGTCTAGTGTAGCTGTCAGTCCTGAAGCCATATTTTCCAATGCTTATCTAAAATGTCTTACTCTCAAAAAACCTCAGATACAGACCAAAATTATCAAACCCTTTGGGGGGTAGAGGAACAACTGGAAAATAGGGTCACTACATAACTGACTGTTCAGCCATCCTCTTTGTTAGGAAGATCAGTCAGCAGCTCAATACAATTAGCAGGAGCCAGGAGGAGAGCTTGAGCAGAAAGATGGGTCAAGTTCTAGAGGAGAACACTTCTTCAGATTGGTTTTGATGATTTGTTCTATAAAATTTTTAAAGAACTGGCCAAAGCTTGTTATTAACAAGTATCTTTGACAGCCTGTGCAGAAAGGTGAAGTCCTATGAGACTGCAAAAGGACAAACCTTATTGAGAAGGAGGACAGAAAGAATTATAGCCCTGCTGCTCTAACAGCAAATCCCAGAGCAACCTGGGATATATACAAGTTATTTCAGAGCACTGGGAAGATAACAGAGAGACAAGCAGCAGCCTCTGTAGACTTAGCAAGAACAAATCCTGTCAAATGTAAATGGAGTCGGTTCGAGCGGAACAGTCACCGCAGCGCCCGGGCCGCAGTCGGCGCGGAGGCAGCAGAGGGAGCCGGAGCGGCACCGAACGCGCTGCGAGGGGGAACGGGGCCGGGGGATGGAGGAGCACGGACAGCCCTGAGGAACTGGGCTGGGGGGATGGAGGAGCACGGACAGCCCTGAGGAACTGGGCTGGGGGGATGGAGGAGCACGGACAGCCCTGAGGAACTGGGCTGGGGGGATGGAGGAGCACGGACAGCCCTGAGGAACTGGGCTGGGGGGGGATATGGAGGAGCAGAGACAGGATGCAGGGACAGACTATCGTGGTCAAGCTGTTTGAGACCCTGACGAATTTTCAGTTCAGTTAGCATCACCAATTATTTCTGCTCGTGATAGAGCTTTCAGCCATACGTTAAGTGTGAAAGTTAACGGAAATTGTAGCCAGGAATCCTCCCGTACCCTGCGATAGGGATGCGAGTAGTCCTTAGTTAGGAGAAATTCAAATACTTCACTTTTGCAGAAGCAAATGAATAGAAGGCCAAAGAACAGGGGTTATCTTTCTGCTCTCTGTTAGCTGATTTACAGATCTTGTACCTTAGTTCTAGTAAGAGGTAGTAGACAAATCCCAAGAAGACTGGTAAAATAAAAATCGATTAAAAAAAAAAAAAATCAGCCGTAGGTAACCTCACTTGAGAAAACATACAGGTTCTTTGCATTATGAGAAACGATAGCATTAATGTTAATGCTTTTCATCCGACCCTGCTTCGGTCTCAACAGAACTTAAATGTAATCATCAGCGAATTTCTCTGGTGAAACAGTAAATAAGCAGCAAAGGGTGAGCTGATCTTACGCAGCAGTGTCCCCCCCAGCCGTTTGCCTAAGCCAGGGCAGCGCTGGGTCCCGCCGGGCTCCTCTGCCCCGTCACTGGCACCGGCCGCGGGGCAGGAGGCCCGGCAGCCCCGGAGCGCCCCTGGGCATTCAGTACCGCGCTGCTCCCGTTTCACGACAGCGGCCGGGGGGTAGCGCCGCTCCTGGCGCCCCGGCAGCTCGGCACAGCCCGGCCGCCGCCGCCTCGCCCGGGGTATGGGGCTGGGGCGCAGCGCCACCCGCTCCGCCGGAGCTCAGCCGGGCCCGGCGGGTCGCTGCAGACCCAGCCCCGGGGCCGGCCCCGCTGGCCCGGCCCGGCCGCGCCCCCCTCAGCCCCAACCCCGCCAGGCCCGCGCGCTGCGGCCGGGCGGCGCCCCCTGGCGGTCACTCGGCGGCGCGGCAGCGGCTCCGCCCCGGCGCGGCCCCGCCCGCCCGTTGCCCGGGGAACGCGGGCCGGGAGCAGCAGGGCGGCCGCTGCCTCCATCCCTCTATCCCTCCCTTCCTTCCTTCCCTGCCGCCGCCAGCAGCGGTGCGGCGCCCGCACCCGCACGCCCCGCCGCCATGCCCCGAGCCGTCCCGCTCCTGCTGCTGCTGCTGCTCGCCCTGGCCGAGCGCCGCGCCTGCCTTCCCACGCCGGCCAGCGCCGCGCCCCCCGGCCGGGACCCCTGCCTCAGCCAGCCCTGCCGCAACAACGGCACCTGCTCGCCGCTGCCGCCGCCCCGCCGCCTCCAGCTGATCCTGCCCCAGCCCCCGGTCGGCTACAGCTGCACCTGCCCCCCGGGGGTCACCGGCGACTCCTGCCAGGTAAGGGACGCGCCTCAGCGCCGCCCGCCCGCCGCGCGTCCTTGTGCCCGTCCCTGCCCTTGGGTGTCCCCGCGCTCTGCGGGGACAGAGCGAATGTTCCCCCCGGCTACCGCCTCACCCCTGCCCCGTCCGCGGGCGGCTCTGCCCGCCTTGCCCCGCTCCGCATCCCGCCCTTCCCGCTACCCTGCGCCGGCCCTGCCGCCCCAGTCGGTCCCGGTCCCTGGCGGGCGGTGTCGCGTCCCCCCCGCCCCGCTCGGCGGCTCCCCCCGCCGGTTCCGTTCCCGGCCGCCGCGGCCACCCGGGGCTGCGGTGGCCCCGGCGCTTCCCGGGCTTCCCGAGGGGCTGCCGGCCCTGCGGGCTGCGAGCCGCGCCGCGGGCGGGCTCCCGAGCCGGGAGCCGCGACCAAGGGCGTCAGATGGAGCGGCTTGGGGCTCCCGGCTCGGTCGGGGCTTGGTCGGATGGGGCTGAGCTCAGCTGGTGCTTGCCAGGTTAATGTCAGTACCTCAGCCTCCCCAGACCGCGCAGGTTATTTAACACTGACTTACTGGAAGGTGAAAAGGATGGTCCTTGGAAGCAGGGGCTCTATTGCATTGAATGCTAGTCCTTAAACTGTGTCTCCAGTAGTCATTTTCATAGGCTAGGAGTGCTCGCTCTCACGTTTCGGGTGCCTTTTGAATTGAATTCTGAAAGATCAGAATACTCAAAGTAGGGATAATGATCTAAAATACAGAGAAGCAGTAAGCAATATCTTTCTAATGTGCTTGGTCATATTGGAACCTAGTGTAATATAATATTTGAATTTAATTATTGTAACGTGAAATAGTACTTTTTTTTTTCTTTTGTGTCTAGCATTAAGGATCTTTGTTATCACGTTAAGAAATTCACAGACACTCAGTTTTTTCTTATCTCCAGATAAGGAAAAGCAGGTGCAGGTACACAGAGGTTTGTTCCGTGTATGTGTGTATGCTGGGGTACTTTCTGTGATAGCGGTGTACAAAAGGCTCTGTGGATTGATGACCATTGCTTTGTCAGTGCTCTCGCTTGTAAGTGCATTTGACATAGAAGAAAATTACTTCAAGTGATTTCAGTCAGCGTTGTAGTCTTTATTTTCTTGTTCCTTTGTCGTGTAGTATCTGAACTACACTGCTGAATAGATGAAAGGGATAATGCGTTTACTGAAAACTTAATGTGTAGTGGAGTGTAAGAGTCATTGTAAAGCAGGAGCGCTATGCATAGAGTTCCCTTGAAATGCCTCAGCCGGTTCAATGTAACCATGAAAGTGAAAATATTTACACTAATGAGATTCTGTAAAATCGGAGAAATGAAAGTGGATTAAATAGATTTCTCTTTGGCTATTTTAGATCTTGTCTTTGGAGTTTACTGTTTCTATCTCTACAAGGAGAGAAAGAGAGCGCTGTGTGTTTGCTTCTGCTCTTCGCTGTTAGACTTAAGTGTCGGAGATCGATGACTGAAAGATTAATGACCCTTTTGAAGACCTAGTAAAATGTAACACTTGCTGCCATCACACCTCCTGTGAAGTGTTGTGCCTGGGGATCTGGGTTTAATTGTTTTTCTAATAAAAGACATAGGCGATGTTTTCAGAGCAGTTATGCATTCTATTAACTAATAACAGGAGGCTCATGGTGTTACACATTTTGTTTCTTTTTATAAAACAGTGAGTAATGACCCCTGCAAGGAATTCTGATAAAGAAATGAGTGCCACTTCTAGCTATCACATCAGCAGTTAAATTGTGGAGACCAGGTAGTTCTGGAAAGTTAATACAGGCAGAGTTTTTTAAAGGTGTAATATGAACACAGTACACCCAGCTTTGAGCTTTTGCTCATTTTATCAAAATAGGGAATAAATAAATGTTGTATAAATGCCTTCTTGTGTTGCTCTGTCATTCAGATTCCTCAGAGTTTAACAGATGCCTAATAGCTTAAACTTCCACAAAGAAAGGTCATGTTTTCTAATTCAGTGACAGTAAATAACTGTAATGATTTAAAAACAACTCTAAGGACTTTTTTCACGTGCCATTACAGATTATGAGAAAATTATTGGCTAAATCAGGATGGTATCACTGGGATATATCTAGATACAGGTTTTTGTCTTAATGGTCTCTTAATGGTTGTTTCTGAACAGTTGGACCTCATAGAGGGAAACGCCAGGAAGGGAAGAAATAATAGGAATTACTGTCTTTAAATACTCAGACCATGGAAAGTAAGTTTGGATTTTTGGAGTTTATGGTGGAGCTGGAGTTCCCTAAAAAGATAGAATTACTTTCATGTTGCTTCTTGTAGTGAAGGCAACATTTCAATGATTCTGCTCAGATGTGTCGAGATTTCAGAATGAAGACAAAATGTTCTTAATGTGCCTGTGAGTCAGCTGGGCATGGTGAAGTTGATAATGCAGAAAGATTGCTGAGAGTCAAACCTGGAGACTGCACATCAATTTTACCTCTGAAGATTTTACTGTAACTGGTTTTGATGCATCTGTGAATGCTGGTGTTGGCCTGGGAAAAGATTAAAACTGACATCATGTACACATGAGATACTTCTAAAAGTCCAGAGCTTTCCTATCACCAAGTGATGTATTTTACTGGGGCAAGCCAATTCTATGATTTCATGTTATAATAGCTTTAGTAACTCATTATTTATTTAACAACAGAAATTACAGGTCAATCTAGTACATCCATCCCATGAATTATGCATTTGTATATACCTCACATTATTTATAGTTTGAATATACTTTGCTTTGCAAACTTCAGGCTTTTTTTTTTTTTTTTTTTTTTTTTTTTTTTTTTTTTTTTTATGGATTGTCTGCCCCCCCTTTGTGGGACATTGATCTAATTTGCCTCCATTTGTTTTCATGGCTCTGAATTTTTTTCCCACTTCTCATTACAATACTTCTAGTCTGTAAGGGAGGCACAGAATTACTGTGTTGAAGTATCTTCAACTTTGGTCTGAGCAAAGAAAACACATGTATTTCCAAGGAAATTGTACAAAAATTATAGTGAATTCAACTGCCTTTTTTCTGTGGGAATTTGAAATTGGCCATTTCTCAGGTTTACACTGAGAGAATTTGATGAAATAAACTGAAATGAACAGATAATAAAGTTCCATTCACTTTATAATCTCTAAATTTTTATTTGTGTTTTACTTTTAAAAACAATCTTTATTTTTAAATGACTAACGTAATCACTACTCTGTTACGTTTAATGATGTATAGAACCAATAATATAGTTTTTCTTGACCCAGAAAGTTGTATGTAAAAATTAATTTGTGTTAGTGCCTCATAAAATAATTGTAGAGACATAAGGCACAAGGTAAGTAGTTAGGAAATGAAAAACTTTCATGATCAACTTAGTAATTTGCTTAAAAATACAGAATTGGAACTTAGCTAATTGCATTGAGTTGCATGATGTTTATTTGATCCCATGCTAGTGCTAATTTTGTTAAAAGGCTATCACATGAAGAAATATTAAATTATTAATGTATTTTAAAATACTGTCATACATGCTTTGTTTTAGTTGCTTGTCTTGCTTTTTTTTTAATTTAATTTTTTTCTCTCTCTTTTGGTTGATAATTTTCTCTCGTTCTTTTACTTTGCTGCTTTTTAATATATTTTTAGGTTTTTTATAGATTGTCAGTAATGAAAACTAGAAAACAAATAGTGTCCAAACATACTGAAGCAGCACTCTGGCTTTGCAGCAGTTCCCTTCTCTCCAGTGTGATTAGTGATGACTGACTGTTCCACTTCTGGGCAGGACGTGGTAGCCACTGGTGCAGTGCATTTTTGAGATAGTCTTCAAGTTACTCTTTAGTACAAAGAGATCTCTTGGTCTTGGGACTGGTTTTTTTGTGTTTACTCTACTGGTTGTATTTCCACACCTAGAACAGAAAATATTTTTTAGATGTAACTGTGGACATTTTATTTATCATGGAATTTGAGAAGGATGTAGCCTGAGTTAAAAAAATTCAAGGAAATAACTGATACTATAAAAACTGTACAGTAGATTACATTTTAAATTTTGTTATTATAATAATTTTTAGAATTTTTATAGTTATTTTTTATTTCCCTCCTGAATTTCTGCCTGATTGTTCTTCTTCATTCCCTCCGTTTTGTGCCTTTGAATTTATTCTTGTCTTTGATCATAGTATTTGAATGTTTGTAGACTTTAGTGCAGGGAGTTCAGGTTTTTTTTGTCCTTTGACCTCTGCTTTTGTATTTTTACCTTGTGTTGGGTTTTTGCTTCTTTTTTCTTTGATTTTTTTTTTTTTTTGTCTCAATAGATTTCTAGTAATGTGTTTATTGCTGAATGCAGAAATCCAGACTTAAGAAAATGCTGCAGGAAGAAGGGTTGTTGTTTCTTGGCTCACTGGTTTAATACTTCAGCATGAGCAGTGTGAATTTCACTGGCCAGGTTATTTCAGGTTGCACTGGACAGTGCTGTGTAAAAGGACATCCTTTAATCTAAGTGCTAAATCACCTTGGTGTCAGTATCCTGATTAATTCCTCACATGATCCTGTTTTCTATTAAGTGCTGACATCCCTTCTGAACACTCTCTAGTCCTTAAATTAATAACCAATTCTCTAATATATTTAAAATGCTATTTTTCCCATTCTCTACTCATTAATGAAGGGTATATACTTCGAATATGTGGTTATTGTGATTCAAGTGTTTTGTGATGTGACCACTGTGTTTGCTCTTTTACCTTTAATAACAGTAACATGGAGAGTTAGCAGATGCCCTCAAATTTTCTTCTTTTATTTGGATGTCTTTTAGCCTGAGTTCTGAGGTACCATGTTATTTCCTGCTGACTAGCTCTGCTCACTCTTGCAGTACTTTCAGGATGCAGAATTTAAATATTTGCACTGATAAATATACTATGTGGGAGAAGGGTCTGTGAGAGCTCATTTTGTTTAATTTGGAGGTGACAAAGGGGATCCAAGTGCCTTTCTCAGCCACAGAATGGGTGGTCATAGAGAACAGGAGCAAGATTTTTTCCCAATGTGATCAGTCAAAGCAGAGGGGACACACATGTAATAGTAGGAAAAGTCCCAGTTAAATCTAAGGAAAAAAATTCCATGTAATGATGGTAGTCAAACACTGGAATAGGCATTTAGAACAGTTGTAGGACCTTCATCCTTGGACATTCTGGGCCTGAGTAACCAAAACTTCAAGCACTGTGACCTGAGCAGGGCTTGGAGCAGAGAATTCCCTCAGGGTCCTTCCAGTATAAACCATTTGTATATACACACCCCTGTGTATATATTTTTTTTTCTCCCCATTAGAGTTTGCATTTACCTATTAGTCTTATCCTCTTACTGCCTCCCCTTTGCTGGAAATCTGAATTATTTCCCTGTTGTTATATTTGTCTGTTTTACATCAAGCTTAGACTGTATATGGATGCTGACAAACTTCCTGCCATGCAAGCAGGACTCCTAAGATGGCAATGTTACTGTTAGATATCTGAAAAATGAATTCCAGGACACTTAGTTTACATCTCCTTTAGTCACAAATTACTATATTCACATTCCACAGTCATTGCTGAGGTTTTTTTCAATTTACAGTTGTGTGTCACATGGAAAACTTATGGGTGTAATTTGTTTTCTGTGAGTTCTTGTGGTCTGCAAGTGCAGTGTTGTTCAGGCACCTCGTGAACTCTGGTCCCCAGGGTTGCAGTGGAGCTGGGGATGTTCTGCAGTGTGGCAATGTGTGGTTTCAAACAGCACAGAATAGATAAATGAGAGAACTAGTTTCTTCACCCAATTTATTTTAGCTGTTAGAACATATGGTTTCTCTGAGTGTAGTAGAAATGTATTTCCAGTCAGAAATTTAAGCTTTTAAAATTAGCATCTTGCCTTGAAGCATATAATGTGAAAATATGTGAGAGACTACTCAGCAGTTTCCTAAGCAGTCAATAAAAAGTTGTGCTGTGATTTTTGCCATGGGATCTAAACAAATTTATTGTAAATATATGTAGAATAAAACTGGAATGATGCAATAACCCAAACTATCTCAGTTATATGAGAGGTTTTTATTTAGGTATCATCTACACACTGACCTTTGAATCTTTGTATTGTCTTTTCCAGTATCTCAATAGGCTCTCTTTAAATTAGTTAAAAATAGTTCATTTTAAAAGGCTAGTCAGGTCATTACATATAGTGCAAACTATTTAGTTCTGAAAAAATTCCATCATATAAATGAAAGTTTCATGTATTGCTTTCAATACAGTAATTTTTTTATGTTTAGAGGTTGCAAAAAGCTGGGTCAGGTGTAAAGTAACAGAATAATAGTAGAAGATATGCTATGCTAAGATGCTTCAGCTTTTCCCATGTTGTATTTTATTGCAGTTTATGCTCTTTGATCTAAGAGAATCAGTTTACAATCATATCTGCTTAAAAAGCTTCATTGTTTTACTTTCCTTTGAAAGAAACTAACTTGATGTTGTCATGTGTATATTGTGTAGCTCTGGAACTCATCTTTAGTGGAGCAGGTTCCCAATGGAAGTGGAGTTGAATGCCTTGGTTCAGTGTAGTAATTTCAGAAGTGGCATTTAGCAGGATCTTGATTGATCAAGAAATCAAGAGTCTAGAAATCTTAGAAGAATATTAATTAAAATTAAAATTCTGTTTTAATAGGCAGATATGGGTCTGCTGAAAACAGTGTCCACTTGACCAAACATATGTTGGTTGCTTTTTGGTTTTGCAGTTGCTTTTGGTGTTCTCACAGCTCACTCTGTACTTGTTAAATATGAAACTCCCAAGATATTTTGTGTTACATTTGTGTTCCAGTTAATCCCACATCTTAATTGAGTGGAAAAAATGATTCTGCTAGTTTTCATTTTCTGTCTTTCAATGTAATTGCATTCTTCTGTTGTATTTTTTCCCTTTAAAAAATGAGTTATTCCACTCTTCCCTCTGTGTGCATTTAGTGAATATTTTTCTTTTTATAATGCCCTTTCTGAACCAAGTAAGTCAGTTAATGATATTCCTGTTATTTGTTGGTTAATCTAAAAAAAGGTTTAGTCCAATGCTAAATCCCATTTTTATGTATGCTGAGAGGTCATCTGTTCTCTTGACAACTGCACTAGAGGGAAGGCTTTGATAATATTTTGGTTTCTTTAAATATACTTTTGGTTGATATGGTAAGCTGAGCTCAGGAACCTGCCTAGTGGTATGGTGATCCCCAAATGAAAGGATCCAAATTTCCAGTGCACCTGCATCAGTTGAAAGCACATTTTTGGGCAAAAGTAGGGCTAACTGCATTAAAATTTCTTTGTGGCATTTAAGTCAAAATCTGAAGGTAAAAAACAATTTATTACGTGCATTTGACACTGTAGAGCACTGTTTATTAAGAATCTTGTGTTGGTTTTTAGGGAAAAGAAGTAGTTTATTCAGCTTTTTGTTTCTGTATAGTTTTTCCAATTTGTACATTACTGGAATAAAGTAAACTCCAAAATAAATGTTCTCTGGAGTGAAAATTTTCATTTGTCAATATGAATTCACAAAACATAAATTGTAATGGTATTAATAGAAAAAAGATCTTGAACTGTGATTCAGTTGTAATTTTCCAACAGTTTTGTAACAAGAGAAAGGTATGTCAAAATAAACATTGAGAAAATAATGTTTGCTTGATCAGAAAACTAATTTTTCCACTGGCTGAGTGTAATCTCTTACAAAGAAGCACTCAGGCACTCAAAAGCTGATTTGTGTGCTGCATATGGAGCCTGGTTAAGTTCAGCAGTACATATCACTGCCCTATATTATTTTTCAAGTTGACCTTGGTTTGCTTTACAATAATATAGGCTGTGAAAATTATAATGTATTTTTAATATTACATTCTGGTGTAAACCCTGAAAAAGTAGCTGTAAATTCTATAGAAAGGTCTGGAATTGATACATAGTGGCTAGGAATGGGGAATTCAGGATTGGGTGCTTGCAATTCTCACTGCCTTGCTGAGTCACACTGGGCAAAAACTCATAGAACCTTCTTACTTCCATTTCTTCTCTGTAAATTCAGTTAATCCTGGGTTTTCAAAAGGTTAATTTGTGAATAAATATAAAGGCTCTAAGACTGCTGAGTGAGAGTACTTTATGAGGAAATATAGTATTGAAATGCCAGATTCTGAATTACACATCAGCGATCCTATCAGGATATATTTAAATTCTAATGAAAAAAGCCTTCTTATTAAAGAAAAAGAATCAACCACTTGGACTATTTTTATATCTGGCAAATATTCAGTCTAGCAGTTTACAGATTAATTTAGTTTCATAATGTTCTTTCCCACTGGAAACAGGGCAATATATCAATGACCAGTATTTCAAAGACTTCTGCAGCAAAGGTGTTTGTGAACAAGGTGCTCCTGAATAAGGTAAGAACAGAATTCCAATTGCCAGTGAAAGTAGGCTTGTTTCACTGAGATAAGGTCACTGAATGTTAATGATTTTGAGAACTTTGTTGTACCTCATGTATTAGTTGCAACAGCACCTCTATTGTCAGTTTGAGAAGACTTTGGGGTATCTGTAGGAACAATAGCTGTAAAGAAAGTAACAAGATAGGGTTCCTTTTCTTTCCAACAAGCCTCTCTTTCAGCCCAGGTAGCCCTTATCTGGTCCTTTGTGCTGGATCTAATAAAGCTGAAGCTTGTTGACACAAGTGTACAAGAGGAGGAATAACTTCACTCAACCATGCCTATTCTGAATAAATAAATAAACTCTGATTCTTTGGGAGGAATATCCATAAGTTTTGGTGGATGTATGTGGTAGTATCTTCAGTGAGCTTGAGTGTTCAACATGCAATTTAAAGATGTGCAGATAATGTTACAAGAGAGCAGAATGTTTTTCCCTTCTATAGAGCTTGGTTCCCTGAAATCACATTGAGGTAACTTCATTTACAAGATAGAGAAGGCAGAAATAGAGAGCACCCCGAGAAAGATCAGTAGTAGATATGGAAAGATTTGTTTAATGGACTACTTGTTCACTTTTATACAAACAGGAAGAGTCTGAAGGTAATCTTGTGACAAGGACAAACCCTTAAAAAACCAGTATCAGTGAGACAGTAAAATTCTTTTGGGCATCAGCTATTAATTAAATCATGTGGCTAAGGAATATAAATGGACAGTTTTTTGTAATTTTCCAGACTTGGTATATTGCTGTGATCTCCCTTTGAAATATTTATTGGTTGTGTTTGTCCATAAGGACAATAACTATCACCAAGAACCACAATGACAATTCTTCAGTTTCTTATTCAGCCTTAATGATTTGTGCATTCAATTCAGCAAATCTGTAAAAATTAATGCAAATTTTATTTTTATTTTTGCTTTAAAGTTGATGTACCGTTTCTTCTGTTGAAGAAATTAAGAAAATTGTTAAATACCTTTATCAAAATCAAATAAGTGAACTAATTTCTGTAATGACTAACCAAAACAAAATTTTTAGGTTTCTTACACCTAGCAGTCTGTTAATAACTTGTGATTGACTATATACTTGTAGTTCTATTGTAATCTAATTTTCAGGCAAATTTAAGCGTTTTCAGACAAACTGAACATTAACCAGAAGAAAGAAAGCTGTGTAAAAGTCTAAAAATAGTTTTTGAGCTAAATGCATTTTGTGTTGAGATTTCTGATTCTGCTGTCTGGTCACAAGAGAGTTTTCTGGCCTTTATTGTGATTATGGAACACCAAGGTTGTGTTCTGTGGGATCTGAGAAACTTTCTCATTTGAGAATGTCTTTGAATTTCAGGGAGTTGGGTTACATGAGGTTTTACTGACATGGGCAGGGGCTGTAAGATCAGATACTGGATTAATTCTTTTTAAGGCTACACTGTACTGTGTGATGATGGCATATGTGACAACTGAAGAAAATGGTGTTGGGTCCCCTGGGAAATTAACATGTTTAATTGAAGGAGGGACAAATTGACTTAATTTACATGACTGTAATAGACTCTAATGTTAAAATTTGTCTAACTATTGCCTTTTAAAATAATGGAAAGGTACTGAGTTGATGTTACAGAAATTCTTGTTAATCTTTCTGAGGATTTGTGGGGACCTGGCTTGTACAGAAGATTTTAAAAATATGGAACATCTTTAGAAGGCTGCTTGGGACTTGACTGCGGTATCACTTGAAGCTGATGTAAACTCATAGTAATTTTTTTGTTTATGAAAACATTAAATATAAGTTTAGAAATTGTTATTTCAGTAACCATTCCATTTCTTGGAATGTACCAAAGAAATTCTCTAAGGTGAAAGAATGCAGGAACAAGGTCAGCTGTGCCATTTGATTCCAAAACACCTTTCTCCCCAGTTAAACATCTTCCCCTGCCATCATCAAATTTCGTCATTTTCTTTTCAGCATGTGAGTGAGAAAGGATGGATCATTAGTTACAGTGATTCTACCTTTTCACAAAGGTCTGCTTAAGAATAGCAGGATAGATCTGTTGGTTTGCTCTCTGATTGTCAAGTCCTGCTGGAAGCAGTGTGTAGCAAACCAGGGTATGGTCCAAACTTTGCCGGCTTTGATTTAGGAACATGGAGGCTCTTCTGTTAATGTAACATATTTGTGAGTGATTTAACCATGTTTTATGTTTACATGAGACATAATGTAAATCCTCATACTAATCAATTGAAGGATACTCTGGAAAGACAGCTGTGCTAACAAACCTTAGTATATGACACACAGCAAATGCAAATGTAGCATCTTAGTTATTTTTGCATTATGTATGTGCTTTTCACTTTGTAATGAGCTCTGCAGCATTTTCCAGCTTCAGATTTCTAGTTCTGAGGACATTTTTCTTTTCCAAGATACATTTGCATCCAGCTGTATTCTGTATTCTCAGATTTTCTAAGCTCCTTGCCTACGGTGTGGAAGTTCACCTCGCTTGGAGGTGGGGCCTTTCCTGCCAGCAGCTATTGAGCTCTGAGAGCTGCTGGCTGCCAGGGGCTCTTCCAGGCTTCTTGGCAGTGAGCAGGGCAGTTCTGTGAAGCTGCAGTTCTGTGAAGTCTTGAGAACTTCAAGTTACCCTGGCAGTCTTATGGCTTTGAAATCCTCTTCTCTGACTTGGAGAGTGGGGCTGCACTGAGGGCTTCAAGGGGCAGCATTTCCTGATCTTGGAGCAGAACATTAGTGCTGCAGTAGGGAGGTAAAGTGTCTGTCAGAAGCACATCTGTGATTTGGCCTCCTCTGATCAGAGGTGCCAGCACAAAACTCATTTTAATCAATGAATTGTCATTTTCTGATAACCCCTATGTTCAGCTAGAAGTTCCTATCACTTGTGTTGTCTGGAAAGAAAAGTTCCTGAGTATTTAATGGTGTATTGATTTATATGCTAACCTTGCCATTACCTAATCTAATTTTGGAGATAAATGTAAAACTGTTGAATACTAGTTGTTGATCTGCACAGTGTATTTTTCTCAGTGTTTTTAAAATACAGAGATGAGGTTTTCTGATTTTCAAGGAATTGTAAAGGTGTAAGGTTGATTGCTGATCAAGCTGAGCTGATGAAACTTATCCCTCATTTTGGAAGAATTTGCTTTCTTTCTAAAGACAATCATGTCAACCCAAAGGGAACCAAAGTGTATGTAGGGATGTTCCAGTGCAGAAATGAATTTGCAATCATTCTACTGCAGTTATGGATGAGTAGAATAATAAGTCATTCATAGTCCCTTTAAACCTCATGGAGTAAGTGGGATGAAGATGAGTATGGAGCACAGTATTATGTGTTTGCATTTCTTTAGTTAAGACATGAAATATAGGTAGCTTTGGGAAAAAAAGGACAAAAGTTAAACTTTATGAATTACTTTAAGCTTGTATAACAGATAAGCTGAAATATTCATCATAGAATGAGGAAATCAATACATTCAGGCTTAATGACAAAGCACTTGTGTCTGTGCTCTGGAGTTTGACAGTTACAGAAGCTTTGATTTCATGTACACAGTCTGCTCTGAGCCAGGGAAGTTTGCATTGCTGCGTTGGCTGGTTTGGAAAGGGAGAGCTGGGCTGGGGCCCTGGTCCGGCATCCACTCCCACAGCAGTGCTGCTCCTGAGCCACAAAGCTGCCCTTGCCTTTGACTTTCACAGGGTGAGGAGTACTTTTGAGGATACTAGCTAGATGAGTAAATATGTACTTCAAACGGCCATTAGAAGGCAATCTTTTTGAAATATTCTCTAGGTATGTTTTTCTGGTTTTCCTCTACCTTTATCAGAATAACATCTGTTCAATTCCCAGTTTGTTTTATGCTTTGGCATCTGTTCTCTGCAGTTGCAGGAATGTAATTTCTGTAGCTTCTGGTGTTGTCTTTTAACTGTGAGTTGCATAAATAAAGTTAGCTGCCAAAAATAGTTTTTATTTTCTTCTTAGACAAAGAGGATTTAGATGCTGAAAAAGTCTGATAGCTTCTTTTCTTGCTTGACTTGCATTTCAATGGCATTGTGAGATTTTCCTTTTAGTACTGACAGGTCTTTAGGTATAACTAAAAGGATAGTTGGTTTGAATTTTCTGTGTTTCAGCTAGGTGAATTCACAAAATATATCAGAGAATTTGACTGCTGGCCTTTCCTCTAGCACCTGCCTGTATTCCAGGTCTGAATAAATGCATTGATGCTGCATAGTGTTCCAGGTGTCCTTAGCACTCTCACAGTTATGAAAGGATTATGAATTCCTTGGGTCCTATTATAATACTATATACCATTGTTCATGTGGATACAGCAACTCACATTATTTTTAGCCATCTGTATGGATTTTTGAATTTTGCTTCTTCGAATGCCAGCATTCTTCTTTAATACAGAAGCAGACATAGACATCTGCCATAGGATTTCACATGAATAGAAATATTAAGAACTAATTTTTGGCATTAAGGTATGAATTGGGGTATACAAGAAGCAGATAATTTAGAGAAAAAATAGTCAGTTTTCATTGATGATAAGTTTCCAAATATAATAATACTTATTCTCCTTACCTTTTTTTATTGTAGCAAATCTCATTTGCGTTTCCACAGTGTATGCTAGAGAATTAAATAGAGTGATGCAGTCAGTTTTCACTTACTCCTATTAAACTAATTTTGGACTAATAGGTAAACTATTTTTGCTCAGCAGCAATAACCTCAGCAATGACTTATCAGTTAGAAATATTGTGTACATTTTAGTTCTGAAAATTTACTGAAACTTGCTCAAGGCTTGAGAAATTTAGTAGATTTTCCTGTTTCTGACTATCTTCTTAACCGTGACTTTCACTTATGACTATTAAGTAATACTGTTATTTCAGAATGTATTTAGGTCTTTAACCTTTTAAGATCTCATTTCTGCTTTGGCCAATAGCTAATGTGGAGGTCACGTGCCTTTTTGCTGAAGTCATATTGCATAGTCATCTACATCAACTTGGAAGTGTGAGTGGATTGCATCTCTTCTTATTCCAGATTGAGTGAGAGGATTCTTCTAGAAAAGAAGTTTCTCTAAAATTCCTTTTTGTGAAATATGTTGGAAGTCAGTCTTTGTAATTCTTCACAACTGATCATTTTAAATTTTATTTATAAGATTGAATTTCTGAGGGACTAAGTCCTTTGATGATTTTTCCAGTTGTAATTACAATTTCGCAATTGTTTTACTGTTCCTGTTTATTCTGCAAGGGTGTTTCTGGAGCAATTAAATGGCTCCTATCACCAAGCCAGCTGAGAATGGGAAATGTATTTGAAAATCCTATGAAGCACAGAGGCATCATTCTCTCACATTTGTTTTCAAGATTTTACTATGAAATTAAAAATGCGTTCTGGAAAATCAGATGACAAAAGAACTCTTACTAGTGCTGCAATTCATCTTCCTGTTTTGTTTCAACTAACTAGACCAGATGGCAACTTTCTTGGTTTTCTACACTTGTGATAACTCAGTGCAGATTGATAGTGTAAGTAAAATCTGAGATTCCATTTTTGTATTGGTTTAGATTTAGAATAATCTATTGCTGAAGCTGTGTAACAATAACTTCTTTCTAGCAACATTTACAATAATTATCTACAGTGATGCATTTGAGCTTAGCAGTTGAATTGGACTCCCATAATTTATATTTATGCAGATATACCCAATGGTGTGGCAAGTGTGGTTTATTTTTTCACAGTGATTGTGGTGCTGCTGACAGTCTTCAAGAAGCTCGTTTCTCCAGGTACTCTGAAATGGCTTGAATAGAGCAGTGCAGCTCAGAGGCCTTGCTCTGAAACCTTGAATCATTTGCTATGCTGTATAGATGTGGTAAGCACAGATTGTTCTAGGTGCCCTTGGGTTTTGTGCTTTTAAATTTTTTTTTAATGTTTTCATTGTGTATCACTATAGGGTGATACACAGTTTGGATTCTGTGTGAAGATAAAATATTTTATAAGATTCAAGATGAGATGAATGAAGAAAGAAAGAAATAAGAATCTGTTTTGCAGGCATATTTAAATTCCTAATTAAAGACTGTTTCCATTGCACTCAGCTGATTGTGGATTGGATCAATAGACTGCAATAGTGATTAATATCTGCAAGACCACATTATTGTTCAATCCAGATAAAATAATTCTGGCTACAAATAATTAATAGATGTAAGAAAGAAATCCTGTCCTCACCCTGCTTGTTCTTCCTTGTCTCCTGCCTGATCTGTTAACATTGTTTTTTTTGATCTAAAGGTTTGGAAACTTGGTGTTGCAAGGCTTGATTTATAATCTGCCCCTAGAAATTTTCTTCAGCGTCAAAAGTTTCTGTATGTCTATAATGTTGGAATAAGATATGCTCACATTTCACTTTAGAAATATCTTGATCTTATAAGAAAAATATAGACCTTCAGACTACAAAATGGACTCTGTATTTTTCATTCCAAATATTGCAGACTTTTTTGTACATTTTAACAATATGGTGACCTTTTAGAGCTTATAGAGGTCTTCTTCAGAGCTGATAGGTACTGTAGATTTTTACCTGCTGATACTGATTTACTTTCCTTATTGTCCCTATCAGATTTATTCTAGAGGTGTTTTAGTAAATCATCCAGCAATCTGGTGGACTTCGGTGCCATGTTTAGTTGTGCCAAAGTCTTAGTTTGGTATCTCTTTGTATTTAGGCCTCCCTTTTGTCCCCCTTTTATTTTTAATTTTACTAGCTTACCTTGTCACAAGACGTTATTCTGGTGAATTGTTTGTTTAGCTTGTCTTAATTTCTGTAGAGTGGTTCTGAATCCCTGAAATTGTTCCTTTGTGTGGACTATAACCTTATGGGATTCTCAGTAATGGTTAAAACTCCTCTTGTTATGATGAAACATTTTCACTCAGTAGTAATAAGCACACCAAATACAAATTCTATTTTTCACTTTATTGTAGGGTTTTTGTTTGTGCATCTGTGACAATGCAAAGGTCTGCTTTCTTCTCCTAACTTCCTCCTTCCCTTGTACAGAAGGGCTGAAACTGGAATGGAACAGCTTTGGACAAAATCTTTCTCCTGCTAGTAGTCACTTTCCATTATCTGTTATTGGGGAAATAGCATACTCCACATGGAAGAAAGCTCCAGGGTACTGATGAGGATCATGTGGAGTCACCTACATTTGTCTGCGTAGAGCTGAGCTTTATTTAGAATGGTTAATGCTGATCAGGAGCTAACAAAGCTCCTGACTCCCTGCCAGTTCCATGCACAATTACCCTGGTCCCTGGAGTGTGGTGCTGAGGCACTGCAGCTGACTGGTAATGCAGCATCATGCCACAATTAACCCTGCTGAGCCAGCTCCAATGTTTTCCCCATCTGTAGTCTGCTTATTTTCCACCCAAAAAAATCTGCTAACAACTGAAAGCTGAATGTAGTCATCAAATTGTCCACATGGAATTCTATTATTTTGTATGAATAAAATGAGCCAGTTCTGATTTTGTGTCTTGGGAAGTTTCACAGAATGCTCTTTACTAATTACAGTAACCTACAGATGCAGAAATCTTTTCCTGCTCATTTTTCCCTGGCTGCCAGGTCAGCTCTCTATAAATGCTGATGCACATCCAGCTTTCTCCCAGCTGTTTGCCTACAAATTGCAAATCAATATTTGATCGTCGGCCAATTGCCTTCTCTGGACTTGGTTGAAGTAAAGAATTTTTTCTTTTGAAAATAATACATGTCTAAATAATCATTTATTTACAAATAATAAATGGCATTTCTTGGAAGTAAGAAATTCTATTTGTTATTTGTAATAATAATGGCTGTTTCTCCTTGTCCCTCTGGCTCCCATGCCAAGACAGACTTCTGTGACTTGGTGTGATGGAGAGAATGAGCCTTCTCCAGGAAACTCTCCTCACAGATAAGTGTGCATTGTCTGAAAGAAGCCAGGCTTGGTGCTTGTTGGCTCTAACAGCTTCAGGGTTGGTACATCAGAGACACAGTGTCTGTGGAAAAGGTAGGTCTTGCTCATATCTCCATTCCTCTGCAATTTAAATTCAGGTGTCTGGGTTGCTGAACGACAAAATCAGATAGTTAATCTGAAAAAAGGAGCTATCATATAGATTCACAAAGTTTATCCTTCCATCTGTTTTTCAGTTAGCAATGAGAAATACCTCATAACTTTTAAACAAAATATGCAAAATTTAGGAACCAGAATATGTATATGTAAGATACATATTCTATATATGTAACTATTTAGACAAAGAACTTTGCATAATAGGTTGACATTTGTAACAAATTGTTTTGAACTTGATGCAATAGCTGCAGTAATAGGAAAAAAATCCAATAGTTATGAGAATGTCATCTGGATGTCATCTCTTCTTTAGGAAAGCATGTGAAATCTAAAAGTCAAAAATCCAATTCAGCACATTTTTAAAATAACAGTTTTGAAAACCATAGAGTTTTGCAATTGATGTTTTGATGTGTTTTGGTTTATACACTATTCACTGTCAGGTCCTTTAACTGTTTCCCCTTTTGTGTCAGTTCAGGCCAGCTGGTAAGATCAGTAAAACTGTTCAATGATACCAGTTTTGTGGCTGGTGCCCTGGGAGTCTTTTAGGTCATTCATCCAGCAAAATTACCCTCACATTGCAGTAACTTCAAGTGTCCATGAGTGCTGAAGTGTCCTAATTAATTTGTCTTCTTAGAACTAACATAAGAAGATCCTGTTTCATTCTGAATATGGGTAACTAATTGGTAACAAGTACTTCTGTTTATCTGGCTTCTAAAATTAACATTTTTCGTATTATATATAATTTATATAATAATATTGTTGTTGCAATACAGTGAAAAGCACTGAGTGATAAGCATTGCTCTGTTTATCTTGAACCAGAATTCAACTCTGTTTCCTAGAAATTCAGAACCATCTTATTCCTGTAAAAAGCATAATATTTTATCTATGTTTGCATTTTGCATGTATGTGAAATTATGAAGTAAAAGTATTTTTTTGGTTGTTGGAAATAGAACCATATGATGATAAAAAGGGAAAAAACCAATTTGATTTCTCAAGAGAAATGCTTCTTCACTAGACACATAAATGGACACTATATATTCTTATCTAAGTTCCTTTGGGGAAATTATTGGTGCTGTCTTAACTGGATGGTTGAATGCTTAGTTGATTTTTTAAAGAATGAAATAAACTTTCTCCCTTGTAATCCATCATATGAAAGAATTGCTTATAAATGCTCTGGTTCTATAGACATCCACAAAGTAAGTTTTAAAATATGCTTGAAAATAAATGTCATATTGATAGTCCAAAAGTATAAAAGTGATACCTGTTAAAGCCTAGGATCATAGGCATGTTTTCCATGTTTTCTTTTTTCAGAAGACACCCTGAATGGTTTCAGACTGCATGAGTCCAGTTGAGAATCATTGCTTTATTTCACTAGATTTTTCTGGGTTCTAAAAGGATGGAGACTAAGCAGCACCTCTGGCTCTTAATTGCTGAAATCATTCATGCATTAAACAATGCACATGCAAAGCAATTAAATGCTGTCAGTGTGAAGTCTGTTTATACAGTTTTGTTGTAAGACCTGGAGAAGTACTTAAAATAGCAATATCTAATAATAGAGAATGTATAATAGAAAGACTTAATAGTGTGGAACAATTCTTTCTGCAGAGGGTTTTGCAGAAGACACACAGACTGTCTCTCAGTGCCCAAGGTACTAACGTTGCTGAGCACCAATCTTGGGCAGCTGCTGTGGCTTTTTGCAGCCACGCCTTTACTCAAAGTTGGCCCTTGGTGCTGCTCGATGCAGGAGCGCCTGTCCTGCCCGAGGCTCTGCAGTCCAGCTGTTGCCAGCTGTGGCCCTTGGTGCAGGAGCGCCTGTCCTGCCCGAGGCTCTGCAGTCCAGCTGTTGCCAGCTGTGGCCCTTCAGCTGCCCCAGCAGGGATGGGATGGGATGGGACGGGATGGGATGGGACGGGATGGGATGGGATTCCCAGGGCAGGTGCCCGGGTGGGTTCCCAGCCGAGCTGCCCTCCAGCCAGGGCAGGGCCGGTGTTGCTCGGTGACATCAGCGCTGTCCCTGTCCCCAAGCTGCTGATGCCCAGCAATGGGACAAAAGCCCCGTGCTCAGGGGCACAATTCAGTGATGGACAAAAGCCTTCAGCCTGGGAAATGCTCCCATCCGTAACACAAATCCTCGCTGCAATGCCATCTGCATCCTTTCTTTCTTACGCCCGCAGAATCCTCACCTCATTGTTTGTGTTTTTTAGCAGTTTGAGATGTGCACAGTCAGTAAATTTATTGCCACCTCTTATGTTAAAATTAAACAGAGAAAGGTTCATAAATTTAGGAAATACGGAGTCAGGCCTGTAGGTTTTCTAGCTTGTTTCTGAGTAGGAGGAAACAAGTGTATTTTGCCAAGTATCTTTAATTGTAAAAATGTTAACAGTAGATCATTCTGATATTTTTGCATGCAAGGAAAGAAGTAAGATACTATTTTACTGTTACAAATGGTTGAATCATTGGGATTTAAAATGTTTAACTATTTAATTTTCAGTCTTCTGATTTTAACAACAGAAATTTTTGGCATATACTTGATGCTTTGCAGAGATAGTTTATTTCAGTCTTCTATTTACATGGTGATCTCTTGCAGTAAAGAAAGGGAGGGGGAATGAAAAAGGAGAAAGAAGGATGAAAGTTCACTTAGAGAAAGGGCTTGCTTGGCTTACTGTGTTACTGCAGTGGATGGCGGCACTCAGAATAGGTGAGGAAGAAATTTTAGTTTAAGGAATTACATTGTCAGCTAGAACTCAAATAATTGATTAATTTCTGCAACATAGCTTACACATGTCTCTGCATCTTATTCAAAATGAGCCAAAAATATTTGTGATTTTATAGTCAGGTTTACTTTTATCAGATGAAATACAAAATTTCTGCTTTGGTCTGGAATGCTGTCCAGCTTCCTTGTCACATTATCTGAATTCTGTGCTGCCAGCAAGGGTGAGTTGTTTTGCTGGATTGCACAATTTCAGGAAATAGTGATAGTTTCTCTTCAAAACCATCGACCGTTTTAAATTATAGTGTCCATTATCAGGAAAATAAGCTTTCTAGCTTGCACTTCTTTCATGAAAGCTTAGTCTTGTCCAGATGCAGGTATGTCAGTGAACTGGTCCTTTGATGTAATAAACCAAGCATGCATTCCTAGGCACTTCTAAAAGTATGAAATCTTTTGAAGTTTTGTGGCAATTGTAAGCAAAAGTTTTTGGCCTGAAAGCTGCAGTGCTTAATGACTTGTGTGCTTGAAATTAGGGTATTGTAAGGCAAAAAAATAATAACTGATAGTACCAGCAGCATATGCAGTGACACCCTTCCTATTCCATTGCATTTCATGTGAGACAGATTTATGTACAAGAAATTAAATCTAAAGGATTTACATTATTTGGAATAGGATTATGTTAAAAACAACAAACAGGGTTTCTTTTTTCCTAAATTACAGGAAAGCAAATTTTCTGACTTTGAAACTTAGTGCCAAGGTTTTTCTAATTCTGAAATGTGTTCTTTTATTTTGCTGTCTCTTTTCTTTTGCGCCAGTGGGGTAGCACAGTATAATGTCACTTCTAATTTCTCCTACTTTGAATGATTTTCGAGATTTTTTCCTTCCATATCAAAGATGGTGTTTGGTGGCAATTCCTCATTAGTCTCAGTTTATTTATGGGTTTGCTTATCCCCTTTGATAATACTTCTCAATCTTGCTCCCCATGTTATGTAGAAACATAACATAGAAAAAATGTTATGTAAGAAACATTCTTTGCTTAATATTAAAGAAATAGTATTTCTAATAATCTAGAAGTGTATTATTTTACTCCTGTCTTTCTGTCCCCAGATGTATCTGAATCTTCATATAACACACCTGAATGTTCTTGAGGTGGTAAAATTTGCTCTCACTATCACTGCCTTGATTGCTCCAGGCTTTTAGTTATAATGTGTTGTTCTTTCATTTCTCTCTTTGCTTTCTGCTTTTTAATAGGTAGACATAAGATTAAATTTTAACATTCTTTAATAGACATGTTTGACAAGCACAGAAGTTAATGAGGTAGTATTAATAACTTTTTATCAAAGTATTTACTTGGGGTTTTAGATCTTAAAATTTACATTAGACCTGACTTTAATATCATATTTTTAATTAAAAAAGGAGGTTTAATGAAGCCATGTTTGTAACTAGGGAACATTTTCTACTATGCTGCTTTGTTTTGGTTTCATTAAAAAGTAAATGGTCCTACACATAAGATTCAATAGATAATGAATTCTCAGTTATGGCTTGTAATTTGAATAGAAATGGGGAAGTCTGGCATTATGGAGAAATTGGATCCATAGGTATGACAGTCAGGACTAGTCTTTAATTGGTTCAGTAAAATCTAAGTGGATACCATTTATTATATTGTATTTAAAAGAAAAATCCCCACAACCAACCAACCAAAAAAAAAAAAATCCTTACTTTTTCATCATAATCCACTTGAGAACTTATTTTTGAACAAAACCTTTGTGCTGATAAAAATACTGCCTTTTAGATGTGAGCATTATTTCACATTGAAATATGGAGAATTTCAATGGCATCCTTTTTTTTTTGTACTCTTAAGAAAACAATGAACACTTTCTTTGCATAAAATAACAACAACTAGATAAACAAAATTGTATGACACCCTGAAAAGAGAAATAATTTTGTCATCAGGTTGCAAACAAGAAAATTTAGATTAATTTTGTGTTCTTTGATTTGACCATCATTGTATGGATGACACATAGGTTTACACCGATGGAAAAATTCACCTTTAGGTGTATTGGAGAATTTGTAAGAAAACTGTATAACACAATTTTTATAGTTTTTTAGAATGTTTAGTGTTGAGTCTTTTTATTTCTAAGAAAAATGCATGGATGGGATACTAGTTTTAATAAAGAATTCAAAAAAGCTACCTTCAAACTTGCTTTGTTTGACAGAGAGTGAAAACAAATACACACAAAGTGAAATTTCTCCAGCATTTTTATTCTGTAAGGCATATTCTTCCAACAAGAAAGTAACCCCACTTTTTACTCAGTGATTTTTATGTTGCTGTAACTGCTTTTTGCTCACAGTTCCACAATTGCTAAAACAACTTTTAAAGTCAAACAGTTTTGTTACTGTCCTTTACTGCAGCCTTTTGTTGGGTTGAATATTAGTGTTCTTGTCTCAATTCAAACAAATGTCCCTGAAAAGACTTACTTGGTTTAATGGATCAACCTTGTAAACCAGCAAACAGCTTATAAATAATGTCCTAATACTGGGCTGGTGAAAATTTGATTGAAGAAATTAGTCCAGTCAGCATTGCCCTGTCTAAAAATGTTTGGAATGTTTCTTTAACATTCAGTCCAGCATAGTATTGATAGTGCAGAAGATTATATAGGACAGGAACTGAAAAAGTTTCCAGAAATTATTAGAAAAACCTTCAGAAGAAATTTTTTTCCAAAATCTTGTAGTGTGCTGTCATAACCAGTAATTCTTATTGTTTCAGCTGTATGCACATTTTAATGAAAATTAATTGTTTTGAAATTGTATAGAGAAGCACCTTGTCTGAGTATTTTCTGAGAAACTAAGCTCTGTCACAGGGGAAAAGTTAACCAGGAGCTTCTGAAGCTGGTAAGCTCATGACCAGAGGCTGTTAAAGGCAATGTTGCCTTGTTCTTGCTCCTGGAGCATGCAGATCCTATCAGGAGAAGTGTGTCTTCAGTTACCCCTTCTATCAGACTATCAGGATCTGATTTCTCCTATGTGGATGGGTTCATATGTCAGGATCAATTAACTGAAGGATCTAAGAGTGGGACACTCCCCCCGCCCCTCCCCCAAAAAATTCACCATCCTTTCCTAATGTTGGTTAGAGGTGTGATGGTTACCCCATATTAGTTAAAAAGTAGTAAAATGAGGGGTTATTTTGTGAATTTTCAGCCCACAAAATGGAGAATATGTTTTTATATGTAAGAACTTAATATGACAGCAGAGCTTTTGCACTTTTTTCCCCAACATGCATTAATATTTATCTGTGTCACTTTCTGACAGCTGGCTGTTTATTCTGGATATCCACTTAAGAGTGAAACAATGCTAAATGACAATGAACCCTCATCTTAATTAGGTAAACTGTTGGCTGTGACAAAATGAGTCTCAAACTCCTTGTTTACTTCCACATTTTGTGTAGGCTGCAGGTTTAAAAAGAGGATTTTTTTTTTCCTCCTAGAGCCACTGACTTCTCCCCCTGTAGATTTTTTTTTTAAATGGGTTAACTGAGGTAATTCTTGAGACATTCAAGCTCCAAATATAGAATGACCACAACAGAATTCCAAATGAAAGCTTTGAGTGGCTTCCTACATGTTTTATTTAACAGCTTCTCAATTTAGGGTCACATGTTTTGGATTCCAGCTAGTTAAATTTTTAGCAGTCTTTGAGGATGTAATGTAACATACAAAGCTCTTGCATTTAGGCATTCTCATGGTATATATTCTCAGATATGATAGCTGAAAAGCACAATGTGTTTTTTCCTCAGCTACCTTCAGATAGAACTTGTGAGTTACAAGCCTGTTCTCCTTGGATGTAGACTCCCTTCTGATAGCACTGATCAGTGAGGTGTCTCTTTCCTGGGTCAGATGGTTTTAGGCAGACAGTGTAAAACACACTTGAGAGCTCTTACACTCCTGTTGAGAGCTGTTCACATTGATTTAGTTTAGGAAAGGCTGGAGTTTGCACAGCCTGTCAAATTTGGGTCATTTGAGCTGACTGCAATAACCTCCCATATAAGATTCTGACCTTGCAGCCGTGGTAATCAACCAAGACCATCATTTTCTTGTAATTCTATGTATAATAGTTCAGGTATGTTTGTAGTATCTATGCAATTACCAGTGAATGAGAATCCTGCTGTACTTGCATAATGCAGAGGCATGGAATCATTCCTATATGAAAGAGCTTCAAAAATGGGTGGTGGGACATGGAGACCTAGAAGTATTTGCTCCATGGTTGGTTTGTCATGACAGTGCAGAAAAAGTAGGCTTGATTAGTAAGACATGAACAAGAAATATTTGGGGCTGTCTTTGGAAGTAAATGGGAAAGCTGCTTGTCTCCAGTCTAATAATCCTCCTGCCCTATCTACCCTCTCCATGTCTGCCTGCAGCAATGAAAGTGTTGGAGTTTGAAGCAAGAGCTCTCTTTAGCAGGCTTATATGAAATTCTCATAAAATGAGAACAGCACAACTTCACAGACACAATTTAAGTTGAAATAACTATTTGAAAACCTATTATAGAGGAGTCCCTGCACAAAGAATGTATTAGTTTAACAAAGCAAATTCAGTTAGCCTGGCATGACTTCAGTAACCAGATTCCATGGGAATTGCCTACATTCTGCTAACCCTGTATCAGTGGTTCATGGCCGTTGTATAAACATAATTTTCTAGTTATAGAAGATTTTGAATAAATGTAATTCCTGGCATTATTATCCACTTTTGACTAATACATGTTTTACAAAGTGCAGAGCGCTTTCCTGTGAATGGGCATCCTCTTCCATTATTTACATATTCAAATCATTGTTTCCTCCAGTGTGTATCCTCAAATGAAACCTCATGAAAGTATCTGATGAAAGATGTCAGTTAAAATACCCATTTTATTTTAAAATACCCTTACTTTTTCTTTCTTTGCTTTTACAAAGTGTAGAGGTGTGACTGCTTTGGTGAGTTAAGGCAATTCAGAGATTTTAAAGACTTTTGAGATGAGATAAAAAACCAAATTACACAGCCTTGAAGTATGACAAGGCAGACTTTATTCTACTGCAGTAAGGTATATTTTAAAAATATAAAACTCCCAGAACACAATAATTTTGTTCTTATCCAAGAGATTGTATTATTAACTGGTAATTTAATTTTTTTTTTTTTATTTGAAAGTTTGGTAAACATCCTGAGCTTTCATATGGTACTAAAAGCTGCTTGATGAAGAGGTCAGCTGTAGTTTTGGACAGTTTTTTAACTTGAGTTTTGTCTCCTCTTCCTTACTTACATACATCTGTGCTGAAAATTATCCCCATTTTGGGTCATGATGACATCTTTGTTTTGGCCATCTTTGTTTTGTTCTGGAGCTAATGTAGGTCTTTTCTGGGAACCCCATGTGAAACATACTCGAGCTGCTTTGGAGCCATGACAGAGTTCAGTCAAGATTGCTAATGATTTCTGTTCCAGTTCTATGTGAGAGTATGTTGAGACAAAGGATCTTCAAAATGTGCCATGAATGTAATGATAGGAGAGAAAAAATAGAAAAATACTAAATTTTTGAAGTAGGCTAGAGAAAATAAACCATTTATTCAAATCCACATACGTCTAAAGGAATAGAGTGGCAATCAATCTTCATAGCATCAGGAAGGTTGGGAAATAATGCAGAGCTCATAGTAATGAACTGAACTTACAGCATCTGTCTTCTCATATCCATTTCCCACTGCAGCTAAAAGATGAGGAGCCCTAAAAGAACTAATTTAAAACCACAGTTTTTAATTTTGGGCTGTGGTGTTGTTTTGCTTTTCATATGAGAACCTAATGAACCACAGCATGCAGATCACAGTTTTGTTCATTAAATTTTAGGAATGTTCATTTCTTATATGTATTTATAATAAGCAGTTCCTGTTTATAATAGGATGCAGCATGATGCTCAATATAATTTTATAAGGCAAGATGGAAATGAGTTGTTTATATCTTGAAAATACAAAAATATGTTTGAATGTCTTCTAAGGATGCAATAGCCTTGTTAGGAAAATGTACTTCTGTTGAATCAGAGGAATTGGAGCATATTCCTAAAAGGTATGCACATTTTTAATTAATAAAAAAAAGGACTGGTGTTGGTAGTCCATGCTTCAGTCCTGAAAAAGTTCTTTCTGCATTACACTTAAGTATTATCCTCTTATGTCTGAGGATGTATTTGGAAGTATTGGCATATAAATGTCCAGGTAAATATCTTTCTTTCAGAAGGGATGTATTTCTGAGGATTATACAGGTGCAGGAGGGTTGCAGCTATAACTACCTTTGTTTATAAAATATGTGTACTATGATTTATAATAAATTTTGAAAGTGTTTAAATGCCCTTGTTTACGGCAAGGAACAAGGAAAAACTTTTTTCCCATGTGTTTTTTTGTTTTTATTTATTTTAACTTAGTAGAGTTATGAAGGATGCTTTTGTGGTGATTGGAGCAAAAGTAAGGAACAAACAGATTTCTGGATCCAGTTAATGAGTTAGCTGAGATTAATTTCTGCAATCTAAGATGCTGACAAAGTAGATTCCAGTAGGGTTTTTCAGAATATTTATGGCAATTATAAATTTCAGTGTGAGATGCAGAAAGACCACTGTCTTCTTTAAGCCTACTTTTGTCCAAAGGAACTTTGAAAATGTTGCAGTCCACATTTTTTGAGAGCTTTCATACTTCTTACAACATTATTAGGGAAAAATTACTTCTTGGTCACAGAGTGGAAAAATTAGGTTGCTTTATTAAAATGAGAGTTTTGAAAGGTCATTTTTCTCTCCCAATGTTTTATACCTGCCAGTTACAAGCAGTAGCCATATCAACAACAATTTGTCTGATTTTTTCTATAACAAAATTAACTATAGAACATATTATGAAACCTTTGTTTTCATATGACACATGCAATTTAAAATGAATTCTGTTTTTTGTAGTCCTACTTAATTAGCAAAACAGCTTGTATGTGGAAAAATATAAAATAAGGCTGATTATATTAATCTAATTTGGTATCTTTTTGAGATACAAGAGTTTGGTTTTCAATGTTTTATGATAGCACACATGCAGATGACATTTGTATTATACAGTAAAAGGCTATGAAGCAAGTCCACGTTGTGCCTGTTCTGGCTGAAGTTTGATGCTTTTAGGTTGTTGCTGTCAGTACTGTTTTGTTCTGAAACAGTGAACACGTTAAAATATCCTTAAAGAATTTTTTTCTTTTAACCCCAGCTATGACCCTTCAGCATAGATTATAGACAGGGCTAAGAGTTCTATCTAAGTCAATGTTAGATGACAAAAATCTTGCTGTTTACCTTATTTATTGAAAACCCCAAATGTTTTGACATGGGTGAACTTTGTGATGGCTTCTGAATGGAAGTGCATATAACTGCAGATTTTATTGTCAGGTGTAGCCAAGATACATTCATGCACAAATACAAAGGCTCATGCTTATAGACACTTAAATACTGGAGGTAATCTCAGAAATTCTGACAAATTGTTTGCTCTTGTCAAAGCCCTGAAGATTCATTAGAATTGCCTGTACTGGGAGTTCATAAAATTTGAAACAGCAATACCCAAGTCTAAGCATAATAAACAAACCTCTTATGGCTAAAAAAAAAAAAAAAAAAAAAGAATTTTAAAATCAGAGCAGAAGGAGTTTGGAGAGGTTTCATCAGAAGTTTCTTTCACACAGGGAGGAAAGTCATCTTTGGGGTGGCTGACAATAGAGCTCCTCATATTGAAGTTCAGTCACGATAAAGAGAAAATGTAGGCAGCAAGACTGGATGGTTTTGGCATTGTAAACACTTGAAGATCAGCATGTTTGATGCATTTGAGAAAATAGTTCATGCACAATGCAGGTCCCAAGAGTACTCCAGATTTCAAGAGAATTAGGTAGAATGATGGAACTATTTTCTTCCTCCTTTGCTTTCAGTTAGTAAGATGAAAGTAATGCTCCCAGTAATTTTATGTGCTCTCAAAGACTCAGAGTGTTCTGTGGCGTGCTCTGCTTGTTCTGCTGAACAATGCTGGCCCACTTGTTAGAGGACAGGTGAAGTGCTAATCTAGGATAATCATTAGCTATTTTTTGAATGATGTCTATGTATGTCCTTTCAAGAGTTCTAGGAATTCCATGGCTTTTCCATGACTAGACTTACTCATTAATTTTTATATGGGATATATGAAGTGTCCCCTTCTGTACTCACAATGTCAACAGAAGTTACGTTTGTTTTTTTCTTCCTTTGTAAGTACGTGAAATCTGTGAGGGACAGTGCTCCTGAATGACTGCCTGGATGGGCAGAAAGAGATTAGGAGGATAAAAGTATCAAGTAGAGACTTTTTCCCCCCAAATGGTTCTTATTTTTGTATAATAGAACTTCGCATTTTTATCTGTTTTCAAAGCCCATTGGTGAGAACAGCCCATTTCTGTCTTATTTCAAAGGAACACCTTCCTGCCTGACTGTACATCTGCAGTCTCTTGCTCCAGCTGTGGCTTTGGTTCATCAATTCACCCAATTCTGGGTGCTGCAGAATTCTGATAATGAGGCTTTGCCATTTTATTTAGGTCATCACAAGGACCCAAGGACAGAAATCAGATAAGAGGAAGCAATTGGAAAGGAAATGTGAAAATTCAGTAACCATATCTTTTAATAGGGAGCTAATTGGGTAAAACTTTTAATCCAGAAGTTTGATTAGCAAAGCCTTGGTTATGATTTAAGACATTATACTTTATGGCCTTTCCTTTCTGGGTGGAAGACATTTTGTGATGTTCAAGGATTCAGACGCTTTAAAATGCAGAGGCTCCCTATGCCTGCCAGCTTTTTCCAGGGAGTCTAGGTAGAACAAGTGTTAGTGAATATGTAACATTTTTGCAGGTAAAATCACTGTGCAGAAGACTGAATATTGGAAAGGTTCTCTCCTTCTCTCCCTCATTTTAAGCATCTTCTTTTTGGTTTAGAGATGTAGTATTTAGCCGCCAAAGATATCCTGGAGTGTATGAAAAAAAATCTCTGTGGAATCCAGGGATTTCATCTAGCAAGTGGATTAGCACTATCATCAATTTGTAGAGTTTTCTTTGATCTTTGAGAGATTGCAAAATTATGATGATCCACGGAACAGAGGATCCAAATAAGATTCAGGAGGTCATTTGTAAAATAAGTGTTGATAGTAGCGCTAAAAGGCCAAGTCAGGCTTGGATTAAATGATGATTTAGCATTATATGAATACAAAAAAAGATTTTGAACACAGTCCACAAACTTAGTCTGGTGTAATTATAAGCATCTGATGCACCAACAGTAAGAGGTGAATTCTGGTAAGTGTGTGCTTGTATTAGAAAAAAATCACAATTAAATGTTTGTCTTTATTCACTGAAAACAAACTGATCTGAAGAAAGTGCAAGATTTCAACAAAGGAAATTATGGAGATGTGTGCCAATAAATATCAGGTTTTGGATGTAAATGTTGAATGCAGGGCCCACTATCAAGTTTTTACTTTACTTTCTTTTTAACCTGTAATTTAAGAATGTGTTGTAACCTAAAACATTTATGTATGACTTCTGGCATATCCTCAAAACATCACTGCATCTTCGAATTAGTGAAACAAAGTGTAAATCCACTACTGTTTATAAAGAAGTGAATATAAAAAGTCTTCCATAATTTTTTGTGTCTTGAAAGATTCAAGGACTCTGAGTAAAAAATTAAAACTTTGAAAGTATTTTAAACTGGAATACTTTCTGGGACAGATATAGACAAAGAGGTGTACTTTTTTGTTTTTTGCTTTATGTAGAAAGTTCTCTTAACCAGAGTGGAATTTACTATTGTTCCAACTTATCTATGTGAAATTATTAGAGAAGTTAGGCTGCATTTTCTTTAAAAGAAAATTGATAAACGTAAGCTTTACATTTCAAGAAGCAAATTAAAATTGTGCCTAAATATCGTTATACACAATCAGTTTGTGGAAATGTAAGTGTGCAGGTATAGCAAGAGTTGAGAAAGGGACATATTTCTACAAAGACATACTTTAAGAACTTAGCCTTGAGTGATAGGGGAGCAGGGAGAGTAGGGAGTTTGTTGTCTTTCAGTTTATTTACTCCCAACCCTTCCATCCCTAATGCAATTTCATGCTGCCAGTGCACACTATCTGGTGCTTGGCTTTTGGCCTGTGGGTAAATATTGATTGTAAGAAAAATTAAGGTTGATGTCCTGTTTGGTTCAGTTTTTTGCTGCAGAGATCAGAGAATCTGTAGTATTAAGGAGTGTGCAAACATACATTTTATATTCCTGTGATTTACCATGTGTTTGACTTCTTCATATCAATTTTGGGGGACTGTATTTAAAGAACGTGGGATATATTTTTACCTATTTCTTTCCTCAGCCTCAGGGGTGTTGTTTGCATTGTTAGGTCATTTCTGTACTGCTGGCTGCTGTGGGATGTAACTTGTCATATTTGCACAAGTTATGGAGAAAGACTTGATGCTAAATCAAGAGAATTTCTGTCATCTAGCAATGCAAGTACTTGAATACTAACAGTGTAGGTGTCATGCATTGCTTCAGTTGTAGGGTGTCAGTATTTCTTATAGAATATAAACTGCTGTCTTGTCATGTCAATAAATATCTTACTACTTGCTTTGTCAATAAGTAGCTTGTTCTGTCTCAGGGCCTGATTGTTTTTTATGGTTCTTAACTAGCAACTTAAGCTCAGTTTTCCTTCAGTATAAAAATATTTTACACTAGTTGGGTGGAGTTTGTAAATAGAACTGACACATTTTGCTAGGCGGGTTTGATGTAGCTGGAAAATGCTGACAGGCTAATAATTGTGTCTATTAGGAATTCAAAGGAAAAACTGCAGAGTTTGTGGGGTTTAGTCATATGTAATATGGAGTCATATGCATTTTTTGTCAAGAGCTCTTTATGGGAAATAAAAATTACAAGAAGAAAACGTTGAAGTATTCTCTGGGAGCAGAAAAGGGGTTAGATTAGTGTAAAAAATGTTCAGTGCATTTGCTTGTCTTGGGTAGTAATTTTTTGTCACAGAAAGGCTGATGAAGATACAGTATGTGCCTGCTGGGATGGGGATAAAAAGATAGTTTTATTTTTGGAAATATTTCAATATTTCTATAATAAGTAGAGCAAGTAAATAGGTGAAATAGATATGCTGGCTTTTATCTAAAAAAAAAAAAGAGAAGAAGAAAGAGTGTATGATAATGCTTTGTTTTGCAAGATCATTGCAATTTGAAATCTAATAAGGATTGGTGGTGAAGAACTATATTGAATTATGGGCATAATTTTCTACTTAAAGAATAAATACAGTTGCAGTTGGGTATATCCTAAATTGTGACTGTAAGTCCAATTTCAGCACTCTAGAGCGCATTTTTAGTTCCAAGCTGATTATATTGTGGGACAAGAAAATATGACTAGTTACCAACATATGGAAAGTTATTGTAAAGGAAACAGAGTAATTATTGTAGGCATTTTACCAGATGGTTTGTTATCTAAAAACAGCATTGCTTTGCGTTTATTTTTCTGTCTTTGCAATCAGAGTGAGCAGAAGGAACATACCCTAAAGAAATTTAGGATGGGATGGTGCCATGCTTCAATCTGCTTGTAATAACAGCTTTTCAGTTTCCAAATATTTATCTGGCAGATCTCTACATGTTTGTGGTGGAAAATGGCATTATTTTTTATGTGCTAGGTACCACAGCAAGGAGTTGCAGGTGCACCTACAGCACTACTTGCTGCCAATCTACTGGCTTATGAGGGAGGGGTTTCTGTGGTTGGTTGTTCAGTTAGTATATCCAATATTTTTAGTTGCATTTCAGACATGAATAACATTGACTGTGTTCCACACAAGACCAAAATTGCAATGCAAGAAAGTCATAATTGAGGTTGTGCTTTTTATCGAGATTCAAGTTCTATTTGAGATCATAAATTACAATGAAATTGCTCATTATTTTATTCTTACTTGACATTTTTGTGTGCGAGAAATGATTCCTGAATGTCTTCATCAAATATGCAATCTGTTTGAGTAATGGATAATAAAAAAGTAACAGAAGTGTGACAAACCAAGCTGGAAATATGTTGGCAAAGCAATGTCACAAAGCTTGTGCACGGGCCACGTGCTTTTATCTTACCTTTCAATCCGTTTCCAAATTCAATACTAATTCACAAGACCAAGAAGATCCCTTAAAACTTTTCTGGCTTGCAGACTTTACTCTCTTAATCTATTGAGGGCCAGAGTGATATTAGAAAAATCAAACTGATTCTGTGATTAGACTTTTTGATTAATTAATACTTCTTTCTCTTGTATTGGCAAAACAAGTTTATGTTTGTCCTGGTCAACTTAGCTTTCTTTGTTCTTGCTCTAGACTCTCTGCCTGTATTTATTTCCTATTGTATTTCATAGTCAGCTCCTTTCTACATTAAACAAGGAATTACTTAATAAAAAAACTTTTTCTTTAGAAAACCCACTCTTGTTTCCCAGAGAAATATTTTTATTAGGTCTTTAATTAAAAAATAATTTTTGTAATGCAAAACTTAAGCCAATGGGAAGAGGTTTGGCAGGTTTAGTCCCTAGACACGTCGTGGTTTGTCTCCTGTCTATAAAGAAGACAAATTAAGATAAAATAACTTTTTTTTTTTTTTTTTGTTCTCCATACTTTTGTTACTCTTTTAACTACTTATGTAAAACAAATTTTGAACCAACTAGCAGTGAAAGAACAAGGGCTAAGGACAAAATTTATACCTCAATGAGGTTATGCTGTGTTCTTCCATTTTGCAAATGCCACATTAAGAATCTACTCCATTGCACTTTCTGTCCTCAGAAGGAAAGGCAGTGATGTAGTGCCTTAAAATATCATGTAACCTGACAGAAGAAGATGTGTAGGATATGGTACAGCAGGGATTTAATGAGCCATTTTTTCGTCCATTACCAGAAACTTCCTGCAAGGCATGCCCATAGGAGTGGTTTAAAATAGTTACTTTTTTTTTCTATTTTTCCTATCTTTTAGAAGAAGTTTGTTGTAGTATAAATGTATTTGCTAAAGGTAAAGGACACAATGCTGATGCAAGATGTGTGTGTGCAATTTTCAATAATTTATAAAAAGCCTGGCATTTGTCAAAAGATGCCATCTCATTCTGTGATGTAAACACATGGAATGGTCAAAATGAATTCTGTGTTGGGCCCCAGTGACAGAGATATTGTGCAAAAGGTGCTCACTGTTTTGCTATTTGCAGTCTTGGTGTTTGGCTGCCTGTTCAAATGTTTCCTGAATCACTATCTTTCAGTACAGTTACAACAGGAGAAGTGGCATTTTTAATATTGTGACTAACACTTGTATCAGAGCTGAGCATTCTGAGAGACAGTGTCCAAGTGCCTTACTAATGCATGATGTGAAGGCAATATGCTGGGTGATAACCGTGGAAATAACCTAGAATTCTTTTACAGTGCCAGGAAATACTCACTTGAATTCTTGTAGCTGTTTGAAAAGGAGATAAGTGCTCCAGCCCCTAAAAACCTGAGAATCTGGGGAAAAAATAATATCAATAAACACTTCTGTTGCCTCTGGAGTGCTCTCAGACACTCTTATGTGTCTTGCTATCTATTATATCATAAATAAATATAGGAGAGTGCCTTTCAAAAGCCCTGATGTTTGCCACCAAAAATGAATGTTTTGTTATAGGAATTAATGGAAACTTGAAGAAAAATGCACAGAAAACTATTAATAATGTAAGCATAGATGTAGGACTCTAACAGATGAAAGTGTGCTGGAGTGATCTTCAGGAAACACAATTCTGTTGCTATTGCCTTTGTGTTCCATACCAAGTTTCCCAGAATGGTTGTGAGCTGGAGGTCCTTGCTCTCACATCCTGTTGGTCACTGCTGTCAGGTGTTGTGCAGGGGAATGGGGTCATGCAGAACCAAACCAGCCAGGACAATTTGGGCCTTGAATAGAGTGAGTAGAGTGTCATGGGTCATAGAGACAGGAGATGATGCATAGTGTCAAAACAAATGAGAATTGGTCTAAAAGTTGTTTTTAATATTTGGATTACTATGATGAAAGGGCCAGCGAAAAGAGCAGAAGAATATCACAGTACCAGTATATAAATCCAAGATATACCTGCATGTCTGGAACTCTTTCCATATCCTAAAAGGATACTGAATGAAAATAAGGTGTGAGAAACAGCTTCTAAATATCTCAGACTTTGCTCGTTTACCTCTTAAACACAGTTGTGATAGAAGACTCTTAAAACCATAACTGAATTGAAGGAGAGCAATGTATTTGCTAAATATCACAAGATAAGGCATAGAGACATATAATAAAATTAACAAATTTTAATCAGAGAGAGATCTTCACTTAGTTATTACCCTTAAGATTTTTTCAGATTCTATGAAGTATTGCATCAGAAAATTAAAGTCTAATTCATAGCATCTAATAATGAACGGATGAATTAGTATTGGTATTACTACCTACCCAAATCAGCAGATTTGAAGTCATTCAAAGAGAGTAATAATGGATTTGGAGATGTAAATAATACGGGGATTGATCTGTTGCATAGGTTTCAACTTGTCTGGATACAGACTAATTCATAAGGATAAATCATCAGAAGAGAAATTTAAGTGACAGAAGTTGTAGAATGGAATTGTTTAAAACCACTCTTGTTTCTAGAGTTTCTAGTGGACAGCAAAATGACAGCATCACACAGTGTAGTTTGATGACAGGTATAAGGCCCCTTCCTTTGTGCCCTTTCATCTAGAAGGGGCACAAATCCTGTCCTTTCTTTCAGGAACTGTTCATTAATATTGTAATGCATTTGGTAAAAGCTAGGATCTTTAGGGCAGATTTAAAATGATAGAAGATGAGTTTGTTGCTGGGCTGAACCTTGACTCTACCATTTCTGCCACTTGTCTTTCATCATAGTGAACAATGAGTATGCATGGCATCTTGGAGACACCAGCAAGAACATATAACAAGCAAGTTGCCTCTTGACATCTCTGATGTGACAGTGAACACATTGAGAGGCAATTCCCCTATTTATGATGACAGGCTCCCTGACAGGCTCCCTGCAACTTGCTTCAGGAGACCTGAGATTGCATGCAGCTGTCCCAGAGAGGGAGGCTGTGCACCAAGTTTTTATTTCCCTAGACCCAGAGATTCTTGAATTGTTCTATCAGGAAGCATATTCCTCTGCACTAAAAAGAAAAATCTGTATATATAACCAGAAGGTGTGAGAGTGATTGAGTAGCTGAAATTAATAGAAAGTGATCAAAACCTAGCGTGAGAAGAATTGTGCTGGCATAGGCTACCAAGACAAAACCTGGAGCAATTGTAACTGGCATAGGAAAAATTATAATCCATTTTATTTTAATACAATTTTAGAACGTACTTTGGATCTCAAGATAAACTTATTTAAAAAAAAAAATAACCCCAAAAAGGATGTTCTACTGACTAGGCAAAACTGCTATTTCAGATGAGGCTAAAAGAAGCATTGCCTCTCACCACTGACTATAAAGACCTATTTTATGGCTCTGCAGACTGGCTTATTCTCAAAGTTCAGGCATATGCTGCTGTTTTCATACCTTAACTAAGTGCTGTGAAGTAAGTGAGTTCACCCAGGCTGTCATAAAATGTGAGATACAGCGTTGTAGTTGAATGTGCTTTCACAGAGAGGGATGGTGACAATGGCAGTGAGTGCCAACATGAGTGAGTGATGGTGTTTAGAAAGTAGGAGCAGAGAAATTTGAGGTTTCTATCTCCATCCCAATGTTGTTCAAATATTTAATCCAGTTACTTTTTGCAGTAAAATGGTAAATTCTTCAGGGATGAGGAGGTGGATGTTGATTTGAAACTCTCTGGACATCCCTCTCTATGTGTGGGCAGGTGCTTTGTTATGAGATAAAGATGCCTCCAGCCCTGCCTTAAAATTAAAAATCACTTTTGACCAGAAAACAGGTTCCTAATCCAGAAAGGAGTGCTTTGAATCCTTGTCTGCTGTAAGAACAAGAGAGCTGAAGTCAGTTTCTTTACACTGGCCTCTCTTTTCACCTGCTCTCTGTAGATAGAAGATCGGACATTCCTGCAATTGTCCTGCAGATGTACAGTGTTGTTCAGGTGTATTAGGTGTATTAATTAAGTGTATTTAGTAGTCAGTTTAACCCCCAACAACCATATAAAAATGTAGCTGGGTCTTGGAATTCTAATCACAAGTCCCGAGGATTAAAATCAAGCATGTATTATATAAAGGAAAGAGTTTTTAAAACAGAAATAATGGGGAGTAACATAATCCAACACAGAAAACCAGAACTGTGTACTGAGAGAAAGTGTTCATGGGTTTGCAAGTTTCTTCATCTTTCAGTATTTCTCCAGCTAGACAATATTTTAACTTTGGATCTGAGAGGATGTTTAAGTATGAGAAATAAGCAGAAAATCAGCAGAGCATATATCTGTGATTTACTGTGCTGTCAGTAGTACTGGATGCAGTGCAGGAATATTGGTTGTTTGAAAGCACTGGAGGACCCATCTCATGCTCATCTATTTGACTTGGTGCATAAGCATTTGAGCATTTGCTGTTTTATTGATTGCCAAATGCCTCAACTGCCAAAACGTCTCCTTTTTGATGTGTTGTGGCTTGAAGCGATAACAACTGCTTCTTTTCAATGGCCTCAAATTTTAATTTTCTTTTTCATACTTGATTTGGAGAATGTGACATCAATGAACTGCTGGTTATATCACATCTCCTAGGTACCTTATGGATGTGTTTGTTATCTTTTCCTGTTTTCACAGCCTCTGTGGGCAAAAAGCTATGAGAGCAGCCAGTTGTCACATCTGCTGAGGTTTTCAGGATTTCATGTCCTACTGATGGTTCAACTGCAGTTTTATGCACGGCTCACTGTGTTATTTAGTCCTGTCTTGTCTCTTTTCTAGACTGTGTGTCTATTTTGCTGTAGCTCACCTAGAAAAGTGTGAAGTCTCAGACTTGGAAATTGAGAAATGCCCTGAGTACTTGAACTAATGAAGTCTATTTTGTATGAATTTGTGTCTTGAGGTTGATGTTGATGCTTAAGAAAATGAGAATGCTGTTGCTGTTCTGTTGTTGAACTTTGGAAGCATGCTGTGTCTTGTAGATAATTAAGTGTGAGCTTTCCCTGTGCACTTTTTGTCACACAGAGCACCTGCATAGGCTTGATCCTTGATCTGGGTGCTTGTTCATGCAATGAAGGTAAAATTTTTAATTATTTTGTAGATTTCTAGAAAACTCTCAAATTTGTTTTGTTCAATGTTTTTAAGGGTGGGCATACATGTGAAACTCAGCATTCCTGTAGAGAGATTATAGAACACTACTATTTTTAAAACAGCTGAAATTTTAGGAATTTAAGATCATCTTACTTTGAGTACAATAAGTAATTTCATTAGTTGCAGATCTTTGGAGATTTATTAATACTTCTTAGGTCCTTTGTCTTAAGTAGTTGACCCATCTTTGGGATAGATATAATTCTGGTTTTTTGAAAAAGTGTCTTTGCTGAGTATGGGTGTTGCTGAAGAATGCAGTAAACTTGCTTAGCTTGTCTACTAGGAATGTAACGTTAAATCTGTTGTATGTATAAAAATATCAAACAATTTTAATGTCCTTTCACAACAGGTCAAAGGCAAATATATATTTAAAAATTATATTGAAAATAATCTGATGAGAAAAGCAGAGAAAAAAGTAAGGTGCTTCTCCATAATGTTTATGTACATGCTGACATCTGACAGTTTTGAGTGGTTACTGTGAAGCAGATACTTTCCTGTCATTAAGGGAGAGGGAAAATGATCTCAATTGACTTTGAAGTTATTTCAGGATACCTTGAGGTAAGAATGTGCCTGAGGATAGGTAGAGCAAAGCAGTTGGTGTCTGGTAACTTATTACACAAGGGTAAATCAGCCATTTGCTGGAGCTCTGTTTTGAAAATCTATCACGCTGTTCAAATTCTGCCGTGTTATGTTTGCTGGTTTTTCAAATAGATTTGGGCAGCCATGCTTTGGTTTGCAATTAAACAGACAATTTCTTTAGGCATTTTTTTTCTGCTTCACTGAAGTAAAGAAAAATGTTTTATATCCATTTATTACATTCACTGGCAGTTTCATTACTCTGAATATTCAAAACTCATGGAATGAGAATTGCAGCTTGGAAGAAATCCAGTTCTCATTGTTAATGGTGTTTCCAAGAATCATATTCTGAATTATCTGATAAAGGTTACACTTTATTAGATTTATTGCTAGCTTTCCTCATGGGTTGGGCATACGGTTGAATTGCTAAATGAAAAGAGTGTTTGCTTCTAGAAAGAAGTTGCTAATATTCTGTTTTTAGGATGACACAGTTCTTGGTCTTGGCCTTCTAAATCTTGATTGATATCAATTTTGTCTTGTAGCTTGTAGACAGTTCCTAATGATTGAAGATGACATAGTTGCCCAATTCTTGTTTTATGTATTAGAGAAATGTCTTGTCCTGCTTACACTTTTTTGAGGGGAGCCCTGATTGCTCTGGCTTCCAGGACCTCTGTGTACAGCACTTTTTATTACTTTGTTGTTTTCCATTCTGTTAAATCCCTGATACTCAGGTCTCAGACTGGTGTAGTTTGTTGCCCATGGGCAGCTCACAGTACGAACGGCACACTGCTGGCGCGTCCTTCCTTCTGACAGACTGACATTCCAATTCCTGTACAGCCTGGCTCTGCTCACTGTGGTCACCCTACCTTGTCAGGCAAGGCAGTGTGTCACTGTGTCCTGGTGCATGTGGCAGAAGAATTCCTTCTGGAGAGTGTCCTTAAATTCTCACACAAAGGACATAGCAGGCAGCTTTTAGGGAGCAGCCATTTAAGGCGGCAGTACCTGTGTGATCATGGTGCTGATGGGGTTCTGTTTTTACATCCTCATGTGACAAAAAGCTCTCATTCATCCTGACTCTCCTAATCAGGGTGTTTCAGCCACTTTTATTTCTGTTGTGTTCAGTCTCAGTTGGAAAATGAATGTACTCTTCAGCACATCTGTTTTGAAGCAAATATTGTTTTGAAGAACAATAGTGGCTAAAGATGCAATGTTAAGATGGTTTTCCTGTCTATTATGGGTTAATTAGAAGAGCTAATATAACTTAGGATTTTTTTCTTGACTTTAAAGTTTGCTGAATAATTCTGTAAATGCTTCTGTCCATTTGAGCAAAGAAATGTTCAGAAGAAACCAGAATGGCCACAGAAAGAAACAAAAAAGAGAGAAAGACTAAGAAACAAACCTAAATAGGTTATATATTTAGCCTTGCTCTACAGGGATGTATTTCTTGATTGTATTTATTTGTATTTCAGTGCTGCTTGAGAGTTCCTATTGCTACTGTCTCTGTGGTTCCCATCCTGAAAAAAAATTGCTTTCTAACCAGCCAACACTGGCAGTGTGAGAAAGGAAGTGTAATCCCCATTTTACAGTTGGAATGAGGCAGAGATGGATCTGGCTGTTCTCAGCTCACACAGGATGTCTCTGGGAGAGCCAGAAATTGAACCCAGATATGTTGCTTGAGTCCTACTGAGTCTCAAAGCAGTCTTTTCTCAAAACTAAAGAAAATGCATTTATTTGATATACTCATCTCAATGCTTTTCCTGTGGATACTATTTGGAACATCTGGGGGTTTTTAAAATTCAAATTCATCTTTTTTCCTTGCTTTTCATTTCATATTTAGCACTAATATTTAATGTGAGATGGAATGGAATTTACAGCTTTACTATGTGAAGGATTGCATTAGAATAAATTTTAATAATAGTTTGAACATAATTAAACAAATTTTTTCAAAGAGATTACATTTTTGATAATCTTTATTGTCATTGCTATGTAAAAGATTTAAATCTGCTTCCATCTCTTTTTCATAAATTGATGCATATGCAAAAATAGATGATATTTCAGATGCTTAAAAGGAAAAAATATTTTCCCCCTCTACTTTTTAAAAGCAGATAATAACTTAGACTGTAGGTTTTAATTATTTTCTTTCTAAAGTATTCAGAAGTCGATAACTTTTAATGTACCATGTGAGTTTTGAAATTGGTGTGTGAATGTGGTGGATCTTTCCATGAATTCATCTGGGAGAGAAGTTGTTTGCTTTTGTATTGGGGAATTTCTTCAGCAATGTAGGAGCAAAACCAGTTTTATTTTTACTGATTCGGATTTCTCCTAAGATCTTTTTACTAGAACACATGAAGAGACTTGTCTAAGTCCCAGCCACTTGAATAACTCTACATATTTGAGAACAACAGCAATTTATCCTGTAACTGGAAAAGCTATCTCAGTGAGCCATGGAAAACTTTGGGCTATGTTGTTTTTTAATATCTGCAGGGTGTTTGAGGTAGTGAGTGCTTCTGGCTGCATATGCAAGGTATCAGCCTTTGACATGATTGTGGCAGCTTGGCTTTGTTAGCAGGTTAACATTCACCATGTAGAATGAATTTAAACAATCTGCTGAATTCTTAACATGAGGACTGGATCTACTGGTTTTTCATTTTCTGTATTTTACTGAAATTGCAAACTGGTGTAATATTGTCTGTGGCTGTAGGCAACAGCAATAAAAACTGACCTAAAAATTGGTTTTCTACTAACACATCTAAGAGGAGAGTTGCAGGTGGAAGAGAGGTTTGGCACAGTGTTTAGGAGCTCATCTGTAGCCTTGGCTTTAGACTTACCATTCTGTTTTTTGAAGCTCTCTGGAGGATCTACCTGGACTGTCTCCAGGTGGAACAAGTAGAACCACTTTGAAGAGAAGGTGAATGAGCATCAACTGACAAATTGGTGTCATCACAAGTAGTACTGGCAGAAAGATCTTGCAGATTTACATCCTGCAGTGTTTTATCCTGAATTGAAACCTTAGGAAACAACTGGACTGGCTGGCCAAGGACCAAGGATCCATGTTTGGAATTCTTAAACAAGCCCAGTTTGTTACACCATATTCCATCTGCCTTTGGAAAGTTAACTATGACCTGAAGGGCACCTTGGTATGCCTGTGTCTTAAGATTCTGTTGGAAAATTTCTCAGGGATTACAGTTGTCCAGGCATATGGAATAGTAATTGCATGCAAATACATTTTATGCTTTTTAGCTTGGCCTGTCAGCTGCAGCGGCTGGCTGTGCCTGTTTAGTCAAGGGATATATTATAAAAACAGACGGACTATTAAGTGAAAAAATGGGGATGAAAACAAGAGGCTGAAATACAAAACATACTTTCTTAATAGTGACTATGGAAATCCTGTACCTAAAACAACCCTGGATTTTTTAGTGGTGATCATACTGATTTAGTGTTTATTCATGGGCTATATGGATTCGTGTTACTTGCTGCCTTCTTTTCTCTGTGCAAGTCTCTGAAGATATTGTGAACTGCATGAGGAGGGGCTAAAAAAGGAGTTTGTAATTGTGTATTTGCAGTTTACTTAGGTTCAGCTCTTAGTTATGAGACCAAGGTGTTTTGATTTTTTCTTTTGTTTTGGTTTAGGGTTTTTTTTTGTGAGCTTCAATAGTTTGTTGAAGAGTAAGCCTTGAAATTTTGCTAGCTTTAATTCTGATGTAGCCATGCTGTGCACTGTGTCAAAATGCTTCTCAGATCACTTTGCTAACCATTGGTGCCCCCTTGGTGAGGACCAGAGAAACCACAGAAACATCACAACACAAATTAATCAATTTTATTTGCTCATCTCTTTTTATCTAATAATTAAAATAGGCTCTTTAGTTCAACAGAAAACCTATGCACAAATGACATTGATTTGTTTTGATAGGCTTATTGGAAGACAAATGAGCTTTTGAATTACTAGTAACTAAGGAGTGAGAATAAGGATAAAATCCTGTGAAGTGCTTCATAAAACTAAGTTCTGAGGAAGTCTGTGGCTGAAGTTCAGCATCTACTAATTTTTTTCATTTTTCATCTAAACTTTTAGTTATTTTCACTTCTACTCTGTCTGAAAGGGTAGAGGTGGTTCCTAAAGCACAAGGTGTTCTTCAGTGCATGGCAGGGGCAGCACTGAGCAGGACTTAATAATTAATTAATCACATCTGTTTCCAGTCAAGCTCAAATCAGTTTTCATCAAATAGAATGGATCACACAGCATTTTTTATTGTTGTGCTTGTAAAGTGAATGGATGCATTCAATAATGGGGGAAGTGTCCCTTGTGATTGAAAACTGTATTTTTTCCTTTCTTCTTACTAGGCTTGCAGAAAATAACCTTAACGTTTCAGGTGTGACAAGAACAATTGAATTACTAACATAAAATGGGCTTATTTTGAATTCGGATTTATTGTGAAAGCATGAGTAAAGAGCTTATCCTACAAAAGGAAATCTGCAGTTCTTTGAAACTCAGATCTAGTCCAAGAAACTAGAATATGAAAAAACTGTTGCAAGCAATTTTTGAGCTGGGCTTTGTTCACATGTCAACACATTTTATCTTCAGTACTCTTAAAGGAAAAGAAAATTTCTATGAATATCTCTGGCACTTGGCAGTGGAGCAAGCTTAAAATGTAACTGACAAACCGTGGAACAGAACTAGCTCCTTCCTGAAAATTGTTCTTTTCTGTCACTTAAATATTATTTTGGGGAGAAGAGATGTAGAGATTGTTCCTTGAGAACTTAGGTATTCTTTTGATTTGCAGGGGAAAGAGACTTTAAGGAGATAAGCCCTTCTGAACATAAAGCCCCATATTTCCTTGATATGTCAAGTATATATATAAACTTGCCATATAGCTGAGTGTTAAAAATGAAGAAGAGGCTGAGCTTGACCCTGATGTCTGATGTATCACCTTATATGTATGAGATGTGTCCCCAAGTAGAGTAAATAACACTCTGAACTGTGACCAAACCACAAGATAAATTAATAGACCATATATTTTGGACTGTCCTCTATGGCGTCTAAGCCTTCTATATCAGGACAAAATCTGACATTCATCATTGACTTCTCCAAAATTAACTTTCCTAATAATCTTTAGTCTATTTTCTGTCCAAAAATGTTACAGAGTCTGGGGTATACAAAAATTTGAGCCAAAGAAAGAATTCCAGCTGAGGTCTATAATAGCATTGTTTTATATAAGGAGGTTTTAGGACTTGGTGTCCCTGATACCAGACCTTTGGATTAGTGGAAAGATAAAATTCCTAGTGTAGACCCAATACTTGTTTTTTTACATTAATGATATTTAAGGTTCATGTAATTCTTGAGGTAATTATAACAAATATTTAATAATAAATAACTGTGCTGCTATACTGAGAAATGTAATATGAGGCTCTGCTCATGCAGGGATATTGTACAGGAAAGAATGGAGTAGCCTTTAGGACTGGAGCACTTGGGTGAAATTTGCATTTAAAGATGAGGAAATGTCTGATTCCGGTGATGTGTTTTCCCTTTGATGTGAAGACAAGTGAAGGGAGCTGCCTGATGGTCTTGGTTGATGACAGCAAGCCAGCAGTGTGATTTAGCTCTCATTAAGGCAAGCATTTCTTCAGTATTTTCTTGGAAGCTGTTTCCAGGACAAGCAAAAGTATTGATGCTTTTGCAAAAGGCAGTGCTAAACTTTGGAGTCCCAGGTGCAAAAATAAACATGTGTCTGGAGGGATGGGCTTGTCTTCCCCAAGGAAACAGGGGAAGTACAGCTAATTTTTCCAAGAGATTAAACTTGGAGTTTGTAGATGTAGATATACATATCTATAAATGCATTATGAATGTAAAATTCAACAGAGAAAAGGGAAGACCTTTAACCTGAAAGTCAGTGATGGCATAAGAAACAACAAAATAGCTGTAGGTAAATTCAAGGTAGAAATTAAAGGCATGCAAGGCTCGGACAGCATTTTTCCTGAATCACTGAGCTTAGTCTTGTCCATGCTATTACAAATGCTGTTTTAAAAACAGGCACAGTTTTGCCCCTGCTTTCTAACTCCAGTTAGGAAGCTTTCAGCACCCAAATGAATTGGGCTCTGAAACTGCTGTCCACAAAATGAAGTGTAGGTAAAAGGCCCAGCTCTCTTACAAAGGAAGTTGTGTCCACAAATAGGAGTGTGTGATGTGATTAGCTCTGACCACACAGAGCTGCTCTGTAACCTGCTGATCTGTACGAGTGCTGTGCCCTTTCCTATTTCTGTTACTCCCTTAAATTCCAACATATCTGATGTTTTCTCTGAATAGGTTACTCTTTTAAGTCTGTTTTTGAAAATTCCTGATAATGAATGGTGGTCACGTTCCTTTTTTGTGTTTATCCTTTTGCTTGAATGTGGCAACAGTGAATTAGCATAAATGGTCTGAGGAAAGTAGTTAATATAATTTGTATTCTTCTTTAATCCTTTGAATTTACCTCCTTGAAGATACATCAAAGATGAGTTTGGTTCATAAATATGTTCAGAAGATGAATAGAATAGGGGGAAAGAATCCTGTTTTATGGTATTTTTAAAACCAGAAATAAATCCTTTATAATCAGTAATTGACCTATATGATGTTTTTTCCAGTTTGTTTCAGATCCTTGTGCCAGCAACCCCTGTCTCCATGGTAACTGCAGCAGCAGCGGGGATGGCTACCTCTGTGTGTGCAGGGAAGGCTTTGAGGGAGCCCACTGTGAACACTCACCCCAGAGCCCTGCAGCCTCCCAGGGGACAGAGGCCACCTCACCCCAGCACAGCAGCCCAGCCTCATCCACCCTGGAGCCTGACATTGCTCTGCCCCGCTCCAGAGCCACTGTCACGTTACCCACGTGGCAGCCAAAGGCTGGACAGAGAGTTGTGGATCTCAAATGGGATGAAATCGAGGTGAGACTGTTCGGTCACAGTGAAAATTCACTGACAAAAAACTTTAAAGTGTTATTTTTGGGTTGTCATTTCTGCGTGGTTTCATGATGCCCTCGTGAGAAGACTGAAGATGTGATATCTGCCCTGAGTTAGTATGCTGATAAACTTAAAACAAAAACCCATCTGGTCCATGTTATGAGTAATGGACTTGAGTTGGCTAGTGTGTTGTGTTAGATACTTCTTTGAAATGGGATATTAGTTCTTCCAGTCAATTGTGTGACAACATATCTCCAAACATCACATAAATTTAGGGAATGCTAAAAGTTAAAGCAATACCTTTATATTTTTTGGTATTTGCTGTTATAATCACATTTTGCTACTTGTTTCTGCATTATTAAGACAACATAGTCACTTCAGGATTGGAAGTGGTAGCTAATACATTACAAGGGCACAACTCTAGGGATGCAATGACAGTGGTGGAAACTTTTAAATGTTTAAATTTTATGCATTTGTTGTAACTCCTACAAACAAATCTCTGACAAAACTTTCAATTTCTGGTAAAACTACAGCTGGAAAGCACACAATATATGATCCTTAAGAAATGTGATCTTTGCTTTCCATTCTGTTGCACTCTGTTTGTAATGCTTAAATGTTTTGCATGGACTCAAGTATCTGCAAAAATTAAAAAAACTATCAAGCTTAACCAAGTTATTGTTAAAGTAACGATCAGCTTAGTACCAAGGGCTATTGTGACATATTTTTCTTTTTAAGAAAGGCCTTGTAATATAATTTTATTTCAGGTTATTCAGAGATAAATAGGTAAAATGTCAGTTGTGTCTTTTTTTTTAATGTTCCAATGAGTTTGATTCTCTTGAGGTGTTTTAACATACTGCATAATGAGAAAGTGAGCGGGCAGGAGTTTAATCATGGAACAAGTGTATTTTTCATCACTCTTTTCTAGCCTAAACATATTTGTTAAAGTTTCCACTGTGAATTTTATTTAATCAATTTAATGAAAGTAGAATCAGACCATGTAAAATATATGTTTGGTGTGTTAGGACTCTGATTTTAGCTGAGGTAGAAGTATTTATAGGGCTGTGTTCCATTTCGGTGGGAGTGCTGGTGGGCAGTGTCTGGAGCATAAAGCTTTATTTCCTGGAATTCCATCTCCCATATCTATTACTTTACAGTAGAACATATGTCAGCCACCAAGGATGGAGTTTGGAGAGAGCACTGAAGCAGAAACAAACAATGATCTGCTCTTATGACTTAGTTTAAATGCAGCCTCATCTCTGCATGGGTGGTCCACATGTCCTGATCAATTAAGGGCATGCTCTTCCCTGTACCAGATTTCCCTGGTGTGTCTTCCTCAGTCTGTGGTCTGCTGTTGTATAAGGAACATTTCTGCCTGGTTTGCATTTTAGGTAGATTCAGTAAGAATTTCAGTCAAGCAGATAATTCACAAGTGACTATTTCAATAGCTGAAATTCACCCTTCTGCATGTCTTCTGTTACCTAAGAAATACAGATAGGGCATCAATTGCTATTGCATGACTAACACTAGCATGGCAATTACTTGCTATCCTATTACAAAATTGCTTGTGTTGATATGTTTTAACATTTATATGTGATGGGTCTTGTATTTTTGACAAGCTCTCCAGTGTGGCATAATGACCTTCCACCTTGTTCTTTGGAAGTCACAGTGAGAGAGATGATTATCTGGAACAAAGATTTCAGTTGCTGATTCAAGACATTGTGTCTGATAGATATTAACCGAGGACAGTTGATTTGCCTGAAGGTCTGTGCTCCAAAGTCTCTTTGGTGGAGGTTTCAAAAGTCAAATGTGTTAATAATAAAAACACTGCCTTTCCTCATAGCTGTAAAAACTTGGCAAAACTTGATCCTTCACTCTCTTAAAAGGAAAAGTAGCTGTAGGTTTTGTATGCAAAAATGTGCTCTTGTGATCTTTGAGTTTCAGAGGACAGCAAATACTGATATTATGCTGCTGTTTGTTTTTTATAACTCTTACAAGACAGTCTGTTTTCTAAATTATTCTATACTGATACTGGTGGTGAATTAATGTTCTTTCAGACCCTTTTGTCTCAGAGAGAAATTTTGCCAGACTCTTTCCAAATGAAAACTCTCACTATCTTGCAAGGATGAAATTTCCATCAAAGCTTTTCTGGGAAGTTTTGGGAACTCAAAGAATGAAGACCTGAGAGAAGTAAGCTGTCTAGGAGAGGCATGATGTTTGCTTACAGCCAGACATGTTTTCTGTATTCCTTGGATACCAGGGATACATTCAGCACTGCTTGCTGGAATCAGCTGTCTCTGTAGTGTCTGTACCATCAGGTAACACACAGATGTCTTTGGATGCAGCTTAATTGCCGAGTGGTCTTCATATAAGAAATTAATCTTTTCTTGATATGCAGATTAAGGACTAAAAACATAGATCATAAGCAAGAATTTCTTCTCTCAGTTGATTTTCTTTAGTATAATATGAATTTATCTTTGTGCTCACCCATTGAAAGATAATTCTTTTTCCTACTTGGGACAACTGGTTCCCCTTGTAAGAGAGATCCTACTAACAATCCACATTTGCCCAGTTCAATCATCTTGTGTTACAGCGTATAGGAGATATTTATTAGCCAGTAGTGGAGGGAAAAAGAAACCATCTCATTAATCCTACTCAATTAATGGATTTAATAAAGGTTTCAGTGTACAAAATCAGCGGTAAGAATAGCAGTATCATACTCTTATATACAGCTTTTCATAATAGACCTGAAATTCTTTTCAAAGGAAATCAGCTGCATTATTCCCATTTTACAGACTGAGATGCTGAAGCACAGAGCAGTGAAGTGACTGGCCAGGTGTGCAGCCAGAAATTAGAATGCTGAGCATGTGAGTCCTAGTCTAACCTTCTATTTATACTGCAATTTTGTGCTCAGATTCAAGGCTTTGGAACTAATGATTAGAGGCTACAATAAACTTCTAATTCCCCTTGCAGTGGGGACAGCATTTGTTTTATGTGTGTCCTTAGTCAGTAAATTGCAAGCCTTTAGGAGTGTGGCTGAATCAGGTGTAGAATCCTGAGAGTGTTCCTGCTCTGCAGCAATGGCAGAGTTATTCCTTAAGTATATTCTTGAAACAGGAACCTCGAAGTCATGGCTACTTTTATGTGCTGCTAAATGTTTGTGCATTTTTTTTGGTCAAAGTATGATGTGGGTGCAGAAGGAGGAACAGAATCTCAACAAATGCAGAGGAGAGATCCACTTGAGATTGATAAATACAGAATAGAAACTTTATCCTTAAAAATGGCAACTTAGGAAAAGCTTTCACATGGAAATAGGTGCAGGTTGGAGTATATCCAACCTTGTCCTTTGCTTACCCTGTTTTCTTGACATTCCCTCTTATTATTGCTGTTAAGTGCTGAAATGGGTGTGATTTTGGTTTGACTTAGGACAGCTTTTCTAACTGTGTATTAGACTTGTTTTTGAAATTTCTATAATTTTTTTTGCTCTGAGGAAAAAGATATTCTACAAACACATAAAGAGAATGAAGGAAGCACAGATTTTGGTAGAGTATTAGCTTTCTTCTAGGATAAATCTGTTACTTCAATAACTCTCTCCTCTACATTATTAATTTATGGAACTTTTTGTTTATATAGAAACATCATTTTCATAGACAACTTGATGTAAGCATCTCTGGATAGGTGCTGCTCTTTATTGTATTTATTTTCTAAATAAAACCCTAAATGGCTTTAAAAGCTCAATGTTCTTAAACAAAACTTATGTGAAGTTCATACAAACCTCATACAAACCTCAGTTTATTATATTCCATTACTAAAAAATATTTAATAGATAGTAATAAATACTAGGTTTCCTAAAATTTAAGCTCTTTGAGACAGAAATTCTAGCAGGTACAATTATGTCAAGATCTTGAAGGTCTTCTCTTCTGAAGCTATGTTGGTGGGCAGGCTCAGGATTTTTGGTTATCCAGGGCTGTTTTTGAAAAGTATCTGGATTAATTTACTGCTCCTTCAGGAATCATCCTGTTTTGAAGTCTTAAAGAGTATGAGGGAAAAAGAGGGGAAAAAAAAAACCACCCCAAAACCTGATGTGTTTACATCCTTTCAGTGTGTTGGTGTAGAAATATCTATAGCTGACTTGACAGTCTTAGGTTGAAATTTATGTCTCAGTTTATCCTCCAGTGACCTGAGCTCATACACTGCATGCAAAGATTTGACTATGTGGAATATTTGCTCAATGAACTTGTTTACACAGTGTTTATCTTTCTTTTCAGAACAGCTCCATAGACTCTGGAATAATAAATGACTATTAATTCTTGATGGAAGTAATCTTTGTTGAATGACTGTGCTGTGATCTAAGTAGAGGACAGGCAGCTAAGCCTCACATAGCCACTTGCTCACTGCTCCATCCAGTGAGATGGAGAGAGAACTGGAAGGGTAAAAGTGGGAAAACTCATGGGGAGATGAGGACAGTTAAATAATTTTAAAAGGAGAAATAGAAAACAAGAAAGGAAAAACCTGAACAAAACAAGTAATGCAAAAAGCCCTAATTACTCACCACCAAGTAACTGATGCCCAGCCAGTCTCTGAGCAGCAGCAGCTCTGGGCAACTTCCAGCCCCCAGCCCCAGCATGGCCTCCTGTGGTGGGGGATGTCCCTGTGCTCAGTTGGGGTCAGCTGTCCCACTGTGTTCCCTCTGCACCCCCAGCCTGCCTCCTGGGAGGGCACTCTGAGAAAGAGAAAAGGCCTCAATGCTGGGTGAACACTTCAGTGATAACTAAAATATCCCTTTCATCAGCCCTGTGTTCATAGCAACATTGCACTGTGCAAGCCATTGTGAAGAAAATTAACTCCATCCCAGCCAAAACCAGTATAGACTGAATGTCAGATTTTGTGAAGCTGACAGTGACTTTGGTGGATGGCTTGAAACAAGAAGGCAGCTTGCTGATATGATCATCTAGGGAATCTGTCATTGTGGAAGAGAGCCTCCTGTGCCTGCTGATGCCTCTTGGTGTGATGTTGGCATTGTAGTCTGTGACAGAAAAACAAAGTGTTAATAATGTTATCTGGAGGATTGCCATGCACTGGAGTGTGCTGGATCCTCCTGGTGCTGTGGTTGCTGACTCTTGCTCAGATGGGCAAAGCCACAGACTGCCAGCCACAGAATTTGCTGGGTGGATGTGCAGCCTCCCTTACCCCAGGTTTCAGTGCTATGATAACTGGTAAGACTTCTTCATCCGATCCTGTTTTTGGATGCAGTCTGTCAGTCTCCCCCTGGTGTTCCTCAGAGAGGCATTACTCCTACTCTCAACACTTCTGCTTTTCTCTCCCACTGGTGAGATATGTTAGATGTAAACCTTGATTTTCTTTCTGTTCTGGTTTTCTTTCAAGCATTGTCCTATCTGAAACTCTGAGGGTAGAAACAAGGGCAGTGATGTAGAGGTTAAGCTAAATGACTCTAGATTTTTCAGAAGCAGAAGGTTTTCTGTGCTACAGGGCAAGGGTACTGGAACTGCTTTTTCTTTTTTCTTTTAGAATTTTTTTCTGAGTTCAGTTTCTGTGCTAGAAATGATCCTGCTTTGTTGCTTGACATCCTGACAGTAAGTAGATAGTACTAGATCCCTCTCTTACGGTTCTATTCTTTTGCCTTTTATTTTCCTACTTCTCTTCATTTGCCAACAGCTGTTCAAGATCTATAGTTAGGATCTAACCTGGTTTGTTTCTTTTATGTATTATTTTTCCCTTGCATAAAGAAGACTGCCAAACATGTTACATTTCTTAAAAATGAGGGATACCTCTTGCCACACTTACAGGGTCATAAGAGAATAAATCCTGCAGGCCTTATTCTGATAGAAAAGTAGTTATATGTTTAGAAAAGCCAAAATTGCACTTATGAAACTTGCTTTATTGAACTGGAATTTAATATGAAATCCCTTGGAAGAAAATCTGAAAGAACTAGCATTTACAAGACCATCCCTCATATTGCATTTGTCATGACAGTTTATGTCCTACTGAAGAACTGAAAGCTTTTCTTTCATGATAACTAGGCCAGTTTTCATGGGGTCCCACCCCAGAACACAGCCTTGCTTTTCTCAAAAAACTCATTTTCTCACTCCTTCCATAACATAATGTCTTTTCAAATGTGTTTAAAATTTTAGTTTGTTTTTTTTTACTTTTAAGCACAGATCTTTGCTGTAGGATGAGTTTGTATCCATCTTTATTTAGTTCAAGAATTGTGTGCATTCATACATTTTGTTTAATTCCAGACTAATTTGCCCCACTTTGCTCTGGCTGCAAGACTGTGCAGAGTTGTCTGTTGCCCCACTTGGAGATAAAAACAGGAGAACAGCTTCTTGAGGTGAAAAAATCAGGAGGTTGACCAGAGTGAAAATTCCCAAGGCAATATTTTGGAAGAGAACATTCTCAGAACAGGAGGAAATTACCTGAGTCGTGGGTATCTGTGTGTGCACACACATGCACACATACTTATTTGTGGTTAATTCAGGGATATTTTCAAAAGAAGCACTTTCACTGTATGCTGGAGTGGGATTTAGTGAAAGCTGTGGTGTCACTGAAGCTACAATGGCAATTAACAGGAAATACTAAATAGGCAGCTGGCTCTTGGGGTGACTTTTCACTGACAGCCTCAGTGTAGGTGAGGTTCGAGGCACCTCTGGATTTTTTTTTGAGTCCAAACCCTTGCTCCTAGCAGGGTCAGCTAGAGCAGGTTGCTCAGGACTTTATTCATCTGACTTAAATAATTCAAAGGATGGAAAGTCCACAAGATAGCTGGGCAGCCTCCTCCACTGATTGGAACTATCTGTTACTTTTCAGAAATCTTTATTAATACCTTATTGATAGGGTAGTGAGAACTTTCTAAAGCACATATGAATTTGACCATCCTACTTACAAACCACTTTTAAATTTGAGGAAAGTGGGGTGCATTTTGCAAGAAGTAAAAGCTTTCTGCCATTCTATCAACTTGGGGCTGAGATACAAAAGAAATGCAAACGGATCATGGCAGCAGAATGGCTGGGTTTTGCACTGTCAGGATTAGTCTGCCTGTGTTGATAAGGCCTTGTAGAATTACAAATGTCTGCTCAACTTTTTAAGAAATCTACTATGAAATTCCATGTACAATAGCTATTTTCAGAGAACTAATTTCAGCACTGAGAGGCTGCATAAATGTAGACTTAGTCTGTATGCTCCTCTTCTCAGCCTTATTGAATTAAAGTCTGGTACACTTAGGAAAGCAATAAAGGCACTCACTCATGGAAAGATATTGCCTTGGGATTTATGTATGTATTTCAGCACTTGTTGAATTAAGTGTATATCTCATTATTCTGGTTTTGTTAGGCAGGACAATATCTGCCTAACTCATGCTATTTAGTTTCTTCAGAAAAGTTGTAATATGGAAGAACAGTTTATTTCTCTCTTAGGCACCAGTCCTGATTTTCTTTGCAATCTCTTCTATACCACTGCCATGGTCTGGTAAGGAAATCTAACAAAATCACTGCTGGCTTGCTAAGGCCCAGGTGGAGATTGTAGGAGTGAGAACTCTCAAGATTTCACTCTTGCTTTCTCAAATGATGCTGCTCTTTTACCTATGTAAAGTCTAAAAACATTTGAAGAAGAAATATAGTTTTTATATATCATGTTATATTTTAAGAAAAATATAACATGATTTAGATGGAAACTTGTGGAACAGTTCTGTAAAGAGGAATTCTGTATTTCCTGTCCACAATTTGATATTTAATAATTTTTAACTCTAATAAGGCATTGAAGAACAGTCTTGGATGCATTCTCTGTTGACACAGGAGCTTATCTTTGTAAGCAGCTCCTAAACATACTTTAGAGTCTGGAGGGTGCATGAAGGTTTTATTTTCTTTGGTGACTATTTTTAAAGTAGCTGCATCATTTGTGTAAATGTTTGTAAGTCTGTTCCCCAAGAACCTTCTTGCTGTCCTGACATTTCTGTACTAATAAATGCTTCAGGAGAAGTGTTGGATGTCATTGCAGTTATGTGATGCTTTCTTTTGATTGTCTTTAAATGACATTAGATACCTACTCTGTTTATATTTTTTTCTTTAGACTAGGAATGATCTTAATGATTTTCAGAAGACAAAAGTATATTTCCCAGTGACTTCAGTTTTAAATATCTCCTACCAGTTCTAGAAGCCTTTTTTCTTGTATTTGAGTGTGAAAATTACAAATGGTTTTCATCTCCTGAGTGTCCTTTATTTTTGTAATTTATTGGTTGTCTTTGCCCTCATTTTTCAGTAGTACAGTTGTGCAGAGTGCTCTGTTAAGACATTAAAGAGACACACTTAAAAATCTTTATAAAAATTTCTCACAGCTGTGAAAAAACCTGCAATTTGTTTCTTAATTCAGGTGTCAAAGCTGTCATTTTTTGTCTCCACAGAACTTGGCTGAAATAGGACACTGCTGAGACCATTTTTTTTCCTTATAAGAGTTACTGCTTCTTCATTTGTTTTTTTGCCTGTTCCAAGTATCAGGGTTGTTATTATATTTAAAAAAAAAAAAATCAAATTTAAGATGTTGTAAAATTTGGGTTTAGCATCCTACTGTTTTAGATGGTTATTTTACCTGATTCTTAGAGCAGGAAGTCAGGGCCACTTACAAACAGAGTTCCTAGAGAAATACATCAAACATTACAGATCTCTTAAGAGAAGAGTCAAAATCATGCATTTTGCCTTCACTCTTCTAATCATCTTTGCAATATTTCCTGTCTGTGCTTTCTCTGCTGAGTAATCCTAAATTCTGATGTGTTTGCAAACTAAAGCCTGTTTTTGTTTCATTGGGTTTTTTCCCATTTTATGAAGGTTCAATCTCAGGTGTTGTTCTGTAGCCACTTTGTTCAGCTCTTGCTTCTATGGTTCTTTTATTTTTATTCCAGTTGCAAAGACATCAATACCTTTCACTTTAAAAACCTCTAATATTAAACAGTAAGGTAAATGAAATGCTTACATTACAACTGCCCCCCTATGTTCTAAGGTAATGCATGAAATTGTAAAACTATAGAAATACTATAAAAACGAGTGTGTTATAGATGTAGTATAAGACTGTATGAGAATAGAGGTACTTATTTCTTTTTCCCCTTTGTTCCAGTAGGCATGCAGATTATCAAAGAAAAAAAAGTTTAAATGTTGGCAAATATAAAAGGAAGAGTGTTAGCCAAACTAATTTTGGATGCATTGTATTTTGACTGCCAGGTCCATACTTTTGACTTCTGTGATATAAAAATTGTAATGGATATATTATAATTTTTCAAAATTAATTTAAAAGAATACAATAAAATTGCATCTCTCTTTATTTTCATGTACTGTATGTATTCATATTATACACATCAGGGAATTCAACAATGGATTGAGTAATCTAGACACTGGGAAATCATTCACTTGGGAAATGTGAATACTGAGTATTTGTCTTGCCTGAGTCAAGATAAGCTCTGAAGGTCCTAAAAATTATTACTTGCATCATATTCTGGACTTCTGCTGTTCGTGTATTTTTTACATGTGTTTCATTACATTGATGTAATATTTAATATTTGAATTGTATTTAAATTTACAAATTTTATTCTGGCTTTTACTTTGATGTAATATTAATTCATGGAAGTGTGTCAGGTTGCATATTTGTATTTTCAGTATTAAGGTTGATGTAAAAAGTTTGCAAACATTCTCTATGGCTGAAAGAATAGCATTGCAAACTGCCTAGAAAGTTAAACTGGTTTGTTGGGTTTTTTCCAATGTGACATTTCATAGGCAAGTTGATGAAGAACATGAAAAGTTATTTTAAACGGATTATATTAAGTGATAGACTCAATTATGCCATATAAAGTATTGCTTATTTGAAATAAATGTACCCTTGGAAACACTAATAATTTTCAAACAGTCTTTAGGAAATGACTACTATGAAGATCTGAATAATGAAGGAGTTTCTGTGGTTCCTATGTTGCATGACACTGTGTATAGTGTCTGGATGTAGTTAATGTAGTAACTGATTTTATGCCTAGTAGGCATCACTAGATTTGGAAAATGTGTGCTTTGGCTCTCACTGTGATCGTCATCCTTTCTTTTCCCACCTGAAACTACTGTTTGTCCAAGCATTTTTTACTTGGAAAGAATAGTAATGGGCAAGTAGGAGAGTGTTTTTTAAAGAAAATCTGTGTTTGGAAAAAAACCTATTTCAACATATTAGAAAGGCAATGTCTGTATTTGTTAGTATAAATAATTCAGTATTGTGTAGATTAATGATGAACTATTTCTTGGATGTAGCAAATGTTAGAGCATGATTTATTATTCTAATGGACCAGAAAGCTATTCATATTTTTCTGTATATGTTCACTTTTAAAGGAAGATGCCTTTAGAAGTTCACACTTTCCTGCAGGAGCTTTTTGTTAAAACAAAACCCTGAAAGGATGGTTATCTGAATTTTCAGCATCTTTGTTGGCAGCACAAAGGTTTCAGTGAATGTTCCTGAGGATTTTTAGAAGATGACTGCTGGACTACTGGTGTCATTTGTAAAAAAAAAAAAAAAAAAAAAATCTTTTATGTTTTCTTTGGACAGATTTTGTGGTTTATTGTTAAAGAAAGTGTTTTTTATTTTCAGATAACCCCAGATGTGGCTTGTGGAAATGCCAGTTCCAATACTTCTGCTGGAGGCCGGCTTATCTCCTTTGAAGTTCCACAGAATACATCAATCAAGTGAGAATATTCTTATATGTGATGAAATACAAAAGCACTTTTATTTTCATTTAACTGGATATTTTAGACAATGGTTTTTCAGATAGGCAAATTTGTCAAATGACTAAAAGACGATGAGAGAATTCAGACAGACTTCAAGCACGTAGCAGAGCCATGATAGCTTTTTGCTTGGCATAATTTCTCCCACATACTTAATGTTTTAGAAGATGTAAGCATGTAAGCTGTCTCTGGGCCATCATAATGCGTTAGAAATTAGGGCAGATGTGTTGAAGATGTCAGTTTGGAGAAGATATGACTTAGTGCAGTGAACACTTTTTCCCTGTTTAATCTCAAGATGAGCTTGCTGATAGAAAGTGTTATTGCTGACTTTATAAGTGCATGTATATTGTGCATTTGTATTTGGTTTCTGAGTTATTGCTTTAGGTGTCCCCATCAGCTGTGAAATCTTTGTGTATGTCTTAAAAAACCAAGTTTCTCAAAAAATTTGAATTTATTCTGTTATTCACTTTTCAAAATCATGCTTTTTGGATAAAATACTTATTTTGTTATGCTTAATTAACAAAACCTGACTTCCTAGAAAGATCTGATTCTGTCACCGGGATGAAGCATTTTCTTATTGGAAATTTTATTAAAAAAAAAAAAATCTGCCAACGTAGTTCTCTGGCTCACAGCTTTGCTGCAATTTTAGACTTACATTTTCCCAAAATAGCCTACTTTTCTCATACTGTCATCTTATCTTTCAGAATCCCATGTTTCTGTTAAAGGCCGTGCTCACAGGAAAAAACAAAGTGATGCAAGCAGACAAGCTGCAGACAGTTTGGAGCAGTAACTGTTAAACGTGGGGGCCATCCCACCCTTCCCACGGGGCTTTGAATTGTGCTCATTCATGAGCCTTAAGCCTAAGTCAGGAGGAGATCTGGGAGGGTGGATGCCCTGGCTAGCTGCAGTCTGAAAGCAAACAAATGGCTTTTCTTGGAATCAGGAATAAGCCAGCATTTGTGGATTCTAAAGTTCTATTAAAAAGCCTTGATGGAGAAACCCAGTTTTAAAGGAGGTTGCAGAGTACACAGTCAGCTTTGAGCATTTTTACATTGTATATATAAGTCAAGATCGATTTTTATTTCATTTACTATCTCAAAGGCCCAAGTAACTTACCTGATTCAATGGCTATCTGTGAAAGGAGAATAATTTCAGTTTAATAAGTTGACTTTGTTTTGAATGTCATATGAAACCTAAACTGAAAAAACCAGTTGCTATCCTGTTGTAAGAGTGAGACATTCAGCTTTTGGAATAGCGATTGGGTTGTTCTTAAAGAGGGTGCAAATAATGTAAAAAATTTGCTTCTTATGACCCCTGGTTACAAGATTTTTTCAATATCTGTCGCACGTGATTACAAAACTTTGGTTTTCTTGTTTTGAAGTCAAATAACAAGTGACCAGGGATAAACTGCCTTTGTTTTTAGCAGGATTGAAACCATTTCAGTACAGAATATTGTGGAACAGAGCTTCATCTCTAGGTATTTGAAGGTCTGTTTTCAGCAGGAGAGAACTGCCAGTTTTTAGCAGTTGGATGCAGTTGTGTTTGTATTTTTGGAGGTTTGTTCAAACTCATTTTGGATTCCTTCATGGGAAATTAATGCAAATACTTGGGACCTTACCAGAAATGATATATTTTTATTGTTTCCTCATGGAGGTGAGTAGGAAAAACAGTGCCCTGTGAGTACAAAGACTGGCATAATGTAGCTCCCTAATGGAGCCAACAGAGTGGATGCAGCAGTAGACTTTATATCCAATCTGTCAATATTCAGGAAGGCACCATGGGCTCAGTGACCTTGGGAGCATTACATGACTCATTTGATTTACAAGAATAAACTGTCCTGAGTCTTCGATCTGGTGTGTCAAACAAATGAGGATTTCTACCAGGATCTGTCTCCTGGTATTGAGTGAACATTGAATGTTCTTCAGTAAACAGCAGGGCTGGACGTGCTTCAGCTGCAGAAAATAATGGCACTGTAGGATGGAGGTAATACTCAAAAAAGCATAATTACAAAGACTGAATAAGGGTCTCTTATAAGGATATACTTAACTATTATGTGATGTTTATCTAAAACTCTTCTTGGGTATTAGGATGGTGACCTTCAAGTATCAGAAATTGGGACTCTGTATGATTTACATAAACTATAATGCAAATCTTACAGCTGAAGCATTTTTAAGTTTTGTGGGCATGCTAAAGACATTCAGGATTTTTCCTAATTCCATGCTTGCTAGAGTTGAGTTTCCCATCTTTGTTAAGGTTCAGTTCTGCAGTGATGTACTTCCTAAGTACACCAACTTCCCTCAGTGTAAATATTCTCATAATTTCTTTTCTTAGAATAAGGCAAGATGCTACTGCTTCTCTCATCCTGCTCTGGAAGGTCACAAGCACTGGATTTAAGCAGTGTTCACTTATTGATGGCAGAAGTGTCACTCTTCTCCAGGCACTGGGTGGACTTGTGCTTTCTGAAGAAATGCTTGCATTAGGCAACAACTACTTTATTGGTGAGTACCATGCTGACTTTCTGTCCATCACCTCTAGGTGACAGCTGATGGTTTACTCAGCATTTAGGAGAACAAGGGACTAATTCCTTTAAGTGCTGAAAGATCCTAATGGGATATTGGGACCATGTTTCAGACATTGGTTCATTCAAACCAGACAAGAGCTACTCTAAATTCTTACACAGTTGGCACCATTCACTTTAAAATCTACACAGTCATTTTTGTCTGATACCTTGAGATGATGCAAGTTATTTTCTATGTTCTAATTTAATAAGCTTTTGGCAAATGCTGCAGTATATAATTGAATGCTTGAGGTGTTTCTTTGTCAGGAATTGTGTCGTGGGGTGCTTTGTGAAGAAGCTTAAGCCTGTAGACAGGAAAATTGAAAAAAATACATTACAAGATCAGATTTCCTATTATATTTTAATAGTGTTTAATTGCACTGCTTTTTTATCCTCTGGTGTTGTCTCTGTGAATGTGGAGCCTTAGAAATATACTATTTGTTTCACTCAGCAATTAAATGTTAAGCATCTTCGTGGAAGGAGTATAATGAAAATAGCCTGATACATTATTTTTAAGGGTATGGGAAATAACACAGATTTAGAGCTATATTTTTGCATAGACACAATAGACTTAATTAAATTGAGATTTCTGGGCAGATGTTTTATTATACCAATGACATGAAACAAAAATCATTGTAATAAAAGCACTCATTGTTGTCTGCTTGAAAAGCTGTATATTTTTAAAGGAACTATAAGCTGCTACAATCGTTATTTGAAAACTTACCATGCTAATAAATGTAAAATTAAAAACATTCTGATGTAGAAACATGGGGAAAAATTCCAAGTGCATAGCCAATACAGAAAATCCCCAAATACAGAAGTAGTACCTTGTTCTCTCCTTTTTCAGCTATCACTTTCCAAAGATACTGCTTGAAGGTTGTTAATAGAATAATTTAATTCTTATCAGTGGTTTCCATTAGTGATGTTTATTTCCTTCAAATAATTTTCCACTTTCTTTTAATATTATTATTCCTTCTAAGATACTTAGTTTTAGGCTTTTTGTTTTTTTCCTTTTAATCTTGTTTTGCATTTAATTTATCAGAGTTAAAACCTTCCTCTCATGTCTCTGGAATAAATTCTTGAATTTGCTTTTTGGTAGTCAGTGCATGATAGAAGTATCCTGAAGACAGGATAATTGGTAGCTTTAGTGCAGTGGTGAAAGTGCCTGAAGGCACAGCTTGGTCTGAGCTCCTAAGCAGAGGGCCCAGGTTGCTCTATGAAGGCTCCACTTGGCTGTACAAGCCATACAGCATAGGTTATTGATTTAGATAACTAAAATCTGTATTGTGTTACTCTTTCATAGCTTGTCTTGTCCTCTCACCTCTATAGCTGAATTTCTGTCACTGGGATTCTTTGAATTTTTTATTGTGTGCTGGGTGACATGAGGTGAAAATGTACCTTTTCCTAGTGAATATAACATGAGGTTGAATTCACAAAAATGGCTTATTTCATGCAGTACAAGTATTCTGAGACCTCTTGCTTTACTTCCATGTGGCTTTCAATACTTTCTTTGGTTTTTCATTTCCTGATAGTGAAATTCTTTGTAAAATTTTCCAGCTGCAGAAACTAAGGCATAAATTTTTTACTTTAAGACAGAGCCTCTGAATTTCCTTCTCAGTTGTATGGAAATAGTCTGATTACTTCCCATCATCAGTTTTTGTCCAATGAAATGTAGGTCTTGGGTGTAAAACTTACTTAACTCAGTTTTTTGGTGTGAAAATGAATTTTCTCTTCACTCAACTGAAATCCATAATTCTGCCAAGGCTTATAGAAAAATAATTTGATCTTTACTTCAGATTTGATCCAGATGTTGGAAGAGGTCTGTCAATTTGACGTGCCTTGCAAGGTTTTAATCATTTAGCTTTCAATAAGTCACTCAAATAAAGTTTTTGTTATAGACAAATTTCCATATTTCTTGATAGACATGAAAAACTTTTTCTAAGGTACAAAAAGTTAAAGTGGGTGATTTTATATTAAAAACCCAATAATATTGCCAGTGCTTTTGTTGATGTTATTTAAGCTAGAATGATATGAGGAGGCCACAAGATGCTGGAAGTTTCTGTAAGGAGTCACACAGTCCAGCTGTGGACCATGTTGGTTGATACATATACTTCATATAATTTCCTCCTCCTTCCCCAACTCTTTTTTTGTTTATTCAAGTGTGATTTTAAAGGTTTATTCTCTTAATTGGTGAATTTTGTACAAGGGCACTCTTTTAATCTTGTCAAAAATTTCTGAATAGAACTGTAAAAGAAAAATGAGGAAGATATGAGTGGGGTTTTTTTTGGTTTGACTTTTTTTGTGTGTGTGTATCTCTTTTTGATCTACTTCCTCTTTGAGTCATTTCTCACAGTGTTCCTTCCAAGTTTTGTTACTCAGCAAGGTACTTTAATTTCCTCTTGCAATTCTTTCTGAATAAATTATTTATATCAAAGATAAAACATTTAGGGAAATATTATTTGTTTTGTGTTAGCTTGTGGTGACACAAGTTTAAAGTTGTTTATACAAGATTGAAAAGACTCAGAAGTCAGCAGTAATGTGCTGATTTGCTGATCATGTGGCTCAGGGCACAGTGTCTAGAGGTTGGGAAGAATGCTGTTTTTGAGATCTAAAAATAGACCCTGTCAGCACAGAGCTGTTCACCCCAGAGACAGTACCTGCACTGTGTGAGAATGAAGGGGAGAGCACAGCACAACTCACCCAAAAAGAGCACTCTGTGTTCTCTAGTGGGGTTTATGAAATGGCTGCTGCATCTGCAAACAGGCTCCTGCCTCTTGCAGTGCAGGGCAGAGTGATGGTGCTGTGATTGTGCAGCAGGACTATGTGGGTTAATTACAGCATTGACCTGGCTGTGGCCAGCAGAAGACTGGCTTGAACATTCTGTAACACATTTCCTTCCAGTTTTGCTCAGAGGATTTTTAAAGAGTTTCTCTGTAAGGTTTGCTGCTACACATGTGACAGTCCTATAAAATAATTTGTTTTATTAGAGAGGGTATTTATTAGCCAGTGGGGAAGAAACCCCAGTACAGTTCAGGCTTTGAAGTGAGCAAGTGAGTTGTGTGGATGAGGAGTAGGATGGCCCATGCCGAGGTGCTGGTGGCTTTCAATGGCAGGTGACTCTAGACAGAGGTGGTGATGGCGTGGTTGGTCTGTAGGACAAGCCAGGTGAGCTGTTCCTCTCTGCTCACGGTTTGCTGCTGCAATGTTTCTTTTGAAACCAAGATTTAAAAAAGGGTGTTTAATTGAGAGCATTTCTGAACAGGAAATGTTTTTAGTATTTATTTTGTGGAGTGCTATGGGTGGGCATCAAGATTGGCCAAAGAGATAGTGAAAAAGAGAAGCAGGAGGGATTTAATAGTGTTTTAAAAGAAGAGATGGAAATTTAGGGTTCAACATTAAAAATATTTTTGAAGTAAAAGGCAGGCTTTCCATTAATTAGACTTACAGATTTTTACTCTTTGTCCCAATGTTCTTTGAAGTTAATGAGTGATTCCTGCATAAACTATTAATGGTATTTATAAAATGTCTCATCAGTATTTGTTTTATTTCTGGATCTTCATATATTCATGCTAGTAGTAATGTACTAGAATGTTTGAAAATGAGTTAACTGCAAAACTTTACATTGTAAGAGTCATACACCTATTCTTCATTGCAATATATCTTGGAAAATTGAAATCAGATGAAATACATTTTACAAGTCTGAAAAAGTGAGATAAGAGGTCCCTGATGCACCATCAGTTGGTGGAAGAGACTTTCAGAAGTTCTCATGAATGCTAATAGGTTACAGCTAAGGATCTCTGGGGTGAGTTGATATTGCTCCTTGTTATATGTTTTGGGGGAAATCTAATCTCCCCAGCACTGTGCAGTCCTCTCTTTCAGGGAATAGTACACTGGATTTTGGAACCTGTATATATTATTCTATACTAGATTGTTGCAAACGCAGATTTACTGAATTGATTAAATAATAGCTGTATTGAGAAAAATTAAGCATTAACATTTTTCTTTAAAAAATAAAAAAAAGGCTTTGAAGAACATTCTCAGCTTGCCTGGCATCTCCCACAAAAATCCTTTATGATTTGTTGTGTGCATCTCTTTTATCCAAGCATGCTATCATGCTGTGACTGAGAACTGGAACATTAATTTTGAGAACATAGGTTGCAGTCAAAATACTGAAAATAACCAAATTCAATGCAGAATAAAAGCATTAAAATATTTCTTTTTTTAATGCTCACATTTAGAAGTTTTACAGTGATTGTACACCATCTGTTTCTGCACGAGTCAGGTAATTTACCCTGGTGCTAAATTAATATACCTGTTTACTAAGGCAACAGTTCTGTGCTTCAGGTGTATCCAAAGGTACACCTGTGACTGGCAGACTTGCAGTCAGGCAGGTCTAATTTCACACAGTTTCCATTTTGCTTGGAAAACTGGTATATACACACCTGTGTGGCTGTACAGACAGCAGATCATATTTAACAGTCCAGTTGACAGCTAGGACACAGAACAACCATAGCTTCTTTTTAATGAATTTGGAGATGGGGTAATAATTCATTGAATCACAGAGTATGCTGAGTTGGAAGGGACTCATCAGGATCATCCAACTCTTGGTCCTGCACAAGGCGCCTGAAGAATCCCACCCTGTGCCTGAAAGCATTGTCCAAACACTTCTTGAACTCTGGCAGCCTTGGTGCTGTGACCACTGCCCTAAGGAGCCTGTGCTGTGCCCAAACACCCTCTGGATGATAAATCTTTTCCTAATATCTGACCTAAGCCTCCCCTTCACAGCTTCATACCATCTTCCTTTTCATACCAATACAAAACTGCATATTATATGATTACTGTATGATTATTAGTTAGTTTTAAGAAGTGTTTGGAGGTTTTGGGCATAATGTAGAAGGTGGAGCTGGCACTGTTGACTCTGTGTGCACGCAATCTATTTCCTTTCTTTCTCCTAACAGCACTAAAAAATGAAATTATGTTTTCAGGTCTTTATGGTGGCTGTTAGGATATTATTTTTTTTGAAAAAATATCTAATCAGCTTTCATGAAAAAATGTTGGAAAAATTGATCTTCTGCCTCAGTGTGCCCAGAGCTGAAGCAGTAATGATGGGAGCTCCTTCAGAAAAATAGTAAAACAAACAGTTGGGCATTAGTATTTTGCTTCCATTTCCCCATAGGTAATATGATAGAAAATTTGTATATAATTGTAAAAAAAAGTGCTTGTAATTAGCTTGAAATGACTTGCTTTTAGACTTTGTGCTTTATTTAGCACTTCCACGGTGCTGCTTAAGCAGCTGCTTAAAAAGCAGCTTTCACGAGATATTGCTACATTAGCTTTTTAGCTTATTGTCTGCTTATAAAATCAAAGGAAGACATTTATAAGCAAAATTGCTATTTCTCAGATAAGCCCTTGCAGATTATAAGGTAGAAAGTTTAACATTTATTTTGAATTAATATTTTTATCTGAACAGAAAATAAGTCCTCCAGCATAACCTTTAAATTATAATGCTTATTTTCATCACAGCAAACAGAACCTGACGTAGACTTGTCAGTTGACATTGCTTGGCATGTCATCTGGTTTTCTCCAAGATACCCAGCCTTTTAGATCAATACAATATAATTAGCTGCTTTAAGCTATAATTATCAAGTATTAAAAAAAATTCCTTAAATAAAATTGGTAGCTGTACAAACTCACTTGAAAATAGGTGCTCTAGCATCTTTGTGGTGAGATGAACAGTACTGATGCCATTCAAATGCCAACACCTCTAAGGCAGCTTGCTTGAATTCCACAAAACTTTTTGATGTTTGGCTTAAAAAAGAAAAGTAATGCTTGGCTTCTGAAGCACAAAATATCTGCTGCTTTTTAATAAGTGTGGGAGCCATATGGTTCTATGTCAGGAAGGATAATATTTTCCAATCCAAAATGCTGTCCTGCCTTTCAAATGCAACAAATTATTTTCTTTTCTAACTCTGCCCTGAGCAGTTATTTACTCTTCTGTTGTTCTTTGATTATTCAACGAGTTTCCCTGCAAGACCTTGTCGTGCATTAACGAGCAGTCACCGCCAATACTTGTGCAGCTATATTGAATAGGCAAAAATGAAGCAGTATAAAAAAATACTATGTGAAATAAAAATAATCCAGAGAGATATTGTGAAACAAGTTGGCCTTTTCTAACTCTTCTCGTCTGGAAATAGGATTTCAGATTAAGAAGCAAATTGTAGCTCGGGTTTTGAGATGTGGTTTTTGTTGTTACAGGCATCTAAAACATGCACACATTTCTGTCTAAAGAAAGCAGTTTACTGCATCTTGAAATTGTTTTCACTTAAGCAAAAAATTAAATAGGACAATTTTATTTCATAATAGGAGGTGTGTGAATTGAATTCACTGAAAGCCACATAATCAGGTTACTCTAGCTTTAACAAGTTGCCATGTATCAGCTGAGCATCTGTGTGAACTCCCAGTCCATGGCATATTGCAGTCATTTGACTGAACCCTCGTTCACTCTGGACCTAATTAAATCTCCGTGCCCTGCACACTCTGAGGGATGTGCAGAAGCCCTGTCCGTGTGCGTGACTGTCCTGCTCCTTTCGTGCAGGCAGCCTCGCTGGGGGGAGTTGCTGGCAGCTGCTCCAGTGAGTGGGGTTCTCAATTTTAAGTGTGTAATTTGCCTGGAAGGGCCCTATTGTCTGCAAATTTGAGAATTGTGCTCAACAGAACATTTCCCTGGGGTTCTGGGCACAAGAGCTAACTTTGCAGAAAATGCCTTTTGGTGAGCAGTAGCAGCAGCAGCAAAGTGTGAACTGCAAGAAAAACATAGTGAAGTGTTAATTTCAATGATTTATTTTAAAAGATGGCCTTTCAGCATTCAGCTGAAATGCAAACCATTCTGAAGAGTACTATTGGCCTATATAAGAAAGGGTATCTTTATAAGTATGATAAAATAAATATCCTGTCCTTTGTGATCAAGTTGCGTGTACCTCATCTCACATATAAATAGATGTAAACATCAGACTAGTTACTATTTTCACACATTGTTTTATGTTTTAAGCTAGCATTTAAATAAGTTTAGAGTCATCTTTATTAAATTAGTAAATTATTCAAAATTAATTTCTATTAACTTCTATTTCTAGCAAGTAGCAATGCGAAATTATTTTTCTAGTCTGTCTTTGGAGGTTCATCAACTCAAATTTGTAATGTTTGGTGAAATAGTTTTTGTTTGTTTCTCTAATTTTAAGATTACTCTTTCTTCAAATATGACTTCTCTGACCAATTCACAATCAAGATCAAGATATTTATTTTAAGTTGATCACATGGTTGTTTGCATGATAAGATCTTGGGCAGACTGCAGAACCTGATCCATGGAATATGGATACCAGTGCATAACTGGTACATTGTCTCACCAGTGTGAGACACATTTTAATAATGCTTGTAAAATGTCATGAGGTCTTCAGCTGGTAGTGTAACATGCTGTAATGTGTATTTAAAAGTAGGGTAGCCACTAATAGAGCCTCTCTGTTGAAGCAGTCACTACAGATATATCCTAGCCAACCTTGCCATCCCATCTTCTGCAGCTCTCCTTAGAGCAGTCCCAGCTGCACCACTTGTATTCCACCACACTTAACTATGTTTGCCAAGTGTGGAATCAGAGGCTCTAGTGGTCTACATTTGGGCCCAAAATAGTTCTGTGCCAGCTTGGCAACTTGGCTGAAATGCTGACAAATAAGATACATTGGGAAATTGGGATACAGGAAATCTTTCAGAAGAATAGTCTTGTCACCCTTGCTGGGCTTTCACCATTACTGTGGACTGTAAGCAGAGTCCTTGAAGCTGTGGGAGAAGGTCACATTAAGGTACTGCCACAGCTCCTTAATAAGCTGAACGCAAGTGGCTTTGTAAGAGTAAGTGCACTCCTGCTAGCTGACTTGAATAATTCTGTCGTGGGGTTTGCTCCAGTCAAGTTATTAAGCTGGATAATTGTTTAAGTAACAGTGAAATTCAGAAATTGACGTTTGTTATAGAGGAAATGTAGTGGAACACGGGACTTTGCTATGCTAAGTGAATTCAACTGTTTTGCTCAGTTCATAAATATATTTTTACTACCAGTCCTGCAAAACTTGAGCTCCAGCTTGAGAGGCAAGCTGTGTGCTCTTTCTTCCCAAAGTTTTGGTAATAATTTTCTGACACCCAAGTTTTGCTTTCTCTTACACCAGTGTAACACTACCATTGTCAGTCTGCCTCTGGTAGAACTGTAGGATTGTTACTGAGGATATAACTTGAGCAGCAGCACTCTTACCTTTTAGTGGTAATGCCTGAGGAGAGAGTGTTTGATTGCAGGAGCCCAGGCTGTTTATTGTTGGTAGCAAAGGAGGAAAGCATATACATCTAAAACTGACTGTGGCAATGAATGCAATTTGGAGAAGACAGTGAATGTGATGAGAAGGTTTTCAGTCACCTCCCAAGAAAAATTCTTTAAATTGCTGTTTCACGTGAGCTTGTGAAAAATAAAATATTTGAAACAGTTCTTGAACTGATTCTCATTAGAATCTATATATACTTTCAAAAGCAGTATCTGACCAAGGCTTCTGTGAATAAAGCACAGTAAGCATGCTGATCTATATAGAATTTGGGAGAGTTGTGCCACCTATAAATAGTGCTATTTGTGGACAAAATAGCAATTTTGCTATTGCAGCTGTATTTTTGTATCCCCAGATGCTATGTTGCCTAGCAGCATCATTAGAGAATGATCTCAGATGTTCTGTATGGTGCTGATGGCGCTGATGTACTGCATCAAAGATTGCAAATGGCATTGATTACCTGTTCCTCACTTCTCATTTTCTTATGTATGATAATCATCCTGAGGCAAACTAGGAAAGGATTCCTGACCCATTTTTCCTATTCTTTAGAACAGTATTGGTGTCAGGGTCCTTAGGGGATTGGTAGGCCTTAATGACCATGAGTATCAGTGTCATGGGGGGCTGGGGGTGGGTTTGGTGTTAATGTTTGTCCATTTGTAAATCAAAAGCAGGCCTCTGCTACTTGAACATGTAAAGGTAAATTTTCAAAATTGAGTGCATCATGAGAATATCCTGTCATGCTTTTTCATTTGTTAGATCTCTAAAATGAGTTGGACATGGGTTGTATGAACAAGAGAAGGATTGAGCTTGCTTAGATTTGATAGATGGAAAACTATTTGAGATTGTGATATACAGTGCCATAACAGAGGGAAATTGGTTCATAGAGTAAGAGTAGATTTCCAACTTCATGCTTAGATCCAAAAAGGCACTGAACCATGGTGGTGATTAGTACAGACCTCTGTTTTCATAGTAATTTTCATGGTATTGAATGTTAACTATATCACATGACGAGGACATGAAATAGTCTTTGGATAAATTTTGGGCATCAAACATTTTAGGAGGTAGAACTAGAATTAATTCCTTTTTTTCTTTTTTTCTGGTGGGTACTGTAATAAAAATATAGTTGTCTTTCTTCCCTAGCTTCCTTTTTTTCAAGTGTTCTTATGTCTGCAAAGTTTAATGGCCATTAAAAAAAGAGGTTGAGTATATTGACTATTCTTGTTTAGCTTGCTGGATAACATTTTCTTCTGTGGTGGGAGAGATGTGGTCAAAAAGAAAATTCCTCTGGACTCTTTTACACTTTAGGTTATTTCTATGACTTTCCATCATCTGTGGATGAACTATCAAATATACCTATGTAGCTTCTATCCTGCACCAGTAAGGTTTATAAAGGATGCTCATTTTGCTCTTAACAGCAGTGTTTTTTCTAGAAGCTGAAATCTGGTCTGGAGGTATCACAGCTTCACTATGTTACTGCATGAGAAGAACTGAAGCTGTGGTGCAGGCACACCAAGTATTGCTGCTTTGATCCTGAAGGACTGATATGATCTGGGTTTCTTCCATTTAACTATATCTCAGTTTCCCATTTTCTAAGTAATGAATAGGTGACTATACTGTACATGGGGAACGGGATGGAGACTCTACATCACCTTATTCTGGGGCTCTTTTTAGTTTTCCTGCCATCTTGACCTACCAATGCCCTTGGTGCAAGGGCTGCTTGCTGTGCAGGGGAGCTGTAGGCACTTAGTGTCTTTGAGAACTTCACTGATTTGCAAAATGTTGAAGTTGGCTACTGACCCCAAAAGCTTTTGGTGTGGGAAAGTGTTGAGAGAGAAAAAGAGAACAGATGGAAACTGATAGACATCCCACTGCTGTCTCATTTCCTTGGGAAACCAGGCTAAAAATAAGTTGAAAACTCGAGGACTGGTACTTTGTTGAGTGCCCAATCCTGCCTTGGCAGACATTCTCACTCATCTAAGAAACCTTTAGGTGAACTCAAAGATCTACTCTTCTGTGAACTGGAACTAAAAGGATAATTACTGTTTCAGCCAAAGGTGGATGTCTTTGGAATGCATGCATTCACTGTGTGGAATACAGAGAGATACATTTGAGCCAAATGCAAAAGGTGTTGGTGTGTGTTAGAGCGTGTGGGGTGCATAGCAAGAGTTAGTGAATGATTTCTAGTGAAGTGTTTTGCCTTTTGCTAACATTATATGCAATATGATAACCTTCTTGGTGGTCTGTTAGCTTCAATCTTCCCTATTTTGACTGTCCACTGTGGACCAGCTCACTGACCTCAGACTGTTGTGCTTGGAAGGAAGGTATTGCTAAGAAATGGGGCTTGTGGGGGAAGCAAATCAGTTTCTCTAGTCTAGAAAGCATACACTCAGTTAATGTTTCAGTACTGGAAATCTGAATGGCATGATATGATCTTCTGAAAGTATCTGGGCATAATGATGACACCTGTTATCTTTTAGTTTGACTTTATTCCTTTTTTTTTCATTCTTAACTTTATTGATGCAAGTGAAACAGGAGCACCCATACCTTGTGCTCCTAGACATATGTCTGTGGAACTGCCAGGGAGGAAGGAGCTGTAGTGTATTTTACCATGCTTTCTGCCAAGGAAATTGTGAAGGCATTTCCCAGACTCTCAAATGTGTGTGCAAAAAGCTTGAAAATGCCTCCTCTGCAATCTATAACTACTCACATCACATTATGATTTATTAGGCTTGAGAATTGTTTCTGTTATATTACTGTAAATAACTCAACCCTGAATTCTGCAACTAAAAATGCTTTGATGCCATTATGTTTTAACTGGCTTTAGAAAACCAGCAAGGTTGAACTGAACAAAATTACCTTTTGGTTTAAACTGCTGTAATATTTTTCTCCAAACCTAAGATGAAAGGAGCTGTAAATATGGCTCTGAAATTATTCTCCCATCTAGAAGTTAAAAATAGAACTTAGAACTCACTGTAGTTCAGTTGCTGTTATGGGAATTGGGAAAAGAATTAATTGAAGTGCTATGACCTGAGTTAAGCAGGGTGTTATATTTAGATGGTCAGACAAGCTTCTTCTAGCCTTAAAACCTAGAGATCTCAGCACATTATATGCAACTTCTATAAAGTGAAAATAAATACCCATGTTTGTATGTTTATAGTATTTACAAATTAGGTGAGATGATTAGAAATTGCAGGAAAATGTGTGGCATTCCAGAGAGAATAATGATTTTTCAGTGGTTTGCCTAAGGGCTTTTGATACCAAAATAGTAACAAGATTCAAAGTACAAAGAAGGTTGATTTAATATTTCTTTAGGGAACTGTCCTGAAGAATATGTAACAATCTGCTTCAGACAAGGAAATGTGAACCCAAAGACATTTTCTAAATACCACATTCTTCCAAGCATTCACATATAATTGCAGGACTGCCAGTGACAATCGCATTCAATTGTTACAGAAAAATTCTGGCTGCATCTTTGAACAGATGGGTAAAAATGGGGTATGTATTGAGGCCAGAATAAATTGGCCTGCTTTGAAGAGGTCATCAGATTACAATAATCTTCACTAGCCAAAACAGACCATTAGGCATTTGGAACTATACCCAATACATGTGTTTTTGGTTTTTTTTTTTTTTAATCTGATCCTTTAGAACATTCAGCTAACTTGTCGAGGCTGTACTCAAGCCAGTGGTGTCTATGTAGGACATAAGATTTTCCTGTTTGAAGGCAGGATTTAGGGATCATAGACAACTAACAGCTGAAGGAATGCAGCATTTAAAAAAGTGAAATCTAAAAATGAAGAACAAAGAATTCAAGTCTTCCACGTGATTTTGTGTGGAATTTGTAGAATTAGTCATGCTTGACACTTCCTTATGCAAAATGTAAGTAATGCTTAGCAGCTGTTCTGAAAGAGAATTCACTTGAAGTTCTGTTTCATTAAACTTTTGTCTGTTCCTGTTCATTAAAAATATTTTGTTTTATTTTTTTCCTCATGACTAAATGTTGTGCTATCTCCAGTCTATAATGCAAGAAGCTGAATTGCATCTTTGAAGCTCCTTGGAGGTTTAGGCTGTAAATGGATTTTGCAATTTAAAGTGGAAAATCTAAGAAAAAACATTCTATGTCATACACTGCATCTGTTTAGTGTTGTTCTTTTAAAAATTAAGGATATTTGTTTTAAAAAAACCCATCAATTTTTGCTTAAATTCTCTCTGTATTTTCCAAAGAAAAGGAGAATCATGGAATAGCTTTGTGCCTGCAACATTCCATTCTGGTCCTACAGTCTTAGACCCTTTGGAGTCTGCCTACATGGAGGACAGTGAAATTAAGGTTTGACAGTCTATGAAAGGATCTTTGGTGGTTTGTATGCATAAATTCTGCATACAGTATATAGACTATACCAAACCCACTTTTTTTTTTGTGCCAGTGCACATTTATTCTCCCAAACAAAACAATTAATTGATGCCATTCATGGAAGGGCTGTGGTGCAGGAGTCTAATCAGTGTGTTGGAGTTCAAGCACAAGTGCAGGAGCAGGGGCTGTGTATTTGGACATGAACTCTGACTTTATCCCATATATCATGGACTGTGTGTGTGCCCCATTTTATCTTTCCTGTCTGTCTTTTCTTTTGCAGATAAATCTGTTAGGAATATGTGTGATAGTGAAGTTGTTATGCTCCAGTGTGTTTTAATAGCTTCCAACCACAATTTTTTTTCCTTCTGTGCAATTACAGGTGCTAGCAAGAGATGCATGAATCTCTCTGTTCCTTGTCCAGTGTTCCTGTTTCCATGTTTAGTTCATCTTTACCTGCCATACCAGCTTACAGAGACATCAGATCAGACATTCAATAATACTTGTATTGCAAATACACAAAGAAATGCTGTCAAGTGGTATTAGTATATTCTTGCAAACTTCATAGAAAACAAAACCAAAGGGATTCTCAATCTTTTACCAATGTAAGGAATCTGGCTGCTTTTTAAATCTGAAAGTAACTTTTATGAATTCATTTAAATATATTTCTCCACAAAATTTTGTTTTCATGTTTCTTGTCATTAAAGAAATAAATATATATTTTAACTTTTCAAAAAGTAGCAGGCAAAAGCATTTATTTTTGAAACATAAATGTAGGTTTGAGCTCTGGAAGTAGATATGATTCACCATCCTGTCTTCCTTTTTTAATCAATATAATGAGGTTTGTCTCCAAAGTGTATTTTTATTTTAATTTGTATTTACGTGCCTTGCATTCAGAGAGGTTTGTATTAAGTATGAGCAGTTTTGTTCTTAGTTGACAGTTTATTTCAAATCACTTTTATTTGTTTGTCTAGCTGCAGAGCATTAACAGTATCAGCCTATTTTGTCATCTAACAAGCATATTTTCTTTTGTTTTTTAAAAGGTTTTTTGAATGATTCAGTTACCAAGTGCATTGTGGCTCTGCGCTTGACTGTGGTGGTGAAAGTGAGTACCTGCATGCCTGTGGGGAGCCATTCAGACAACTTCCCATGCTCAGGGAAAGGGAAATGCATCACCAAGCCACAGGAGGTAAGGTCAGCTCACCAAGACATTCCTGTCATGTGGCAATTCTGTGATAATTGAAACACAGGGTAAATTGTCCTTGGTGTTTATACCTTGCAGCTGTGTAACAGGCATCGACATCCCCCAGGTGCCACTAAATAACAACAATATGTATCTGCTATACCTGACAAGCAAGCACTTGAAGTAAGAAAATAACAGAAGTGAGATGCAAAGATTCATACCCTACCCTGGCTATAAAAACAGTGGTTCATATCAGCTGTAAGGGAATTTGTACTGCATCTTAGAGTCACTGTAGGAGGAAGTTCCCCGAAAGGAGGACCACGATGTTGGCACTTGGGATCTCCACTCTCCAGACCAATGTGCTCAGATTTGTTAAGTTCTCAACCTTGTCATAGGTTTTAGGTCAGCTTTAATCTAGTGCTTCTCTCTCCACCTCTTAAAAACTGCTTACTCAGAGTAGACTGACCAGTGCAGTGGAATTACCTGACCATAATTATGAGAAGAAGCAGAATGGAGTAATTTGATAGTGGTTGCAAGGTTTCCTGTACAGCTTTGTCCTTTACATAATACTGCCCTGAGGGATTGCAATGGCAATTCCACTGGACACTGGGGATTTTGTGTGATCTAGCAACATAAGAAAATAAGAACCAAATCTGTCAAATTTGCAGTCTGTTCTGCTTTTACAAAACCAGACTGGGCTTTTGTGATTTAGCTACTGTATACTCTGTTACCTTCTATACATGTTATTTTTTATTTCATGGATTAAAAGTCATTTACAGCACAAATATGCACAGTTAATCTTTGGTTTTATTGTTATTCATTTGGGAGATAAAAGCAGTAGTAACTGTTGAGTAAATATTAACAGCTGTGAGCCTGCTGTGAGCACAAAAAAATTGGCATATTGAGCGAATTCACTTGTAGTTCATCTGCTACCAGTTTCTGATTTAAATTCTCAATAAGCTTGTTTGATAGAAAATGGTGTTTTGAATTGTAACAACAATAATTAAATTGCCACAGTAATCTATACATACGTGGCAGTACTAACATCTGGAGTAATTATCTGTTTTATTTCTCAAAAATGAATTTGTAAAATGCTTGAGGTAATGTGTGAACATAATTATTGCAAGATGAATTTAGAAATAAATGCTGCTTTACTATACCAGCTGGCTGGTATCCAAATAAATTATTCATTCAGATACAGTGTTGTATTTCATAGTCCAGTTTAGTTTTTGTGCTTTACTGTATTTATAATTTTTATTTTAGTAAGTCAGTGTTTTGAATTTGACTTACATAAATAAAATGTTCAAGTTTACTATTCATAACAGCATGTCAGAATATTGTCTTTTTCTATTTTCTGTCAATTTGAGTGTTATATCTTTTGATAGATTGCCTCATTTAATATATTTTTGTGTTGTTTGTCCATTTTATGACTAATTTCTTTTTCTTGTTGCATGTGATGTCACAAAATAAGAATAAATCGTTTCCTATATCTATGCAGAAGAATTAATGCATTTCTGTATTAAGGGAAAGCATATATGGCCTATAATAATTATCCATGTGTTATTAATCTTTTAAGATGTAGAAAATAAAGTAAATTTTTCTTTAAAAAAGACAGATTGGCTTCATAGTAAGAAAGAGAAGCAATTATTTAACTTAAAACAAAGATAAACCAGTATCTGTAGGTTCCTACCTGTAATCTTGACATTGGAAGCTTTCTGTGTAAAAACCAGAACAGTGAGGGATGAGACAGCCCTGCCTTGTGCACGTGCAGGCTGCTGCTTTCCCTGGAAAGTGAATAGAAAAAATTAGGACTGTTCCTATCTTATCACTATTCTTTCTCTGAACCTAATAACCAGAAAATTTATTAAGGCAGTATTTTTGGTATAACATGCACTAGGCTGTAGTAGACCTGTGGCTGAAGCTGTGGGACACACAAACCATGTCTAAATCAACTTCTGAAGAGTATCTAGTGATTAATGGCAGTCAGAGATCAAGAATTAGCAAGATTCTCAATATTTCTAAATATAAAAAATTATAAAAATTATGTAAATATATAAATATCTTTAATAGTCATATAAATATATCTTCAAATCAAATTTTAACTTCAGAAATGCAATTGATTTTATTTTTGCTGTTATTAACTGCTCCTGAGTTTTCTAGAACCTGAATAAATGAGGAATGCTTCCAGTGATCCTCTCAAATGCCATCAAACCTGTGCCAGGTGCCTGCTGGGCTGGGGTAGTTTGCAAGAACATCAAATACAGTGACCAAAAGGAAGTTAATTTATATCCAGTCTCCTACTCCAGGGGGAATGAAAATGCCATGTTGTCTTTTTGCCTGTCCTGTGCTTCTAAGTCCGTGAGCTTTCCTTGCTCTTTAGCCTATACTGGTGCATCAGAGAACTTCAGATAGGACCCTGATTCATGCCCAGCATAAGATAAAAATAGAAGGGCATATTTTATTAAGTAGAATGTTTTTGCCATTGTTTAACTGAAATTAGGTGAGATGTGCTCTAAAATGTCTTGATGATTTCCCTAATGGTGGAGCAAGCGGCTGCCAAAATTGCGTGCTTGACATGACAGCCATTGTGTCTGTTTCCCATAAGGCACTCCTTTTTGCAGAACATAAACTTTAATTTTCTTTAAATTTAAAATGCACCCTTTGTGATTTGCTGTTTGTTTTTATCCATAATTCATTCTGGTTTTGCACAATCCAGTCTTGCAGGATGCAAACCAACTTCTTAGAAGAATGCATAAAAGGCCCAATGCCATGAGCAAGCTCAGAGCTCTGCTGGCTGTAGTCATTGCTTCCAGTGCCAAGAAGATTAATGCTTGTCTTTGAGCTTTTATGTACTTCACAGTTTTATTTCAAATCTAGTAGAATGTAAAAGAATGTAGGAACACATCTGCTTATTGGGAAATTTAAATGTAGTTAACAATCTGCAGTGATATAAGCACGGGGGGTTACTGTTATGTATAGAGTGCATATAACTATAAACAAATGAATTCTGGTCTAACCTGGGAGTCTTGGCCAGTTTTTACTCATTCCTTGCTGATCTATAACTTGACTTCTACTCAGCTAGATGCTTTTTATAGAGCGTGGTTATAAAAAGCAAAGTTCAAATGCAAAGTTTTGTTTTCAATTATTGTTCTTTTCAAAGGAAGAAAAATTCATCACTTTGAGTGAAGTTCTGTGCAGTGAGGTGATGCTGAGCTCAAGTGATGCCTTTTTCTTCCTTTATATGAACTTTGTGCCTGTTCTGCTGCCATGCTTGCTGCTTGTCCACAAGGGAAACAGGAATGTGTCAGATGTATAGCACTGGTCTTGGCATCATCACAACATAAATATCACTCTCACATTCATCTAATCACCTTCACACCAGGATGAGTTAACAGTTAGCAGTTAATGGAAGAGAAAAGTTTTGTTGTTAACACAAAGAAGGGGAGAGATTTGTCTGGTGTGGATTTCTGATTTCATGAATTTCATGAAGATTTTGAAGTGAACTCGGGCCATCCATTGATTGTGAGTGCCACAATTTTGCTTACATGAGAGGTTCTCTCACAGATTGCTCTGTGCCATAACTTTGACTGTCCCATAAAAAATGTGGATGGTCTGACTGTTTAAATATGAATTTTTATTGCTAGATTTAGAACCCATGAGATTTACACAAAAAATATCTGGCCTCTGTCTGCACAGAGAAATAATACATTGAATTGAATAGCAATTGTTTCCATGTCTTCTATGCAAGCTGGAAGCTTTGGGACGGATCCATTTGATAATAATCTGTAAAAAGGCAAATTATAAAACCCCTCATGTATACCTGAAGGTATGCTGTCCTGCATACAGACTTATTTTCGTAGGTACAGTATGCTCTGGAGTATGGAATGATCATGCAATATTTTGCTCAAATATTATAGTAACTCAGTCTGAGTTGTACTAAATACTGAAAGTCTTTCTCAGTAAGAGAGAGTAGACATTAGTTTTCTTCTGGTCATCTGAACTTCTTTGCCACAGTAAAAATAGGATTTATTACTCTCCTAATTAGACTAGCAAAAAAGTACTATATTCCAGCTCTATTTATGATATGGTACAGGCTGCATTATAGCAAATTATTTTTAAAAATTTTTTTATTACCTTCCAAAATTATTCTATATATTTGCACTTCATCAAGTAAAATAGATGATCTTTTGATTGATGGTAGATAATTTTGGAGTTCTTACTGACATTAATTCTAGCATAGTGGCAGTGTGGAGATGCTTCTTGACTTAGTTTGGCTCAAATATACTTAGTGCATGTTATCTATCTGAAAAAAAAAGTAGTATCAATTGGGGTAAGTGATAATAACCTAATCTTCTCCACAGAAGATCTGTCAGCATCTCAGAACTGTTACCTGTCATTAGATATTTCAGATTGAAGTGTTAAAATGCTTTTCTTTTGCAGCTTTCAAGCCCCATTTTGTTAAGTACTCTCTATGGTAAATTGATCCCTATATCAAACTCTTGGATAAAACTTTAAAGATAGTTACTGTGCTATGTGAGTAAAATAATTTTGACTCTCTTTTGCTTGACTGTCTTTCCTTTCTGTTGAACTACAGCCTTTTTTGGAAACCTGTCGCTGGTGTGTGAGATACTCAGAGCTGTTTGGTGAAGGGGCTGGGGTGAATTCCAGAACATGTGTAGACTGTACACTTAAAAAGGGCTTCTGGCACTCCTGATAAATAACATAGTCATGGATCTGAGTTTTGAAGATGTATCATATTTATTCTTGTATAACTCTACCAGTGTGATATTTGTAAGGAAGAGTGAAATCTGGAGTTCACTGAGTGAAGTTTTTTTATTTATGTGAAGATGATTATTTTATACTTAAGTAGAAAGCTGATTATTCATATGAAGCAAAACCAGAAGCCCCAAATCTCTTTGTTTCTAGTTCCATGCGTGCTCTGCACTTGGCATTCCGGTGTTGGTGCATGGGACAGCTGCGTTCCAGCACCGAGGGTCTGGCTTTGGAATAGATGAGAGTGAGTGATGTTGCCATCTAGTGTTTGAAAAACAAAGATTCAGATGTCATCTAAACGCACACCACAGAGGAGAGAGCTTTCCCTGCTTCTTTTCTTGGAGACTTCCTTAACAATCATAGTCACTTACAGAGTTTTTAAATCTGATTTGAATTATTTTGTTACCAACACAAATGTGCCATATCATGCCTCCTGTAGCTACTTTTAAGCCTTCAAGAGGTGTAGTGGTCTTGATTTTTATTAAGCAGCAAAGTTTAGAAAAGGTAATGAATACACTCAGAAGAGGACATATTTTTACAGAATTGAAAAGGGAATGTTACTGCTGAAGTACCACTCTGAGACCTTGTCATGTGAAGAGTGCCTGTCTGTAGTAGGACTCTGCAGTAAATTTGCACATTATTCCGACTGTTATTTCAGCCTACAAATCTAATTTCTGGAATGGAAGAAAAAATGTATAATGATTTAGATATTATGGATCTGATCCCAGACTCCTTGTCTAGATGAAATGACCCAACATCATTAAAAATTTGAGCTGAAGAATTGGTGCAGGTTTAGTATTTCAAGGAGTAACTTTGTTCAGTTGATGTGTTTGTGGCAACTACTGTTATGAACAGGAAAACCAAACCACCTTTGTTCAGAAGTGTATGAAATGAAAACATCATCCTTGAAAATGTATTGTGAAGTACATATCCTCTTTGTTTTTAGACAACATTTTTTTGTGAGTGTGAAGATGCATATAAGGGTTCCCTGTGTGAAGAATTTGATGCCTGTCAGAGCCAACCTTGCCAGAACAATGCAACCTGCACTGATGTAGCACAGAAACACGACAGGAACAATTTCACCTGCAGCTGCTTGCCTGGTAGGTTTTGAATTCTTGAATAATGCAGCTTTGCTTGACATTCAGAGCATCTCTTTTTGCAGAGCAGTGAACTGTGCAACTTCTGATACCAGAACAGACAGAAAATGCAACAACAGCATAAGGGCAGTGTAAGGTTCTTCATTAGTGAAAAATAAATGCCACGGGAAAGCACATGTCTGAACATCAACCCTGTGAGGGAATTAATCATAACTAGTGGAACTTTGCCTACTAAAAACACAGGAGCAAAATTTAGTTTACATCAGCTTTTTCTTTGTCAGGTTTTGGGTTTTTTTTTTTTTTTTTTTTTCAGAAGTGTTCTGTGACCACCACACAAAAATTTAGGTTTAGCTTTTTTTTTCTTGTAATAATTCTTAATTTTTTAATATCAAATGTATGACATCATTCAAATGGCTCAATCACTGTTAAGTTTAGTGGTTTGTGCTTCTACCCATAATTATTGTATCCACCAAAGTTTGTGTCCACACATTAAAAAACAGTCTGGAAAACTAACTGTTGTCATTTAACTTTGAATTCCTAAAAAAATATTAATTCCATATGAGAAATATTAGAGAAAGTTGAATGTGAGAGTTTAATTATCCTATGTGTCTCCCTATGCAAGTTTCAGAAACTTAAATGTGAACATGATCATGTTTCCCAAATTCTGGTAGAAGGAAATGTTATGAAGGTAAATATCAGCACAAAATGTAGAGGTGTAATGATTCTTAGCGTGTACCTCACGAAAATCTGCTTTCCCCCCTTCTCTGGTGATTGTTTAGTACCTCTGCATTTATAGTCCCTGCAACGTATTTGGGATGCTATTCCTAAATCATATTCTCTTTCAGATGGACAAAACATCCACTATAGTTGGTAATAAGATAGGACATATTTATTTTTATAAATGATTGCATTAAAAATAATTATTTCATAAAACTATGGGTGTTTTCCCCCCAAATTGTTTAATTTGGGGGGGGAGGGGTTTCCCCTTCATTTTCCTTTTTTCTCCCCTGCATCAGCTAAATCCTGTCCATGTATGTCCCCTGTCTCACCTTGGGGTCTTTCTCTTCTACACCTGTTCATAGCAGTGATAGTCATAGCTTGCTAGCCTTTAACAGCAGCCATTCAGGTACATATACTCATGAGGGAAGATTATGAATAATTTTTGTAGAGTTCCTTTTAAAAAAATAAGACATGCCTGTGTGTAGCATGTAGTTTTTTCTTCAGTCATGCGTCCAAGATATTTTCTTGAAAGTAATTAAAAATTAGGGAAGGGGAATGTGTGGTATTTGTTATAAGATTTAGGTATGGAGTGTAGAATAATTTAGATTGTATTTTAAGTTTGTTCATTTTTTGGGGATGTGTTACAGACATCAGACATATGGAACAAAGCAAACTTATGGTCAAACAGTACAGTACACACAATCTGTAGCTTGTGAACTTATAGAAGCTTATTTGGAAGAGTTTGCAACTGTGCTGAGCAGTTCTTCACAGCTCCCACTTAAAATAAACACTCTTCTTGAAGCCCAGAAGTAGGAGCAAATGACAGTCATTCAGCATATGCACAAATAATTCACAGTGTTGAGTTCTGTTTAAAGCCTTGCTAAAGATTATTGACTTGGGATTCAAGTTGCATTTGAAACCCATACAAAAATTACTTTATTTTTTTGTTTGTATGAGTACCAGTGAGGACCCAACATCTATTGCCAGTTCACTAGTGATGTCAGAACATTGCTGTTGGTAAAACACCACAGATGTAGTCTCTAGAGTTCTGCTGGTTTTGTATGCTTCTCCCCTGAAGTATACATTTTAATTAGAAATCTCATTTTGTAAGAAATGAGAGACTGTCCTGGATTCTATTGCTTGTATTGGTTAATTTGATTCAAGAAAAGGAATGGTACTACTTGGATGGCTGAGCAGTATGTTTAGTGGTAAACCCTTGTTTTTGCTTCATCTTCTGAATGCTGTGAGCTGTTTTGTAGGTTACACTGGAGAGCTGTGCCAGTCAGAGATTGATCATTGCAGCCAGCAGCCATGCCAGAATGGGGGGACCTGCTCATCCCACCTCAATGGATTCAGCTGTCAGTGCCCAGAAGGTAACCAGCTAACTCCTCTCTAGTACCTCGTAGAAAGTGCTGGTTTTACTCTAAAGTTTCAATTATATTGACATGTAGATATGCATATTTAATTTATTTTAAATTGTGCCTTAGTTTGTAATTGTAGGCAGAAAAGAAAATGAGATGGGAAATCTTGGGATAATCAGCAACAGGATATGAAGTGTTGTACGAGTTTAGTGTTTCAGTGTATATGTGGTGCAGAAATGTTCTCTATTTCTACAACAGAGATCAGGCTCCAGCACTGATGAGAAAGGTGGATTTGAGGAGACTCAGGGTATGATCTGGTTTTTATGTTGTCCATTAAATATGTGAGAAAAAGATGTCTCCCTTATAGTATTTGCACTTTTCTGCACATGGGCCAGTTGGCTAAAATGTGTGTAAAAGTAATAACTAAAGGAATTATTTCAATCCCCCAAAATTTTTAATTAATTCTCCTTTCCATTTGGACATTTTTCTTTCTTGACATGAAAGCTTCTCGCTGATTCTCACTGGTAAATCTTGTAAATGTGAAACAAGGACACCCCAATGCCAGAGTGTGCTTTCATAACAGTGTGCTGACTGCAATGACAGATCCCTAAATTGCACATGAAAAAGTCATCATGAGTGGAAGTTTTCAATTATGAAGCCTCCTATTAGTTATTTATAATTAAGATTGGAACTTTGAACTAATTATACTTCTGTCCTTCCTTGATCTGTGAATGTTGGTTTTGTTCTACCAGTACTTTAATGCTTGCTCTAAGGGTCCAAGTCTTTGATAACTGCTCTGGTAATATCTCTGTGCTTAATAATGAAGATTATTTGTAGTTTCTTGAGGCTGATTCCTTGCTTTTCTAGAGTGCTATGCTTTAACACTTAACTGCTGTGTAGAAACGGACATATTGACAGCCATGCAGATCCTGCATGTGGAAAATTTTTGGAAATTGTTTCCCTTATAAATAGTAGTGAAACTGAGGAGAAAAAATATTAGATGTTAGACTTGATCTAAAATTTTCTTGTAATTCCCCAGAGAAATCTGTTGAAGAATCTTTAGGGAAGCAATGCAGGCAATGATTTTTCCAATAATGCTGGGAAGAGCAGCTACTGAGATTTTTGGTTGTTTTATGTCTGCCATACGTGTTTCTGTGCGTGGCTCATTAATTGCTCGCTCTTAATGGCCTGTTAATGAAGATGCTGATAATAGCCCAGCTTCTCTCCTGCTGCCCATGGGGCAGGGTCACTGCTGGGCTCAGGGCCCTGCAGGGCCTTGCTGGGCTGTCGTGCTGGGCACTGTTGCTTCTTCATTTTGCTCTGGAAGGTCTAATGCCAACGAGCTGAAGAATTCAGATATCTTATGGAAGGAAAGTTGATTTGACAAAATGTATTGTCTGAGTTTACTAATGACTGTCCCTTGATCATTCTTACATCTTTTGAGGTGTTATCCTTTTACAGAGGCGGAATTTGGGAGCTTTTGTTTGGGTTTTAATCTCTGAAGAGATTCAGTAATTTTTGTAAATACAACAGAGCAGCTAATTGAAAACTGCAGATGGAGTAACTTGGAAATTTGCCTGCCAACCCCCAATTTTCTAATTTAAGTGAGGTCTCTTGCTCTGCTGCTATTCTGCTCTGCTTAATAGTGATCACTTGTTGAGAAAAGGCTTTTCTTTCTGTAGTGCTAATTCAGCACAGTGGGGAAAGGTAACCAAGGAGCTTGTGTTTGAGTGGGAACTACAGTCTGCAGATATAACATGGCTTGGAAAAGGATGAGAACATGGAGCAACTATCACACTTAAAAGAAAAAGATGGCAGATGAAGGAATCAGATGGAAACAATGAAGAATGATCTTGAGATTGTGCTTTTCTTTTACAAACGAGATCTGTGGTTCATGAAAAAGCACATGATAACTGACTGAAGGCTAGATCTGAGGCCCTGAAAAAACAGCCTGTCTCAGATGTGAATTCATGATGGCTCTTTAGACAATTTTACTGTCTTAAGAGTCCTGTAGTAAAGAAAAGTTCATGCTACTTACAGATTCCATTTCCTGTGGGATGCACTGTATGTTTTAATATCCAAAATATGTCAGAAAATAAACTCTTCTATGATGTTGTGGAATCACCTGTAACGAAAAAATTGGATTTTGTACTTGCATTTGTAGAGAAGAAGCTTAAGCAATACTAAAGACCAAAGAATTTATTTAAAATTTTGACACTGTTACTTTCAAAATAATGTTTTGATCTTGTACTTGCTTACAATCAGATAGGGGTCTTTGATTGTTTTATTAATTTTATGTCAATAAACATACATTTAGTATTACATTCAAATGTTCATGCAAAGGAACATTCTAAAACCCTACATGTAGTAAACATGCCAACCTGAAAATGAATATTTGAAATTTATATTCAAAATCATTCCATCCTTATCACTCTTGAATATCTCCTCTCATTTTCTTCCAGTTATTGTAGTGTATAACACACTATTGTATTGACAGAAACATTAATAGATTTTATTTAAACTGCTTGGGGTACTAATCATCAATTTGGAAATTTGGTTTCTCCATTTTCTTTAAGCTTCTGAGAAGTTATGTGTATTTCCAAAATACACAAATAATAATTGGAAACTTAAAAACCCCTGGTTGGTATAAATAAATGTAATTATAAATTAATGTCGTGTTAAATTAATAAACACATATAATTAAATAGATCAATGTAAGTTTTAGAGATGTTGCAGCTAGTGATCCTTATTTATCAAATTCACAGAAATCTTTGTTGAAAGTTAAAATTAAAAATACCCCAACTGCATGGAAATTAACTGATTGTGTGGTGAGGAAATGTGTTCCTTCCAGACACAAATTTTGTAAAATTAGATAGAATGAAAGACTTGGTACTTGAAGTACTTGAAGGTACTTCACCCTTTGTGAATTTTGCTCATATGATAATATTAAATTATTTAGTAGTGGGCTGTGGTTTAGAACAAAGCCAGACAGTAATAAGCAAAGTGCAGATCAATTATAATAAAGAAATAAACTTCTGTTGCAGGATATTTCTGAAGTTCTGTTCCATGCAGATTTGATGTCCTGATGATAGGTATAGATTAACAGCCTTCAGTGTTATAGGAAAACATTAATCTTTGATAAAAATGACTTGCATTCAGCTGGCCAACCCCATCAGACTGGCCTGGGTTCTTGGGCTCTTCAAACATGCTTTATGAGGAGGTCACCAGCTTGGACAGAAGGGGCAGAAATATTTTAATTTGGCTTAATATATTTTTGAAAAATGGCAGCAAGAATGGATGTCAGTCATCCTCTAGAATAAAAGAAGACAGAGCGAAAACAATGCTATGATAAAGAGTTTAATATATATAGATTACTTGAAATTCACATTTTAACATTGATTTTATTTTAGTTTTGACAGTTTGATTTGAGTAGCTGCAGGTAACTACTGCTGGCAACATACTGAGCAAAAGTGTCTTGAAATATCTGCAGGCATTTCTGAAAATACTGGAAAGCAATAAATTTATGAATGCTCTTATAATGGCTTCTGTGGTTTAGAAAATAAGAGTTTGATGGCTATAGAAGATGCTAAGTTGTGATTCATATGTGTTGATTTGCAGTAGCAGCTAGAAAATGCACATTGTCACCATGCATCTTAATTGACTGAGACAACAGAAATTATTTACTGAGACTAAAAATAGTTTAAGTTTCAAGGTTTTCACTATTCTCTCTGCTTCATTGTTCATGTAAAAGCCTTTTTCTCTAGTACATCTTGCAGATGTCATTCTAACTTCTTTGGGTTTACATAGAATAAACCCATTTACAATCTTGATCACAGGAAACTGGGTCACACAGCTGTTGCATATAGAACATTTCCCAAGGTTACTGGTGATGAGAATGCAGAATTTTTCATATTACCATAAGAGAGTTTAATTTACCTGAAGAACATTTTGTCGTTAATTAAAATTCTTATGGCTGTTTAGTTTCTGGTACTTTCCACTAATCTAATGTTTTTACCTGGCACCTTCCCAAATTGCTCCTTTTTTTAATAGACTTCTCCTTAATGCTTCAATGGGTTTAGCCTCTATTCATCTTCATCAAGAAGGACTTAGCTAGAGTGAATTTCAATCAAAATCTTACAATGTTTTAATGATTTCTTGATCCTTCTGATTAGTAACTTTTTTCCTCTCTACAGAATTCTGATGGAATACCATTTATTTCTATTTCCTCACAAGACAAATGTCTATAGGAAAATAATAAATTGCTTGTATTTCTTTTAGTGCTTATCCCTGCATTTCAAAGTTAAAAGTTTTGTAGTCCTGAGCCCTCACAATTCACAGACCTAATTTTTCACCTACTTAGAATTCTTGGAATTGGGTCTAATGTAACATTCAGAGAAGCTGTTCTACAGGCTGTATAAAAGGCAGTTCTGTGGTGTCTTCAGAAAACGTTTTACTTCCTTGACTTGCACATGGCTCTTTTGCTTTCAATAGCCAAATAATTAAAATCCCTCTGTGGTGAGAAATTTGGCTTTTATTCAGAGCTTTTCTGTCTCTGAAATCTGATCTAGTGTCTATCACTGACCTGGAGTCTGTAGCAATTTATAAAGCATAACACCTAACTTAAAACTGTTATACTTGCTGACACCTAGCCAAATCACTCTCCATGTAAGCACAGACATTGTACTGTGGGTTTTACCAGTAGAAATATTTTCTATTATTGCCTTTCCCCTTTACCTTCTGTGTTATTCCTTGGTAAATTTTGTATTCAATTCTTGCTAATTACCACTAGACTTTGCATTTCAGTCATGTCCCTTTTATGCCAGCAATGACCTACAGGCAGGGTTGGGTCCATTTTAGCTGGCTGAAGGGCAGTTCAGGGGATACTTTTCTGCAGATAAACAATGATGATTTTTTTTTGTCTGGAATTTGGTTCTGTTTTCAGTCAATACTCTGAATTTGATTTTTATAGTTATTGCATTATTTGCTTTCAACAATTAGGCTAAGTGTACATTTAGAAATGCCAGAATAATAGGTTTCCATATTTCCTACTTTAAGTATTTTCAGATATTTGACTCATGCTTGAGATTTGAACTTCCAGAATCACCTAAACGCATTTCACAGTGCAGTCAAAGATAGCACAAGGGCAACATGTTTTGGTGTATTTTAAACCTGCATATGTTCTTGAAGTGCTTTGTCACTTGAAACATTAGCCATCTGCCAGTAACCTCCTCTTTGGAGGAAAGATTACTGCAAAGGTTGTATTAATGTCATTGTGTGACCTCAGATCTCCTTAAACCTTTTTAATCTGCTTTCAGAGTTACTTGAGAGATTTCACTGGACTCAGTGGCTGATCTCCTCCTGGTTATAGTTAAAAGTCCTTGCAGTTTCTTTTAAATCTGACCAAGATTTTATTACAGCAGTGCAGGCTTTGTTAATTGCTAGTGAGCCGTTGCTGGAATTACATCCTTGCTTTTGGGGTTTCTGTTCTTTGCAGTTCCTGATGGTTAATTATCATCTGCAGGATGGGCCTCCAGTACAGGATTCCACAGTGTTTGTTTTTAGGCTCTCCCTGTTCAGCGTTGCTGAGCAGGTGGTCCTGACAAAGCCCATGAAGCAACTGAGGCCATAGGATAACAACATGGGGAGGACAGCCTGTTCTTCAGCTGTGCCCTGCCAGACCTGATTTTCTCTCCTGGTCTGCTGCAGAGTTTGTATGACAGAACTTAAAAGTCCAATCTGTAGGTTGTTTCTTTTCTTTCCATCTTTCTAGCTACATTTTTTTTTTTGTAAATTAGATTATTTTTTCCATGCTTTTCATTCCATAACTCTGATGTCTAAGGGAGATGCAGCATTGAAAGTCATTTTTCCGGTGCCTAATGTTTTGAAGATGCCCCTAAAATCCTGCTGCCAGTTGTGACCAAAAAAATCCAGAAACTCTGGCACTCACAGAGCAAGTGTGGCCTCCCCATCTTTTCTTAGTTACATTAATATAAGTTTTGTTAATTCTGTGAGTAAATCTCTGTAGTATGCTCTTTGTGGGTTACTCACCTTTGTTTATTATTCTAATTTAATGTTAAGAGCTTTTTTACAATGTAAAATATCCCAGGGAATTTTAAGCCTGAAAAGTGATGGTCTGCCCAAAAGAACCAAAAACTTATTAAAAGATATATAATGGAATGGAAAGGACAGTTGGTTCTTTTATTTGGAAGGGTTCTAGAATTTAAATATGCATTTCTGACTTGCTTTAGGATACAATAACCATGCATTGTGCACTACATACATGATGTATGTGTATGTATAGATACAAGGTGCAGGTACTGTAATTTATTAAAACATAATTCTTCACTACATCTGATTAAAAGTTCCCTTGCAAGAATATCCTTTTCCTTATGTCTGTTTTTGGCATGGTGTTGCTTTAATAAATCATTGTCTCTCCTGCTAACGAGAAGTTTTTTCTTGTAAAAGATATTTCAATTAATGAAACTCAATGAATGCATATTATATTTAAGAGGTTGTTACATTTTACATACGCATTAACAGAGGAAAAATAGGTCAGTTTGGGCTTTTTTTCTTATTTTTTTTAGGCTAGGCAGCTCCTGATCTTTAGAAAATCTCCTCAACTTTTCAAGCCAGATTCACTCAGAAAGCAGATAAGCACTGATTCAGGAACATATTTTTGCAATTCACTGCCGTAATCATTTATAGTATATTAGCTAAAGCATCTCTTTTCAGAGAATGTTAATAGGCAAAATTAGAGTTTATTGTGTAAGAAGTCTGTATTTTTATAATATCCATAGAATTAAAAAAGAAAGGAATATAGATCTCTCTATGGCTTACTTTTAACTTGCTTTAGTTCTTAAAATTGTATGCATATCAGCATGCTTACTTACCAAACCCATTTATTTCTTTTAGGGTTTTTAGGAACCACTTGCGAGGACAAAATAGACCCTTGTGCATCATCTCCCTGCCAGAACAATGGAACCTGCTATGCAGACAGACTTGCCTTCTCCTGCAGCTGTAGTCCTGGCTTTACAGGACCTACGTGTGCTCAGCTGATAGATTTCTGTGCTCTGAACCCGTGTGCACACGGCATTTGTCGCAGCGTTGGAACCAGCTACAGATGCCTCTGTATCCCTGGTTTGTACCAAGTTACATCCTCTGTAAATCTTCTAATATTTTTATATGCAGGTTCCATATATAGCTTAAAATGACTTCCTTTTCTTCTCAGTCTATGAAACAGATTGAGCAGATGTTCTGTCTGTTTAGAGCAATGATAGGAATCTACACATTGCACTTGGAAAACCAAAAATTGCAGAGTGAGCACTGAAATACCCACTGAGATCCATATGGCTTGAGTGAACTCTACAGCTGTATTACAAAACTGTAGTCTGCAGGATAAATCTTTCTAAGGCGAGGCATCAGCACTGTTGGAATTACAAAATTTGGTAGAGAGAATGGAAAATGTGGCACTGATCATTAGGGAAAAACAGACAAGGTGGCTGAACAAAGGTAGAGAAGGAAAAATATTGGTTATTCCAAAGGGTTGAGTTCTCTGTCCATATTTACATAAATTGTGTCTCTAGAGAAAATCCAGCAGGGCTGCTCAGGTGAGTCCAGTGAGGAGACTCAGCTGGGAACTGTTTGACAGCACAGCCTGACATTCACGGGGTCTGTGTAGCAAAGGGTTTAGCTGCAGAATTTTTTCATCCTTGTACCAACATAACAGGATATTGGGGTGCTTACAGCTCCCTTTATCCATTTTAGCAATGATAATTAGTGGGTGAAGTAGCAGTTAAAATGTCTGATAATCAGTGCTACACATCCACTGCTGTTTAAGCACTTAGAGTGAGCATCAATCTTTGTTTTTCTTTTCACTTGAATAAGTTTTGGCTTTTTTTTTTTTTTTTTTTGTCTGTCCCTATGAAGCTATTAGCTTAAAAACTGAAGAAATTAAGGATAAAACCAATTTCCAGTGTACAAGGGATAAACTAAGGAGTGACATTTGATAGTTAGTAGCTCTGCTGTGACATTCACATTGTTCTATGCTCCTTTCAGAGGAATATCTTCTCTCTGCTGCTTTCCTTGTTTTCTGAGAAACCAGTCATAGTTCTTCATCTCTTCCATCTCAGTTTTCAGGATGTGCATGTGTCCCACCAATCTGTTTGTGGATATTTTGAATATGGGGATTTTATAATGAGATTAACTAATTCAGCATTTTTAGGTGGTGTCAGAATTTATCTGCTCTATAGAGACATGAAAGAGACCATCAGAATTTTTTTGGGAGGAACTCACAAATTATCAGAAGCTATGGAAATTTGTTGTTGGAGTTGACAGATTTATAGTTAAATTACATACTCTTTTATAAAGGAGAAAAATAGGAAAGTGAAATGCAGACAATACCACAGTAATGTTATCTTGTAATGCATTTGCTGACAGGCCTTGTCATTCAATAATAGTAGTAAAAACTAGACATTGATCTTTCCAAGAAACCCAGAGAAGTTTTAATCTTCTTCTTGCCCTTGGATTGGGTAATTACTGAGTGTAAGGCAGGTAAGAGCAATTAAACTTGAGATTCCTATGTTTTAATTCCTAAAAAAAAGGCCAACTAAAGTAATGACTACAAATCATAGCCTAATACATTTTTGGTATCTCTATCAAAAAGCAGTTTGCTAGAGGGGGTGAGTGATGCAGTTATGTCTCTGGGATATTAAGAAGCTGGATTCTATTTACATTTTTGCCTGAAGAGACCTTGACTGTATCTGTTACATTACTTGTAAAGTGAATGAATAAAATTTGGGTACAGTTTAGAAGCATCATCAAGGGTTAATAATAAAGATATTACCAGGAAAGAACTGGTCTCTGCCTTGTGACCTTGAGGCTTTCTGGCTTGCAGGCTCTCAGCATCTGTGCATGCTCCTAGACCATTGGCTTCTTTGTACAGGAGGCTTTCAGATATATCCCTGAGTTCTTGCACATAATTTTTTTTTTAATGGAATGGTTGTTAAATGACATTTTAGAATTATCTTCTGTATTGATTACCTGACACATCTGAAAAACAGTTTTATGAAGTTTAGAAACTGTCACACTTAATTTTTGTGTTCAGCTCTAGGGTGCTGTAGTCCTTTTTTTTTTTTAAGTATTTGACAGATAGAAATACAGAAAGAGTTTTGCTTATATGTGTGACCTGAATGGTGTCCTTCCTTTAAGCACTGTTTTACAGTGTCAGTTGGATTTTGGATTTTTGTCTGGGTTACTTCTGTCTCAAAAATGAAACAAGAGAGGAATTTTAAATTGCCCCAGTTAGTCCAAGGTCTGTGCAAGTCTCCTTGCTTGGTAGGCAGTTTGGCTTCCTTGTTTCTTTGGCCAGTGTACAGATTTGAAGAATGATAAATGATGGTGGTTATACTTGCATAGCTGCACAATTTGCAGAACATGAACAACCAGACATTTGCTACTAATTTTTGTGTGTATGCTGGCTTTCATTGTGGGCTTTCATCTAATAGCTTGTAGAGGAAAGCTAACTTGTATAAGCTAACTTGGAAAGCAGTCTAATATTTCGAATGTTCCAAATTTTAGAGTGGAAGGAAAAGTAAGTTATTTCCAAGTTGATCATACCTCAAATGTCTGCTGAGGGGCTCTGTGGAGTTCCCAAGCATGTGCAACCATACCTGCTTTGTACTGTGTGTGTGATTTTTCAATTGCACATGAAACCTTACCTTAAATCTGTATTTATATACTTACACACCCAATTATTAACACTTACCACCTCACCCTTTACAAGTAACAAAGAAATACTTAATGTTTAGACGCTAGATTTAGAGGTTGTTGCATGTTTTACTTCTTACCTCATATTAAAGAAGTAATTCTAATAAAAGTTCTTGTGCTCATTTGCTGGCTTCTCATCTGAAGTCTGGTTGGTGAAACTAGTGGGAACCCTTTGTGTCTCTTTGTAGAATGTTTATTTATTGCCTGATCCCAAATAAGTTTCTTCCTCCTGATAAACCTTTTTACTCTTTATATGCAATTATTTTAATACAGCTACCATTATAAATTTCCAATGCAAATATTTAATATAGTATTTTTAGTTTCATCTGGTTTGAAGTGGAGAAATGTAGCTAGAAATTGCATGGCTTAATATCACAGGAAGATTTTGGATATGGGTTTTTTAAAGACACAGATTTTGAAGCTGCACAGCACTGTACAGACATTAACACCTGTCCTCTATATAGATATATATGATGTCATATATAGAACATTTGGGAAAAAGAAGAGAGGAGTTTCAGAAAAAGTGCTGCAGGGTATAAAAAGTGGCTGCAACTTCAGAAGTAGTGCCATGGAGTATGTTCCCTTGATTTTACTGCTCATGCAGCTTAATAGATAGTTCTAGGAGCATAAGTTAATTTTTGTGCCTTTGCAGAGGCCAGAGCAAGATTTGTCTGCAGCAGTTGCAATTTTTCTTTTCTCTGTGTTTTCCCTTCCCACACTGTGTAACTGGGGCAGGATATGTGAGCTCAGGAAGAAATGACTTCAGGTTAATTCCAGCTTCTGACTGTCTCTGAGCCCATTATTGCTTCTGTTTCCTCATCTTGTTTCCACTTCTGCATTAAGACAACCTTCCATGCAATCTGACCATGGCTGGTGAGCATGGCTTCCTACCTTCCTGCCATCTGGGGTATTCCTCTCTCTCATCTAATTGCTGTATAAGCTGAACATATTTATTTCCTGGCTCTATAACATGCAGCTCTGTGTTAGTGAACAGCCATAAGTATGACCTGATGCTGTTCCCTGCACAACAGAGCTGGCTTGCATTGTACCCCATTAGGTCTTCCCATAAAGATGGGATTTATGTTCTGCTGCCTTGATTGGGTGAAATGTTAGGTATGGATAAGCCCAGGGAGTCACTATTGAGGGGTTAGTGTCTAAAAAGGCTAAAAAGATTTCAGCTTTGTTCTTTATTGATTTCTAAAGGGAGAGCAAGCTTTTGCCTCTTTCTTTTGTTAACCTGATAGTGCAGATATTCTTGAGATTATTCTGCTGGATCTTTTCCTCTTGAAGGCTTTGACAAACCCCGTGTCTTCTCATCAGCCTGTGTGACACAGATTGTGGGCTTCCTTTCCCATTTTCTCCTTCTGCAGTTTTTAACAGCCCTGTACAAAGACAGTGCAGTTCAGCATGCAACTGAAGGCCATGCCTGGGCACAAATGGATTTTCTCTGTTCTTCTCAGGTGTAGTTTTTTCTGCTGTTTTTATGATGTGTTAGAAAGTGATGAGATTTTATTTCTACCAAGAAAACAACCTGCTCTCTTTGAGGCACCCTTCCTGTTGCTTAAGAAAGAGGAAGAAGAATTTGGGGATCAAGAGGAGAATGGCAACAGATCTGTTTCTGCTTTTGTAAAGACCAGTAGCAGTGGGTAGTACCAGTGGGATGGTCACATAGAGGGAAAAGGGGTTACATAGGGACAACTCTATTTTAGGGTTTTTTAGGTTCCCTGTCCATTCCTCAGCCTCTGAGGAGAGCACATCAGAACTGAACCTTCATTTTCCAGTTCTGCTTGAGTTCATGAAGATTCTATTACTAAAGATTTTTCCCATTTCATGTGGCCTGGAAAAGTTGTTCTTTTTTGAAGCTGCAATGCCTCCTGTGGGTTTTTTTATCCTGTTCAGGGCACAGTAGCTGGAGAAGTGTTGTTAATGTAGGTATTTTTTCTTTCTTTCTGAATACATCCACAGAAATATTGCACACCACAAAAGATGCAAGGAGCTGCATTTGGCATTGGCTGGGAACATAAAAGCAGCAGAATCGTAACACTGCTAGAAGGAGAGCAAGCAACTTCCCTAGAATCCATAATTCTGAAGTGATTTATGACAAATGCTCCTGTTTCAATCTAAATTCTTCGACAAAAATGTACAAATTATTTATGTAGTCTTTTTGAAGATATTTGTATGAACTCAGTGTACTACAGGGTTTATAGATCAGTATAATTTAAAAGCAGTAATGCAAGGAGAAATGCTCATTAAGAACGACAGGGTACCTCTTATCTCCCTGAGGAGAAGCATGCCTTTTCCTCAGGTGGTCCCTCAGTGGAATGTTCTCCATCCAGCAGTTCCAGCAGAAGGAGGCTGCTGGCCCCGGGGTGAGGACGGTGAGGGTGAAATTGTGTGTGGGTGAGACCTGCCCTCTCGTGGAGAGAGGAAACATCTTTCCCTGGCTGTGTGCAGTGTCTGGCAGCGTGGGCTGGCTGCAGCCTGAGGAGGTGATACCCTAGTTCATATTGATTTTGGAAACCAGACAGCTATTTAGTCACAAATTCCCTTCGTTCTCTTGGAAAGGTGAGAAGTGGAAAACATTTTTTCTGAGAGTATCTCATTACATCGGTGTTAAACACTGGGAATTCCCATCTGTTTTCCTTACTGATTCTCCCATCTGATTTTGGTGGTTTGTGTGTTGGCTACAGATCTCGCTACATAAGAATATTTCATATTCTCATAAGCTAGATAAACTTCATTGTAGGCTGGCAAGAAAACACTCAACATTTAGCATAATTAATTGTTTCTTGCCTGGCTGACAGCTTTGGAGAAAGTGGTTCTGAAATGTTTCTTAATACCTTACTAGCCCAACTATTTCCTATGAAAGGGCAATTTTTTGAGAATTATAATGGATGGTATTGTCTATATATCTTGACTAGTATTAACAGTTGTATCTTCAAAAAATTTTGTTTTGAATTATCCATAATAGGGAGGGAGAGGGTGAATGCAAATATTGTCTGAAGGCAGTATTTATCCTATCTTCTATTATTCTATGAGAATTTTGGGGAATATTTAGACCAGGATGCTGAATATAGATTGATTGCAACTTACTAAGAGAATATGCCCCTCTCATGAAAGACACCCTCCTTTCATATCTGAGTTTTGCTACTAAGTAGAGATTACTTTAAGAAGTAAAATCACACTGAAGAATCTACACTTTGTATTTTAGGCCTTTTTCCTGGCATCTGTATTCATGCCCATTGCATATTTATTCATTGTAGGTTCATTCTTTTTTTTTTTTAATGTAATGAGGAAATCAAGCTTTTATAAGCACATGAACACAGTTCCAGTGTCTGGTATTATATCATAGACTACTCTAGGTCTGTAATTTCAACTACTGTTAGGGCTAATGATTGTGTGGCACACTAAGTAATGAAAAAGGTGCTATTTTCATGTGGATTAACTCCTTTTTTGTCTCATAATACAAATTACTCTGTGGCTGTTAACAGGCCATGTAGCTTTTCCCTACTTCTGCTTTCTGTATTTACCTAATCAGCCCACAGTACCTGCCTATGGCTTGGAAATAGTGTAAAGATGAAAGTGCCTTAATGCTTCTACAGTGCTTTGACATTGTACAGCATTAATGCTGAAACATGTAATCATTCTAACTACTGTTGTACAATTATCACCTCTTTGATGAGCAGTGGCTTTGATGCAAGGATCCAAAGGACCTGGGAGACTGTTGAAAGAAATGCAGGAATATTGACTGAGTGTGGGTATTCACGTTACTGCTTCTGACCTCTGCCACCAGCCTTCATCCTTGCACCTCATTGTGGTTTAGCACAGGAGTTGGGGATTCTCTCAGAATACTGTGCTTCCAATATTTTCTTGGTAATTTTCACCTGGGGAACAGATGCCTTTAAAATCAATGTCTTAACAAATATCAGTTTGTGCAGTATATTTAAGTTAACAAGCATCTGCCCACGGTCTATAGTTGCCTAATTGTTAATTTTTACTGCAAAGTGTTTCATAACTATTTTTGTTTCCCCTTCCTGTGGTTTAGGTTACCATGGCCTTTACTGTGAGGAGGAGTACAATGAATGCCTCTCTGCACCCTGCCAGAACGGAGCCACCTGCAGAGACCTCGTCAACAGCTACGAGTGTGTGTGCCTTGCTGAATACGAAGGTAGGCTGGGCTTTGCAATTGTTCTCTGCAGTTTTTATGGTGGGTTCTGTGACAGATCCTGAGCAGAAATATATCCCTCACGTAAAATTAACAGAGACAAACTTCAGTATTGATCCTGATCCTTTAATCTTTATTCAAATTACTAGTTAAGATTTAGCTCCTCTGTGAATAATGCATGCCCTGGTCTGGGCACAAATGGATTTTCTCTGTTCTTCTCTGGTGCAGTTTTTTCTGCTGTTTTTATGATATGTTAGAAAGTGATGAGATTTAAAAAAACCCATAACTCCTAAATAGATTTTTTCATCAGTTGTTGTTGGAGCCTTTACACAGAGAGCTTTCATATAATTTTTTATTTTCTCCAGTGAAGTGAGCTAAAACATAATAATAAAAGATTAGTATTTGAAATAGATTAGCACAAAGGAGTAGAAATAAAAGATTTATCTTGGTTGTTCATTTAGAAGACTGTAAATCCCAGAGAGGGTAGTAGGTCTATCACTGCTTTTCCATGTTAACTGCAGCTATTCTTAGATCTGTGTTCAAATGGAATCCATCTTCAGCATTTTTGAAGTAATTTATAAAATAGATGAGAATAGCATTTTTTTGGCTATACAAACTCTTTTCTCTCACAGATTTCAGCTGTAAACAAATTAACACATATCAGTGGTCTGTGACATGTCCTGTGGGGAAGGCCAAAGTGATACTCTTTTAGTATATTCTGTGTTGAATTGTGAGGACATTTTGCATGTAATTTTATATGCTATTAGGATTATAAACAAATATTCTGCACAGAATGACTCTGTTTTAAGGAACATTGCTCTAGCATTTCCTCATTAAGCATATCAATCCTTATCTCTGTTGATAAGTAACGCTCACTTAACAGCTGCTTGAGGCTAAATGTGTGTTTCACACTGGTGATTGCACTGCTCTTTAACTATGGATACAGAATTCATCATTTTAGAGGCCTGGTGAGGAAATGACCCTGAGCTTTTTATGAGAGTTTAAGCAGCACTTAATCATAATGTTGACTATAATGTTAATTGTCTCTTCTCACCCGGCCTGTTGGTGGAGCTGGAAGCTGTGTGCACAGCACATCACATCATGCTGGAAATGAGAGCAGGGCACCTGGTCCTGGAAGCAGCTTCTGGTGATCACTGAGCTCCCATCATTGCAGTACTTGAGGAGTTCAGTGGCACCAATGAATAGACCTGAGGTACCCAGCTCAAGATATGATGTGGGCCATCATTCTTGGCACTACCAGCCCAGAGCTGCCCCTCTGCAGTGCCCCTTCTGCCTCTGCACCCCTGGGCTGGCAGATGGACGAGAGCTGTCAGGGCTGGGCAGGGCTGGAGCTTGTGCCAGCAGCAGGTACCCGTGGGCTGCTGCCTCTGCTTCTCCTCACTCACAGGATGCTCAACTTGAGGGCTCTGCCTTTTGCTGCTAACACTGCAAATGTCAACAAAATGATTTTGGCAGGTCTGTAGTGAGTGTATCTGTATACACATAAAATATATTAATATATATACATTTTTAATCTGAACAGTAGACCCCAAGAAAACAATGTATGCAGCAGTGGCATTATAATCTCTCTCCTGGTCCTTAGGTGGGAATATGCTGTGTTACATGTTTTGTATGCCAGGTGCAGCTTGCAGTGTTTTCTGCAAGGCAGACCTGCTGGGTTCACAAGGCCTACACTGGACATGAAAGAGTGAAGGTAGTGGCATGAAGTAGAGCCATCCAGTTATGTATTTCTAACTATACATTTGAATTTTTTTTTATTATTATCTTAGTAATATTCCTCATTTGCAGAAACAAGTAATGAGAGGCATCTGAATGCTTATCTATGTTATTAAATAAGTTATTACATAAAATTCTTAGTCAAGACAATTATTGACATGTTACTGAAGAATTTTAGATAACTGATCTGCTTATGCTTCATTTTGTGTTTTTTCTTAGACAATAGTTCTAAGCAGAAATTGCCCAGCCTCTCCTAGCTCACAGCCTGTGGGAAGAGCAGAGAGGAGGCACATATGTAAAAAGTTTAGCCAGCATAAACCAAGTGGCTTTAGTGTTATGGCATCATTAGCCCAGAAGGGCAGGTCTGGAGTCTGCACAATCATCCAGGTGAAGTCAAGTTATCACATGTACTGATTCCATGCTGCCAGTATCAGTCATGTCAATGGCAATTACTGATTTTTCCTTTTCAGGAAGGCACTGTGAGTTATACAAAGATCCTTGTGTTAACATCAACTGCCAGAACGGTGGCACTTGTGACAGCGAAGGTCTAAATGCTACGTGCATTTGTGCACCTGGATACGCAGGCAAGTGATCTGTGTGTTACACAGAATATCTAGTTGTCATTGTTCACCATGTCTAGAGGAAGACAAATACCAAGTAAGACTGTGTCACCTCAAGAAATGAATTAATGTGGGCTTTGCTGTACTGTGAGCAGTCTAGTGACAATCAAAAACTTTTGATATTACTTACATCTGCTTTGAACTTTGCAGCAAAAAAGGCATGTTACTAAAGTGACTTCACAGAGCTAACAGCTGTTTAACATGGCTTATGATCTTGCTACTTGAGACTAGATTGCATTTTAAAAATAGTATTTTGAAGATTTCCAGGTAATATACTGTCCAATATACTAATTGGACACTGTTGAAACTGAAAAATGTTTTAACAGTGACCTTAGTTACTGTGTGCTCAAGAAACAGCTTATTCCATTATCTTAATATGCAATTGCTAAAAGCCCTAATGTACTTGTTATGAATCAATTTACACTTTCAGAGTACTGGTAAGAAACTCATTTAATCTTTTGGCCTTGTTCTTAGACTGATGTGATGGGCATAATCCAAATATCTGATGTCAAGATAATTTACAATCTGATGTTCTGTTAGTCATGTAAGGTAATATCCAATGTGAGAGAAATAGGTAAATCCATTCATAGCTGGTTTATAGATCAAATTGTGCCTTTTGATCTCTTCTAGTTAAAGGACATTCTTTGGAAAAGAATTAGCATATCAGAATATCCATGATCATCTGTTATACCACATTTTCTTGGGATGCAAATTATATTTAGAGAAGTGAGACAGAGTCTGTGGGAGGTTAGTCAAGTCCCTTAGTCCTCAGGCTTTATTTTCACCTGATTGAATAAGGATTATACTTACTTCTTGGAATCCTTTTGATGTTCTGAGAATAAAGATGTATTGCACTATAAGGAGTTTTGCAGAAGAGAGAAGTTAAATGACTGAGGATGTACTTGCTACATCAGGCACCTGTCAGACATAATTTTGTTTTTGGTTTTTTTTGCCTATGTAAGGTGAAGACTGTGAAATTGATGTAAATGACTGTGACAGCAACCCATGTCACCATGCTGGAACTTGCATAGATCAGCCTGGTGGTTACACCTGCCATTGTCCTCATGGATGGGTCGGTGCAAACTGTGAAATACGTAAGTTTTGGAGTTCTCTAAATGCTTCTAAAAATTGTAAGCCATATTAAAGGAACTTTACCTCTAAATACCTGTCTGCACAAATACTCTGAATCATATGTAAATGAACAAAATCACGGTAAATTAATTCTATTTTTGGCCGTAGCATTTCAAATGTGGTTGTGAAAGTTAAAAACTTTTTTCTGGGCATCCTACTTTGAGATGTGTCAGACTAGAATTGTCAGGGATGTTGTCTCAGAGCTGGGCACTCAGTTTGCATTCTAATTGTGCTCATGCTTCACAGCCCCCCTGCACACTTTGGGTCAAGTGTGTTCCATAGCAGTATAAGCACATTCCTAACAGGCTTGTATTGACTTCTGAGCACCTGCAGCTCTAGTGATGTTTCAGCAAAACAACTTGGAACTTGCTTACCTAAGGAAACTGGTTCTGTGCAATTGTTCTGTAATTTGTGTGTGCAGTCATTTAACAACTTTTTCAGGAATAACTGTTCCAGCCATAGGCTAATTTCCACCAAATTTGTTTGAAAGAAGAAGGGGTCCAAGACCAAATATTTCCAAAGCATTCAGTAAAACGTAGAGGTTCCACTGGAAGGAACACCTTCAGTGTGGTCTTCTTTCTCATTTTAGAGAGAAACTTCACTGTAAGGGCATCCTTATGGCACAGTGGAGAGTCCAGGAGAGGCAGAAAGTATGAAGTAGCCATGTGAAGATCTTTGTACTCACTGTCTTTCCCTGAGCTGTGAATTAACAAGCTGATGGGAACTTAATTCTAATCATATCTAGATAAGCCATATCCAGCTCTTTTATAAACAGGTGCAGCACTTCTGAACTCACTGGAGACAATGGCAATGGAGACTGGAGACAATGGTGCAGTGGATTTCTTTGAGCTCTGAAGTTTGAATCTATTAATAAATGTGCTTCTGTTAATCCTTCCAATTCTCTTTGCTGTTTTTATTGTGTTTCAGCAGTTTGCACATAATGGTAATAATGTGATGGAAATTAAATTTAAACACTGCATACTGACTTTGTATTAGACCATCCCTCTGAATGCTAGAAAAAGACACAAAGCCAGGCTTAACAGGACACTGGTGTTTGGGTGGCATTTGACTAAATTTGACTAACCCTAGGCAGGAAAAGCAGCCCTGGCCTAGGGCTGGTTCCAAGGAAAAAGCCATGGAGGCAGCCACGTTGTGGCAGGTTTGCTCTCCCCTTGGGATGCCTTTGGCAGCTGCAGTGTGCCTGGAGCTCTGGGCTTTGTGCTTCCTGAGACTAAATAGATCACATTTTATCCTTTGTGACTTTCTGTTACTGACCATGAAGGAGGCTATTGCTACGTAATCTTTTTTTGTGAAACCACCCTATTTATAGTTTTTTCACCAGCTGGTTTAGCTGCTTGAAGTGACTTCCTTAACAGGATTTCAGGGTTATCTTCTCGTCAGACTGTTCTTTTTAATTTCCAAGTGCTGTGTATACAACAAACTAGATAAGATGTACGTTGCCTGGATGAATTGTGATATTTTTAATATCATCTTATGATCCTTACCAGTATTAGCAATTCCAATTAAATAGGATTAAATTGGTCTTAATTATAAAGAGGATATTCTTTCTTTCAAAATGAAATGCATTTGCCTAAAAAGTTAATGGAGCATTCACTGTAAATATGCTTACAAATGTCTCATATGAATTCTCTGATGCCTTCTGGTTATTTGGTAATATCATTACCTTTGCAACATTTGTAATTATTAATGTAGTTACTGAGGTATGCCAAACCATGTGGTTACTTGAAAACTAGCATTATGAAGAATTTCTGGTACAGACCATGGTGTGCATTGAAATCTTATTCTTAATTAATTTTATGACCTTTAATATTACAACTGAAAATACTGTGATTTTGAGCTGTCATATGCTATTTCTAATCTCTGGAGTATAAAATGTTAATCTTTATATTTTGATATGGTGAGGAAAAAGGGGAGAAATTTTTCTCATCTTTGTCATCCAGAGATGGAAGACATGGAATCTAAATCAGAAATGTCTTGCCATATATCTGCACACATTAGATCTGGATTCAGCCTAGTCTGACAGCCTGACAGAAATCACTGTGTGTGACAAATGTGCTGCAGAACAGAAATAGAAGCCCATCCCAAACTGCACAGAGCACAGCTGTATTCCCTCCCTCATATCTTGACTGGGCAAACTGCAGTAACAGTGCCTTAGAAACATTAAATCACTGAATGATTCACGCTGATCAAAACTTTACTGACCTCTGAAGAAGATAAGAGAAACAAACAGCCAGTCCTTAAACTCAGCTCCCATTTGTGGACAAAGTCTGAGCACCCCTGAGCTGGGAGGTGCTCCAGGACAACTTTCACTGTTGTGACAAAGAGCAGCCATTTCTCCAAACTCTGCCCAGCTGAATCCCACATGTTACAGTTTTGAGCTTTCTCATCACCTGTCTCTAAAACAGACTTCTTTCTTTTCCTGTCCTTTTACATTCCCTGTATTTCTACTGTAGATCAAGATTTTATCTACTGCTGCTGAACTGGAGATTTCAACTCAGGTGCTTTAACTATCTGCCATCATCAGCATCCTTGAGAGGTGGCTTCTGAGAATATCTTAACCTCCCAAAGCATGTGCTTGGAAGCCCTGTTCCCAGCCTGTTTGTGACTGAGGAAAGGGAGATTCTAAATCAGTGTAAAGCAGAAGTACATTTGAAAAAGGAACAGGCACCTACTAGAAATAACTTTTGCAGAGTGCTACATTTCTGTAGTCAGGATGATTCAAGTCTGTTCCTGTTTTGAAATGAGACCATAGGCTGCCAAAAATGAACCCTGGAGGGAAGTACAGGTTAATTAGAAATATTCTGACCCATGCTAGAGAGAAACAGATCTGAGGACATAAGCAATTGATAGAAAATCTGTTTGGCATAGATACAGTTTGGGGATCAAGAATATTTATATAGAAGATCTGGAATACATAAATACAAGAAGCCTTTTCCAGATTGCCTTTAAGGTCTGCTTTGAGAATCTCAGGGAAATAATGCTTGGGAAAAGATTCCAATGGGCTCCTTTTTGTAGGACCTTATGAGGTGTCCTTTTTGTCCTTGAAATGCTGAAGTCTCTGCAGTTCGGTGGAGATAGGCATAAGAAAGTCTGTGTTTCAAATTACAAACCAAGTGTGTTTAGTACATCTTAAATAACACATTTTAGTGGAAGGCTTCACTATTGGAACAAACTGCACAAGAAAACTGGTTGTTTCCTAAAAGCTTTTGCATAAAACCAGCCTGTCTTTAGAGAGCCTGTAATATAAAATTAACATAATGCAAGAATAACTTGATTTTCTGTTACTTGGGTTACACAGGAGATCAAACTAGGTAGGCATTCCTATATGACTGTAAAAATCAACAGAAAAAAGTGGGTGAAGGTTCAACATAGTGCTATTCAAATTTGTAGCATGTCAGGCCTGGTGGTGTATCGGTAACAGAGCCTGAGAAAGTTCAAATTACCTATCTCCATAGTTTCAAAAGTCTTGGCTATTGAAAATTAGTATCTTAAAGTAGTACTGTTCAACAGGACGGATATAAATTATTAATTCATGATAATCTTTTATTTCTTATTTGCAGATCTGCAGTGGAAGTCTGGGCATATGGCAGAGAGCCTGACAAACATGCCTCGTCACTCCCTGTACATCATCATCGGGGCGCTGTGCGTGGCCTTTGTCCTGATGCTGATCATCCTGATTGTGGGCATCTGCCGCATCAGCCGCATCGAGTACCAGGGCTCCTCCAGGCCAGCCTACGAGGAGTTCTACAACTGCAGGAGCATTGACAGCGAGTTCAGCAGCGCCATCGCCTCCATCCGACACGCCAGGTTTGTGCTGGGCAGGCTGATGGCCTAGGAAGCTGTTCTCACGTGGCATTGCAGTCCATGCACAGTGCACCCAAGTGCTCTTGGCAGAGCCAGTGGGCTGCTCTGCTGGGAAAGCACAGCACTGCTCACTGTTCTCATCTGAGGTGTGACAATGCAGCAAAACTCCTTGAAAACAGACAGAGTTATTCTGACTGTATTTGGTGTAACTGGTGAAGATGCAGAGTCCTTAGCCTGTCAGATCTGTTAGGGATGTAAAATTCTTTAACTGCTATGCAAAAGTAATATGATCAGACAGGAAAGGCACATTGATTTTTGTGACTAATTTACCAGATTATTCAGTGAGAATCTCTTCACATCACTCATTTTTGTGCTCCTATTTGCCTTTCTTACTTGCTTTCCTAAGGAAAGTAATTTTTTTACTTTGAAATTTAATGGAGCACTTGCACAGCAGGGCATTGAGTGTCAGAATAATCCAAAAGTAGAAGTGGAAAGGATTTGAGAGCTCAAGTGTAAGCCATGGCACTAATATGGCATTAAATATACCTAGCTCCCTGCCAACAATTGTGTTTAAAAACTTCCAAAGGAGTTGAGTAGATTTAGAAAGGGCTTTCCTAAAATTAAACCTGGATTTTCTTTGCTATTAACCTGGCTGCTTCTTTCTTACTGCTCTTCAGGCTGTCATGAAGGATAATTTATTGCTGTTCTTATCACTTGTATATCAGGTGCTGAGCCCTGATAAAAACAAACAAAGCGAAGCCACTTTTTTTCTTTCTTAGGTTTAACTAGCCCATTCTTTCTGTATCCCCTCCCAGATCATGTCAGCTTTCTTACTGCCTTCCTGGGACACACTCCAGATTATATTTATCTTCTTTTTCTTTTTTGAAGGGGGCGGGGGTCCCTAAAGCAGGAAGTAATTCTCTGTGTGAAGATTTAGGTGCACCAAATAAACTGAGTAATCACCTCCTGCATCTTAAATATGGCATTCCTGTTCACACATCTGAAAAAAACTTGCTTGGTTTTTGGTTTTCTTTTCTTTTTTTTTTCCTTTCTAGTGGCAAATGACATACTTTTGTGACCTGTGAGACCTTTTCCTCATCCCAAGATCCTCAGTGTCACTTTGCCTCCTAGCCAGTATGGTTTCTTCTGTGTTTGACATCTCTCTTAATAGGGTGGAATTTTCATTTTTGGTGTTTCTTTTTTCCCATTTCTTCAATTTGTCAAGATCACTTAAAATTCCAGAGTATTCATGTGTGTTACCATTAAAATGCTCTTAAAACAACTGAGGGAGACATGTTCCTGTGCACTAACATGGAGAAATATGTGCATATTGGTTGGTGATTGCTGGTAATTCATTTTCTGAATGCTCCAGTTCTGTTTCAGTGAAGATGAAATAGGTTAAATTGTACCACTGCTGAAGTCATCAAAATTATCTGAAATGGGTGAGGCGTTCCCCCAGGCTCAGTTAATCACATCACAGCTTTGAGTAGTAGCTCTTCAAAGTGTTCCAACTTCAAAAACTTTTTAGACTGGGATGGATTAATGATGATTTTTCAAATCCATAATATGTAGTTAGAAATTACATTATTGTCCATTGAGGGTTTCCCTATTTGAAAAAGGTATTTCTACTTAAAGCAAATGAAATGTTTTAATTCCAAATAATTTTCAGTGCCTCCAAGAATGTGATGCCTTATAAAAATCCAAGATAGAGCTGCCAGGTAAGGTAATTCATGGAGGTTTATTGTGGAGATTGTTGTGTATATTTTGGGTTCAGAAAGATATAAACCACTGTTTGGTCATTTCAATCCAGGAAAAGGAGCAAAACTTTTATAGTTATTTTTGCATAAATTCTAAATCTACATATATAAAGGTCTGAATTTTCAGGATTGCTGAATCTAAGATATCTACTTTCAAATAACAGAAGGTTCAGCATTTTCTGAAAATAATGCCCTTTCACAGTTAGACACCAAAACTTGCTAGTAATTCTGGAAAATAGAGGCCAAGGGAAAAGTTAGTAGATTATTTTCTTTAAAGGGAAGGTTTCTGATAAAGTCAGCAGGTGTGTGGGGATGTGGATGCCTGTTGCATAGTCAGTAAATTATTTTAAAATTACTTGTTCGTGTTTCTCAGCATTTTTTTCCTAGATATTTTTTAATATTTTGATCTTTACTAATCAAGGTATTTGCTGTAAGACAAAACCAATGTGCTCAAGGATCATTACTAATAAATGTCTACTTCTAGGGAATGTTTCTAAGATTAGCAGATCAGAACTAGGTAGTTTTCTGAGCAGAAAAAGCACAGTTGTATTTAGCATCCATTATGCAGACAGGAAAGACAAAAAAATCTTTTTGCAGACAAAAAATCCTTTTATGTTAAAATTTATACATTCTAAAGCTGGAAGAGAGCAGTGTAATGAAATAGTTGGTTAATAGGCCGCTGGCTATGGCAGCCAGAAGATGGCATTGAAATGGAACCAAGATCTGTTATTGAAACAAAATTGTTCACTTTAGAAAAGCATTCACACTGAGTTCATGAATTATCTGGTGACAGACTATGCTGCAGTTAGTTCTGTGTGTGCCCAGATATCAGTAGCCTTCATGCACCACTTAGTGTAGTTTATTTAATTTTTATTTTCACATGCTGATCTGTCCTGTCTCTGTGTCAGCTGAAGTGTCTGGTTCATCAGACTCTGATTAAGTTCTCTTGTCCCAGCAGGGTCAGCTTCTCTCCACTGCATATTCTCCCATTCCTGTGGAGTTGCCTGTGTCACACTATGGTGTGCTAAGCTCTCTGAATTGGATGAGCATCAGCATGCACTCATTTCTTACTGGCATAGATCTGTCAGCTGCTTTTTTGTAGACGTGTGATCACGTGCACATTTTCTCTGGTCTCCACATCACCTACCAATTGCTTAATATACATCCTCTGCCAGGGTTAATTTTCTGGGATTATATCTCAATTTCTCTAAGCAAGGCACCACTTGCACACCTGACCTTTTCTCTGAATAATGCAGAGGAAATAAATCTTCTCATTCTCCTCCTGTGGAATCCAGAAGAATCCCTTCTTCCTCGCAATATGCTTTATTTATTTTTTAACTTTGGGTCTCTTTTACTTGTTTAAATTTTTTTTTGTGGACTTCATTTGCCAGGTGCTGGTTTTGAGCAGAGTAGCAACATGTGGTTGGTTTCTTTATTCTGTTTCTGGGTAAACTCTGAACTTCTGCCTGTCCCACAGAAGTCAGAAGATACCATTTCCTCAGGATTCAGCTGTCCAATGATCTCAAAAACCTATTTGAGAGGAGTTGTTAGGTTAATAACTCTCTATAGTTAGCCATCTCTTGAAATGTTCTAAGAAAGTGGAGGAGCTGGACCATTCCAGATGTGAAACTGATTTGCAGTGTCTGTCACACACACACACGGAGCTGCCTTTGCCAAGAATTGCTACAATGAATGTGTACTGTCCTCAGAATTGTCCCAGAACCCTCAGTTTCTCTCAAGCTACACAGGTCTCTCTAGTTCCATGCTTCACTTCAAAATATATTTTCTGATTTTTATTTCATATACTTGACTTTTGACTATCTTTGTGATGTGTAATATTGTTATATACTGGTAAGCATGTCTGATGTACACATTGGAATATCACCATCATCACCCAGGAATGCACATGCCAAAGCTAAATCTTGACCCTGAAGAACTTCCCCAGTGCTTCTGCTGCACTTATAACCAACCCAAACACATAATTGTTCACAGTATGGCATTGAAGCTAATGTAAAAATTATTTTCCATTGTGTCCCTCCAGTATTTTTCCACACTCAGTGCTTCCCAGGATCGAGATTTCCCCACACAGTTTATAGTCTTTGTTAGAGGAATAATCCTGTGTTTGGTTGCCCTGGAAAGAATCTTTATTCACTTGTTTGTATATGCTTTTGTTGTAAGCAGGCAGTTAATTGATCCAGAACACTCTGTAGCAAGAACCTGCAGCTTTTCCTCATATCATTGCCTCTTGCAGATTGTATTGATAATTGCTTAGTGTGTTCCTTTGTGCCATCAATTAGATGGCATAGCCCTGCTGTGCATCCTAGCAGATACACACCCATTGAACAGAGTTCCCATTTAACACTTCTGTCTTTAACATAAACCTCTGAGGTTGGTGATAGCTGTTTGTTCGCTGCTTTGGGCAAGGGCTGACTTCTGAACCACCTGATCAAAGCAATGTGGTTGAGCAGGTCTGTGGCTCAACCAGACCATAAATAACTTGCACATGTGCTGTGCTCTTTTCTCAGCCTTCTCTAATTAGGGGCACATGTCAACCCTGACCTAAAGGAGAAAACAGATTTTGTCCTGCTTCCATGTATGCAACCATCCATGTGCTCTGTACTGTCAAAAAGGGCAGGTAGACTGACTGAAATCTCTGGAGAATGCTCACCATCATTTGTATCTCTGCAAAGCTCTATTTCCTTTAAACCCTTGAGAGTGATGGTGAAAATGGATGATTCAGAATTCACTGCTGCCTCCACTTTAGTAAGATGCCATGACTTGATTCCTTCATTCAGTTCTTGAAATTTTATCTCATTTGTAGAAAATCAGGTTTATCCATCATGATGGAGATGAACAAATGTGACCTGTCTGTATTTATTAAAATAACCTATAGAAGAAGGCAGACATTCATGCATGGGAATGAATCTAGTGTAGCCTGAAGTACTTTGAAAAATGAAATTTTCACCATATATATCATAATGCTTTCAGCCATTTCTGTTTTGTCTGCAATTCTAAATCCCTGAAAACAGGCAAGAATGAAATTGAAAATTATGAACCCGCATGAAAGTCTTAGAAGAAAATCAAGTTAATTTTGGTTTGGGTTAAATATTATCCTCAAAATCTGAATTTTCTGGATTTTATTTTCCAGTGTGTACAATGTAAGTTAATATATGCTTAATATAGTTATAAGTGCATAAAAATCCTTAGTGTGGATGACTAAATAAATAATTCAGTTTCTGTGATTTCTGTACTGTTTTCTCTGCATCAGGTCAAAAAGAAAAAAATTCTTGACCATTTTGGCCTAATTTTCCTTTCTTTTGTTATATAGAGTTTATCTAAGCTGTCTGACTTTGTTTTTGATCACAGGCCATAACTCGCTGCGTCGTTTCTTTGGACTCATTCATGTTTCTGTTTGTCACCAAAAGTTTTCTTTTATTTCCAGGTTTGGCAAGAAATCCCGACCTGCAATGTATGATGCAACCCCCATTGCTTATGAAGATTACAGCCCAGATGACAAACCTTTGGTTACACTGATTAAGACAAAAGATTTGTAATCTAGTGTATCTTTTTTGGATTATTTTTCAAAAGGATGGGCTACTAACCTAATTTAAATATTTTTAAGAAGAAAGCATAAGTAATTTAAACTGTTAGATGCTTCAGAATTTTCTGTAGAATATTTAAGAACCAATTTTCTGCAGCTTTTAGTTTGGAAAAATATTTTAAAACAGAATTTGTGAACTTCATGATTTACATTTTAATGTACCTTGAGCTCTATAAATTATAAGCTTATGATAGTGTGTGCTTTTTTCTTGGTAGACACTATTACTAAACCCAGATGAGTTTCTTGTGGTTGTTACAGAACAGAAAACAATAATTAATGAGGAGTTCTTTATGAAATGTCAGTGCCAGCTTTCTCAGTAGAGGTAGGAAAAATGTGAAGCATAATATGATATATAATATATCCATTAATTAAAAAAGTCTAAAATGTTTGTGTTGTGAAAAAGAAACTAGTAAAAATTATTATTCCTAATCTGAATGAATTAGCTTTTGCCTTATTCCATGCATGGATAGATAACCTATTCCTCCATTATTTCCTGAAAGTTGCTAAAACATTCTCTTGAGTTGATGTTTGACATTTTTGTAATAGTTATTCAGGCTAGGCCTTGTATAATAAATAAAGTGCCTCTTGAGGCAAAGTAAGGGCATGATCCTTTAAACATTGAAATCAATGAGAGAATTTCCATTGACTTCACTGGATATGGGATTGGATCCTACAATTGGACTGAATCTATATTTTTCTTTAAAGGTTAAAGTTTTTTTATATTGTGAGTAAACTAAGCATATGGTTTGAATTGTTTGTTTCCTAAAGGTTGTTGATGTACAGTATTGTTTCATGAAATATTGTGTATTTCTCATAGTGCTTCTTATTTAGGATCAGTATGGGTTTTTTGTGGCTGTATTTGATTGCTTATGGGCGTCTTAAATTCTTGCTTATTTCAGAAAATACTGAATAAAAGTTAACCAGTGAAGATTGCAGCTGTTTCTTTGCTTTTCTTCATTTCAAACTGAAGTGTTGTTTATAAATTTGAAAGGACATGAGCATATGATGCCCTATAAATAATGCTAAAAGATGACATTCCAGCTGCTAATCTGGAAGGGGAAAAATGGTTTGTATTGTGAAGGTAATGTCTCAAAAGTAAGATAAATGCAGCTCCAGGGTAAAGGCACAGTCCTGAATGGTGCATGTGCAGGTTAATAACACCATCCTGTATCTGAATTACAGAAATGCCAAATGCTCCTCCAAAATCGAGAGTTACCTTTCCTAATGTTCTGTGTCTGCTATCATGGGCTTTCAACAATGGTGGCCCAAGACAGTAATTATTAAAAAGAGGACTGAGGAGCTCAGATCCAAGTTTAAACTAGATCAGTTCTTCAGGCATGGTTTTCTATGATAGAAGTTGTAAATTTGCATCTGGTGGCTGTCAGATGATGGGTTTTTTTAATTGGTACAGTTTTCTGCTGTACCAATATATTGAAACTTTTGTTTACTGTGACTTCCAGAAGTCTTTTGAGAGCCCTTAAGAAAGAAAAATTGAGAGCAAGCTATACCCTGTACCATTTTTGGTAACTTGAGCAGAAAAGGGGCACTGTGGTAATTGATTTGTTAATCAAAGGAAAGGAAATACTCATTTTTCAGAATTTCTGGCCTTTTCAATCAGTAAAATATTGGCTTGCAAATCTATATGAAGTAGGGAAACAAGCAACTCTGTTGTTTTAGGGAACATACATATTCATGGTCCATATTTTACAAGAGAGATGTTGCAATGAGCAGCAGCCTTTCTGCATACCAATCACACCTTGGCAGCGATTCTTGACCAACCTATATTTCTCTCAATCGACTGACCTGAAGGATAAGTAATTTGTGAGGAGCTATTTTCCTGTCAGCTTGAAGCCTCTAGCTGCTGTAAATCATCCTGTGCATCCTGTGAATTGTATTCTGAAAATTACTTTGTCTCCTTCCAATTTATTTTATTGAACTCTGATGGCATGTTATGCATGCACTTGTGAGATATTTGTGAGGCACTGCACTGCCTGCCAGATGGAACTGTCCTAAGACCTGGAGGGAACAGACCCATCTTGTGTTTGTATCCCAGCTCTGAATCTGCAAGAACAAGTTGGTTACTGTCTTTGTACACCAGATTGTGTCCTGAGAACATACATGAATGTGGGCAAGGGACACTGCTTATTTCCTATCCTTTTCCCAACCATATGAGGTTTGGTCTGTACAGGGAGCAAATACAGATGCATAGCAAATGCCACTTGCTGTTAACTCCAACACGCTTCATCTTCCAAAGGCACAATGAGAAATGAATTTGTTGAGAGGTGCAGGTAGCTTGAGAAGGAGATGAGGTCTCCATGCCAGCCAGTCCTGCTGTGGCCCCAGGGCATGCTCACTGCAGGGGCTGTGCCATGGGGTGCTCTCTGGGTGAGGGGTCCGGCCTTTCTGCAGCTGAGTGCAGACCATCCTTCCCTCCTGGGGTTCTGAGAGTCCTGCTGTGTCCCCATGCCAGGCGGGACCAGCAGCAGCTGCAGTGGCCCTGCCGAGTCACACTGGGGCACTGCCAGCCCCATCCCTCACGTGGGCAGAGAGGCAGAGGATGAAAGGCCTGGAGCTGAAGTCCTGACCCAGCTGAGCCTGTAGGAACTCTGTTTTCAGCTCTCTAGCCCTGTTCTTGTTAGTATATTAAGCAATGGGCTCAGAGGGATGCTCATGGCTGGGGATGGGGTGTGGGGACAGCACATATGAGATGAAAGGTTGTAAGGAGACCTGGGGCTCCTGCATAGCCCTGTTCATTGTCAGTCAGGGCTGGGTAACACCCTGTTCCAAACCCATCAACCTCATTTTGCTGCTCTCCCTCCACTGCAGCTGTGGCCAAATGCTACACTAGTGTGAGGGGAATGAGAGCTGAAAAGAGACTTGAGCTCAATAAGTGCATCTTCAAACAGTGAAAGTCTCTGTGTAGTTAATTCCTTTGAAAACAATGGGATTTTAAACACACCGTGTGTGATGTTTCAGGAGAAAGTGGATTGGTGTCCCTGGGCATCTAAAAATATACAAGATCTGACCATAGGAGTAAACATTGCTTGTTTTAGTAAAGATTTGTGTTGTGGCACTTCTGTCGCATAACTGATGTTTTCATCTTGTCTCAGCCTCATTTCTGGAAACAGCATGGCTTTTCTCCAGCAGGGCTTTGCTGAGAAATGCCTGAGCAGTTATGACATTCCTGAAGATGTGTAGTTTCTCCTTTGATAGCAATAGACACCTGATGTGGAATAAACTCAACACCTCTGAAAATTATTCTGGGTGAATGACTGAGAGGAATTGAAGAGCCCCTCCTCACTTGTGTTGCCAGAGGGAACTTCTTTTCCCCTTCATGTTGCTAAATCCTTCCATGTCCAAAATTTCTCAGAGATTTCCTTCTCATGTTGCACACCACCACCCAGCTTCTGCAGAGCAGACAGGCACATTGCGTCAGACTGATGCAAATCCAGCCTGTCCTCCCTTTGGGTGCCTCCAGCCTGGTTTCTGTGGGAGGTATTTGCTGTGTTACCAGCTTTGGGAAACTTTTTTTTACTGCTGCCATGTTTTTGAGGTTCATGTGCTGCTCAGGGCAGCTGGGCTGGAATTGCTGTTTGTATGGTACTCTGCTCTTGTATTCCTGACCTCACAGGGGGTGCAGAAGTACAGTCCTCCCATGGATCATGGAGGGCAGCTGAAAGCCAGATTAATTCAGGGAAGAGTTTAGTCTCTCTTGCTATGCTATGAATAGTTAAAATAATATGTTTATTACCAAGAGCTAATGAGTTCAGACATGATCCCAAAATATAAAAAGGGAGTCAGGGCAGTCCAGCGTGTGCTTAAACCTTCTCTTCCAACCTGCTGAGAGAAATGTGCACTGGTTTACAGCTTTGAGGCACCCTTTATTTTAAAACAAAATATGGACAAAATTCTTGCTTAAAATTTGTTTTCTCTCTCAGCATCCATTACCCTTAAAAAATGCTCTGCATGAGCAGGGGAGCAGTGAGAGAAGGGCAAAGCAGAGAGCTGGTGCCAAATGAGAGACATGGAGCTGATCTGCTCTATCTCCTCCCTGCAAGTTTGTCTTCTGTCCCTTGAGACTTTGGCTGAGCATCTGCCAAAAACACTGTAGTTGTGTGGGGTCAGGAGGGGTGGCATAAGGCAGATTTGAGACACTTTTATGTCCATCTTAAACATCTCATCAGGGAGATGAGAGCAGCCAGAGTCTGGCATCTGAGTAATCAGGTGCTGCTACTACCTGAGAATGCTGGAGATTGCTGCCAAGCAGAAGAGTGTGATGTTCTTTCAGCTCCTGCTCAGTCTGATGTGCTGGTCACTGGAGATGTGACCCTCAGAAATCATCTTTGCACTAGAGCTGATCCCCCTGGTGCAACTTCTGTGCTGCAGAATCCCCCCTGTAGGACCCAGCATCTGAATCCTTTACATCCTTTCACCCCCTCATGTTTTGAAATGGCTCCAAATGGGTGAAGGTGATTCCTTCCAACTGGACATGGGTCAACCAGTGAAAACAAACAAAACTTCAAAGCAGTTATGCCATATCCAACTTCATCTGCGCTCAGCTGGCTTCTTTTCTTCTGCAGTGCAAAATGGATAACAAATATGACCTCTCTGGAAAAGTCAGATTTCTCTGTTATTATGAATTCCAGTTTCAAATCCTCCTTTTAAGACGTTTATGATAAGATGATTATTGTAAATAAGCTTCCCCTTTAGCAAAGAATAAATCATCAAATAGGCTTTGTTTGGTGAGATCTCTGGCAAAGGAATGTAAATAAATAAGCTAACTGAATAAGCTTCTTTATCTGATGTGCTGAGCAGAAAAGGCAGCAAAGTTAATCATTTAGGAAAATAAGCTGGACTGCTGTGCTTTCTTCAATAATAGACCAGTCTAAGGAAAACAATCTGCTCTATCTCACTGAGCCTGGACTTTTTGCTAGCATCCCACAGACCCTGAGAGATCCTGTTTATCACTCTGGCAGCAGTGCTGTCTTGTCAAGATGTCCTTCGGCCTAAATTTTTGATTTGTTTCTTTTCCTGTGGACTGTTCTACTTCCCGTCAGAGGTAGCTCCTCACAACAGGACAGAGCTCTCTTACGAGGTCAGCTGTGGCTTCTCTTCCATCTCCTGGGAGTAGAATGCACACAGACAACAGTCTGGATGTGCAGGATCCTAAACTTTGGACTTCATTCATGTTTCCATATGAGAAAGTTTGCATGTGACTCTGCATGGATCTCAGTCCAACACCACTCAAGGAAATGAGTGTGACTGTTCCAATTTTCACCCTGGTATTTTATTGACTTATGGATTTGAAGTAATCTGAAGTAAATCTGTCTGGAATCTGAGCCTATAAGCCAAATAAAAGATGCACAAGGTAACAAAAATGCATGTAGCTTCTGTAGAAAAGCAAACAGCATAATGCAATGGAGGTTATTTTGGCATGTAGGAGCTGCATTACTAATTAGTTTGTCAGCAGAATATTTTGTTCTTGCCCCCATTTGTAATTGTTGGATATGTGATCACTGTTGGTGCAATTTGGCCTCCTAGAAGCTTATTTCCTATATTGTATTGGGACAGAGAGAGTACAATCAACACATTCCAGTTTTGGTTCTTTCTCGCTGAGAACAGAGGTATATGGATAGGTTACAGACAGCAGAAAGCAGCATCAGCTTGCTGAAGAGGGTGTTTGTAGATCCCAGTGTATGGCCTTGGTATTTATTCTACAGATCAGTCTGTGGTTGTTTGATTTGCTATGTTGCATCTGTCATGTGAATAAGGCAACCAGCCTGTAACGTGTCATGATGCAGAATAATTTAATTCAAGGATTTTGTACCTAAAATCTGCTGTCCACAATGTCTTATTTGTGGTCTGTACATGACACCAGTTCCTCCTATTAATTTAATTTGAACATTTATTTCAGTTGTTATGCCTTTGTATGGCATTTGCTAGATCTGTCAGAAAAGCTGACAGAATGTCGTGTAACTAAGGACAGATCTGCTTTCCCATGTGCCTATTATGCCATTTCACTTTCATCTTGCCATGAATTTGGACTTGAGGTTGTTCTACATATGAAGGATGATGACCAGTTATTTTTATCTCCAGTACTCATCACGTTGCTCCCCTCTTTCCCGGTGCCCTGTCTTGTCTGTGTGCAATAAGGACAAAGATAGGAGGAGATTTTTAGAGGGCTGAATTAGGTGTGGATTTTATCCGTTTTCCTCTGTCTTTTGTTCACTTCATTTCCATGGAGAGAATATTTTACAATTCCATGGAGATGCCTTAATCCCTGAGAGATTTGAAGGGTTATTTTTCTTTAATGCATGCGAGATTTAAAATGAGGTGGTAAGCTAGCAGTATTGACAGACATGTCAGGTTTAAATCAAAATGTCTCACAGCTGTGATTTACTTTGTGATATATGTTGCTGAATTGTGGAAGATTTGGTTTGGAATACATTATTCAGTGGTTTAGTTTATTGAATGGCAAATACAGTGATGCTTTAATAACATTTTGGGATTTCATGGAATAAACTACAAAATTTCTGTGAAAACTGGTTAATACTATCTAATTTTCCCTCACTTTAGGGGACTGCAATCTGCAGAGAAAACCAAAATTCACAACAAAACTATTACCCTACCCTGGCATTTGGCCTAGCATTATCCATGTTTTTCCAATCATTTTTCAAGAAGCTCTGATTTTGCATAAGCAATAAAGCCACATTCTCTTTCCCCATAAGGCAGTACCTCTCAAAGAGGGCAGAAATTGTGGACAGAGAATTATCAGACTTCAAATTAACAGTTAAATGTGGTCTTCATTCAAAAGCAACTCAGCCTTGAGATTTCTGAGAATTCATTGTCTCTCTCTTTTTTGTTTATGTGTTGTCTCTGACTTAACATCCCTCTCCTTCAAACTCTAGTGTCAAGGGTGATTTATGAGTGCAATTTTCTGTGTAATATTATGTAGCAATAGTTGGCAAATCCCTTCCCTCAGCAAGGGAATGTATTCTTCTTTGTCAGACACCAAAGAGTCACACAACCCTTGAATCTCTTTAAAAAAGACAATTCTTTTTGAAAAGACAAATGCAAATCCCATCTCATAATAACTCATAATTACTTATAGATATGTTACATGTACAAAAACTGCTCTGGCCACATGGAATTGGCATTTTCATGTGATGGATCCACTGGGAGTCCCTCTGACTGTCTCAGGTCCAGGTCTGTAACCAATCTCTTGCTCTTTGCTTGAAACAAGCTCTGCACAATGCTGAGCAAAGCCTGGGAGACCAGCTGCATTGCTGTGCTGGGCACTGTTCGTGATGAAATTTAAGCATAAGCTTAATGAAGGACTTTGGAGGTTTGTTAACTTTCTGTTATGCATTTTTGCTTATTCTAGGGTTAAAGTATTTTTGTATTTATAGAGCTCTTTGAGTTGCAAGACTTGGTAAAATCTCACGTGAAATGTTGATGGCATCAGCCTTATACTTTCTGTGAGGGCTCTATACTCACTCTGGTTCCCAAAAACTTAGAAAGGACTCAAATCCACTAAATTATTGCACAAAAGAGGGTGATTCTTGTGCTCTTCTGGATGATTTGTAAATCTCTATTTACAATCTTTATGGGTATTTGCCAGAAAATCAGTTCACCTCCACCCAGTGACACATGTTGAAATTCTTCCCAATAATGAGGGCAGTGCCCAGGTTAGGGACAAAGAAGGCAGCCCTTTCCAGCTTACCTGTCTGCCTTTTCTTAGTTGGGACTGGGGTGAATTGAAGTATAGTTTTGTCCTTGAACTCTGCTCTGTTTCCTGTCTCATCCATTTTAGTCTATGATCATTGCAGAACAGGGAATACGTGTCCCTTGTCCTACAGTGGTCTTGGGTTTCTGCCCCTTTCTGTGCTTGGCCATACTCAGCCATTAGGCTGTTACTGGTACCAGGTGTTGGCTGTGGGGACAGTGAGTGCACTAAACAAATGACACCAGTGCTGTTGCATACTCTGCCATGGACAGCTCAGCAGAGTAATTTGAAAATTACCTGGGTTTAGCTCTTAAACAATGCTTGTGGGCACAGTCATTTCCAGGGAATTTTGATTGAGCAATGTAGAGCAGCAGCGCTCTACGTTGCCATGCTTAAGGGAGGGAAGGAGAAACATCTCCTGGATTGCTACACAGCTGACCAGTCTCCCTAAGCCTATGAATAACTACTGGGGGTGTGTCACTGAAATAGGAAGTGTGGCTTCTGGTAACTTCCTATTTTAATGGATAAAATTGGGTAGCTGGGATGATGAAATCTAGATGACAGATTTCCAAATCTTCTTCTTGCTATAATGATGCTCTGCAAAGAAAAGTTGCTATTTGAGACTGTCAAAAGTCTCTTTTCTTGGTAAGTTTTCTTATTCTGAGGGAATATCCTGTGCGTGTAAAATTGCCCACAGTATTATTTATCATTTATCATTCTTCATGCATTTTTATAATTTCAGTCTCTTCTGTCTCAAAACCAGCTTATCTATATAGACATGATTCTTCTCTCTCTTATGTTGTTAAAAATCAGAAGTAATTTGAAGTCAATTCACTGAATCACATCTGTGCAACCCAGACAAGTGTCATGATCAGGAGCTATGCAGAAGCCATGGATTTTAACTTACTGTAAAACTGGTGTAAGGGTCATCAGGATCTCTGACAGATTTGTAGAGGTACATATTTCTTTTTGTCAGACAAGTAAGTACCTAATAATCATTATGGGTAATTAACAAATAAAGAAAATACAGTCAAAGGTGCACAAGGTGGACAGGGGTCTTAACAGGTCTTGTTTCAAGTTTTTCTGGACTAAGAGAGGACAAATGTATAAGCATCTGGCATGTGTCAACCCAAAGATTTTCTGGCCTTCATTTTCTGCTGCTTACAAGATTAATTGGTGCATTAAGAGCTGGACTTGAGCTGCTTTAGATTGTTCACGCAAGATTTGCTGTTGGAGGCTGCCTGGGAAATATCAGTGCTCTGCAAGGAGGTGTCTGGCCAGCAGCTGTGCCAGCGGTGACGCGGCGAGAGCATTCCCGGGGGAGGTGACGACTGATCCTCCTGTCCGTGTTCCTGTCCCCTCCTCTGCCCTGCGTGCCATCACTGCCCCCCACACCCCGGGTCTGGTTCTGCAGGAAGCAGGAAATTCTCGGGATTTTCCCCTTGTGCATCCTTGCTGCCTCTCTGCTCGGAGTGCCCCCTCCTCTCTGGAGACGCTGCCCTCGGCCCGGCCTGCTGCCCTCAGCGGGCCCCTCAGCGGCCTGGGCACGGCCGGGGCTCTCTCTCTCTCCCCGTGCGCGCCGCCTCTCGCCCGTCCCGGCGCTCGGATGGCTGCAGTGCCCCGCCGGGGGCTGCCGATCACATCCGCCGCTGCTGCTCTCTGCAGACGCTTTTCTCGCCGCCTGTGCGGCCCAGATTCCATGGCCTGAATTCCCCCAGGCCGGCTGTCGCTGCCCGCTGGCGCGGGGCCGCCAGGCACGGAGCCCAGAGGCCGCAGCCCCGCAGCGCGGCCGCTGCCAGCGCCCACAGACTCGGCCTTTCGTCCCCGGGGCTGGCCGGGGAAAAACAGCCTCGGTGCTGCTGGCCCGAGGGACCTGGCATCCCCAAAAGATCAACTCTGTGTTTGCTGGGAGGCTGACAGCCCTGCTTCCCTCCCTCACCGGGGCTCCTGCGGGGACCGTGGAGGGGCTGCCTGGCAGAGACAGAACAAAACTTGCTCCCCCTTTCAGTATCGTGTATTTTGTCCTCCGCAGAAGTGTTGTGCCCTTTTAAATGTATGCAAGACCTTTGCAGCAACCTTCCTTCTGCACTCGTTGACCTACCATGGCTTTGGTGCTTTATTTTCTCTGCTGCTGTGAGCAGAGAAAATAAAGTGCCAACATGCAGGAAAAGTAAGATCAAATATCTCTCTGCCTTTCTAAAAATAAGAGCTTTAGAGGTGATAAGAAAAAAGGGATATCACATAAACTTGGCCAAATACATCAATACCTATGCATTTCATGCTTTTATTTAATCCATCCATCTCCAAAACTGAACTTTGGGAAGAGGAAGGGAGGTAGCTGTCCTGGTACCTGGGGAAGGTGGTGGGGTAGTAAAAGCTGAAGAGGGAATCAGAAACACAAGCTCTGTGGCAGCAGCACAGGTAATTAAAGACACCTGGTCGCTATGGGAACGCCAGCAAGAGCTTCCCCAACAAATTGGGAATCAGGACCTCATTTTCCCTGGCAAGCACAATCTGGATGGCTGGGAGAGTATGGTACATCCACACCTGAATTATCTCCCTTGACTGGGATACTTACTGCTGCCTCAATTTCACAAATCATTAACACCACACTGCTTCAGGTTATAATGTCTCCTGATGCCATTTAAAAATACTTGTAAAGGGGATCGAGGCAGATGCATTGGGAGCAGAAGTGCCCTCTGCTGAACCACCTTTGGTGGAGCTGCACTCCAATGTCTGCATAATCATCTCTATGCACCTACACAATGAAAATGAAAATTATTACTAAATAACTAGGGATTATACAGTAAGCAGGGATGTAAATGAAATTCCCTTTCAAAATAGCAAAACACAATACTGAAAGGAAATCAAGGGCCTTTGAAGATAATGTGGTCTGTACTTTGCCAGTATTTTAATGAAACATTCTTACTGTTGAATTGCTGCTAGTTTAACAGTGACCATGCCTGAGGACATCCCTGGCAAGGAATCAGAACCAGACCTTTAGATGCTGCTGCTCCCAGCAAAGAGGGTATGTCTGTCACCACATGTACATTGAAGTTGCTTCTCAATAACCTCTGAACTCTGCAAATGATTGAGACCCCTCAAACCCCAGGTTTCTGCTGTCAGTTTGTTTGCAAACTGCCAGTGCTCTGATGCTGCCTCTGGCTGTATCCCATGGCTGGCTGTGGTGCTGGAGCCCCAGCCTGGCTGTGTCCTCCTCAGGTAATGCCCTCACTGCAGCTTCCCCATGCCCAGACTCCAAAGTGTGCACCCTGCCATGGGAACTAGAAATCTCCAAGTTGGGTGTTCCCTCTGCCATATTTATATGACATAAATTTGGGGCCATACCATCCTATCCAGCTTTGTCATCTGCATGAGATGAAAATATGTTTACTGTTACCTTGAATGTTTAAATGTAATAGTTGTCAGAAAAACCAGTTTGGATTACTTGGATAGTGTATTTTGGGTTGCTTAGGCACTAAAAATTTTTTCAGAGAAATATTGAAAAGCTCCGATGAGGTGTCTGGTGCCATCTATGCAGGGTAGCTGCATTTGCTTCAGGTGATTTGACAAAGTGTTTAAGAGTAACAAGTGTATTTAGATTTTGGAAGTATGCTATTAATTACAGCCCTTTATAGAACATTAAATTTGCTAATTTGGCAAACTTATTCTACAAAAGCAAATACAAGGTTAACTGAATTAGTAATAAAAAAGAGATGTGTTTAATGAGTTCTGTATGCTTTGTAAACTTGCATAATCAAAAAGAGGATCTTGGAATCAGGACTTGCGAAGTCTGCAAAATATTTGGGGAAGCAGCATTTAAATAACTGAATGACTCTTCTAGTTGTGTTTCAGTGAGAAATAAGTGCTTCTAAAGCTAAATTGAGCTTTTGAAGTAAAATAATTCAATGGGATCAGCAATTGGATGAGTTTAGTTAATTAAAAAGGCAATGCTGTAGTTAAAGCCAAAAGAATTTATTTTTCTTTTCAAACATAGAGGAGCTATGTTGCTATAAAGAACTTAAATAAAATAATCCTTATTAGGGGATGAGATGGTGCAAAAGGAAGACAAACCAAATAACTAGAAGCCATTAAAAGACACAAAATATCCTGGAGTCACACGAAATGCTTCAGATATACTATCTGAATAAAAGTAAAATTGGTCCTAATGCATCCAATACTCCCTTTTGAAATGCAGGATCTCCCCTGGCTCCAGTATTTCTGTCTTGTGAGCACTGAAAGGAAGGAGACTGAGACAAGTGGGACCAACCTGTGTAATGTATTGCAGTCTTTGGAAAGAATTGTCTTAACTCATTCTGAGAAGAGAAACATCACAATTTGGCACGGTAAAAGGAAAATTAATAGAAAAAAACCTCTGTATCTTCTTACAGGCACATTCTGGAACACAGTACATCCTGGAAATAGGAATTCACACTATTTGTTTAAGTGAAAGATCTCTGACTGGCTTGGAGCAGGACCTTACCTAATGCAGAACAGCTTAAATACCAAATAAAAAATGATGCTTGGATTAAAATATTAGAAAGTCTAGGTAGAAATGACCTAATCTTAGTGAGATTGTGACATGAACTCACCCAAGTTTAATGAATCATTTCCTGAGCTGGGCTCTGGCTGGTGTCTGACCACCCCAGCAGCACCTGGCCCAGCTGAAAACCAAGTTTCCTGCAGAGTTGTCATGGGACATGACTAAAAAGGCAAACCAGCTGAATTTTCTGAGACAGCCCATGGTGCAGAGCACACCTGGAGACTCAACCAACATGAGCAGAAGGTGCTCTCATCCCCATAGTGCCACTTTGCTGCCTTGGTGAGGCTTGGAGAGGATGCTGGTGGGGCTCAGGGGTTCACAGATTGCTTTCTAATCAACAGTTGGATTTCAAAAATGTGCAGCTGAGCTGCTCCTCCCCATGTGTGAGCATATTCCTACCTTTTTATCATACAACTAAAGCCTGAAGACTACAGAATTCATTTTCTCTTGCTTTCATATCCTTTTTTGAAATTAAGTAATTCGTTTGTTCTCATAATGTGCCACCCATTTCATAGCTAATGCAGATTTCCCTCTCAATTGTTTTCGTTTGTATAAAAGTCATGTAAACCAAGAGAGAAGCAGCCTCCAGCCTCAGGGTTGGTCTCCTGCTAATTGCAGATCCTGAACTTCCTTTGTGTGCCCTGCTGCTGACAGCCTGGGTTGTGCCAGCTCCTAGCTGGTTCAGGAAATGGTGGTGGGTGGATTTGTCCATATGGGAAGGGTCGATGAAACTGCTCCAGAGCTCACTTGAGGAAGAGTGAGGCTTTTAGAAAAGGCCCTCGTGCAGCAGTGTAGGCACCGGTTGAAACAAACAGTGGTGTGACAGGGACATGGTGTTTGGAAGGAGCTCTAGTGGGCATCTGGGCCAAGAGCTGGTGCAGAATGAGTGCTTCCCTTTCTGGAGGGGAAAGAAGGGGGTGATGCATCAGTAAATGGAGCCGCAACACTTGAATTGCTTTAATCAGGCCATCACTGCCCAGGGATGTACTGGTGGAATCTTTCCAGAAACAATCTAAAAGTTCATGTTCATTGAGACTTGCTCTGATCACATCCAGCCTCGCCCGGATCCTGCAAGGTGTTGGTCCTTGAGATGGATCCTGTGGCAGAGCTACCCTGCCAAAGGTCATGGTATGCACACAGGTGAGCCTGATGCCTGTTGTTTTGAGAAGATTCCCTTCAGTATTGCTTTTCCTTGCTATTTTAAACACTGACACAGAAAAGATACCCTGTGTCCCTGGGGTCACACACCCACAATGTCTTGGAGCCTGGCTTGCAGCCTGTGGGATATGGTGGTCAGTGCTCGGGACAAGTATGACATGGGCTCCTCTGGGTTTTTAACAAATCCTCCTGCATCCAAGCATGAGGCATTACCCAGGCAGCCTCAGGGGAGCAGGGAGGGCCAGGGGCAGCTTTTGTGTCTGGAAAAAAGGTTCTTTGGTGCAGCTTTGGAACCTGCAGAGACTTTGCTTTTTTGTGGCATTTCTGGACTCCACAGGGAAGAGCAGTGCCTGCAGACCTCTAGAGTGTGTGTGTCTGTCCTTGTGGGTGTCAGGGCACAGTGGGATGCCCGAACCCATGAAACAGCTGAATGTGGCCTTGATGCTGGTTTGGTGCTGGCTCCTCGGGGGGGCCACCCCGGCACTGACCGGACAGGGGTGATCCTGCCCCCAGCTGGTGGCTCCCTGTGCTCCGTGACCCCGCATTGCCAGCAGCAGCGGCCTTACAGAGCCCTGACACGTCCTACGTGCTTGGCAGCAGCTTGAGCCACCTGCAGAACCAGAGGAAAAAGTTTCAGCTGCGGAGAAGCACCGTCCCATGGGGAAGGCTCCTCTGAGCCGGGGGGTACCCTCCCAGGCAGCGCACAGCGAACGCCAGTGGGGAGACCGGCACCGCTGCCCGAGAGGCCGTGCGGGGCCGGGACACGCCGGGCTGTGCCAGCACCTGGGGGGAGGCGCTGTCCCGGTCAGCACAGGCGTCCAGGTGGGATGTTTGCCGTGCCCGGGAGGATGGAGGCCGTGCCCAGGTGGGATCGATGCTGTGCCCGGACATGCTGTGTTCGGGGGATACCGTGCCCAGGGAATGAATGCCCTGCCTGGGTGGTTTCTTGCCCAGGTGGGACGGATGCTATACCCGAGCGATGGATGCCATGCCCAGGTGGATGGATGCCGTGCCCAGGTGGGATGGATGCCGTGCCCGGGGAATGGTTACCGAGCCCGGGGGATGGTTACCGAGCCCGGGGGGGCCGTGCCCGAGGACCGGCGCTGCCGGGCGGGTCCGCGCGTGGCCCCCACGCGTGGGCGGGACGGGGCGGGGCGGGGCGGGGCGTGCGCCCGCAGAGAGCCGCGCGCGGCCGCGCTCGGCAGCGCCTCCCGCCGCCGCGGCACCATGTGGCAGCCGGCCACGGAGCGGCTGCAGGTAGGGGGGCCGGCCGGGGTCCGAGCCTCAGGGGGCGGCGGGGCCGCGCGGCTCCGGGGTGGCAGCGGGACCGGCGAAGCATCACCCCCGTACCGGGAGTTCGTGGCAACTTCTCCCCCCGCCGGCGCGGAGGGCGGGTGTGCGGGGGCACGGGACACGCACGCACACACACACAGTGCGGGGCCACTGCCCCGGCGGCATCCCGAGTGTCGCTGCTCGGCGGCTCCGGCGCTCCCGGTAGAGTTGGGTGCTGGCCGCGAGCGGCGGCGGGGCTCGGCGGGGGACGCGCCGTTCGGGGGCTTCTCCGGCGCCGCCTCGGGTGAGGGACACCCCCGGGCCGGCCCTGCCTAAAATAACAAGGTGCTATTATGAGGGTCCCTCGGAGCGGCGCACGGGGGATGCGGAGTCCGCGGGAGTCCTTTGGCACCCCCGCGCCCCGAGGTCAGGATGTGTCAGGGTCGCCGGGGTACCCCCTTGCCGCACCCTCCGGCGGCGGTCGGGTGTGCGGTGCCGGCTCTGCCGTTGTTCGTGTGGCTTGTGTGCGTGTTGCATAGTCCGAGGAAATCCGAGACAGGCAGAGAGTAGGATGAAATAAAACTCACTTAGTAGTTCCACTGCGTCGGTTTCATGTAGTTTTCCAGGGCAAGTGTCGAGTGAGAGAGAATTGGATATCTTAGATAAGAATCAATGGGCACAGCAGATGACAAGAAAAGGTTATTGCTACTTTTGCAATTCAAAATGAGAATTTACTTTGAGATCGTCAAGCAGAAAATTCAGCAGTTTGATTGGAGTTGATAATAGAGCCAAGCTGAGAGATCCGTGAGCTTTAATCTTCACCAGCCAGTTATGGGAATAATTCCTGGTCTGAAAAAGCCACACTTTCCTCTACAATGAAATGCTTGATTTTTAGTGGATAGAAATGAGGTACCACATACATAGTTGATGGATTCCAGGGTAAAACTATGTGAGTGTATTATTAGTTATTTCTTTCCCTGTCTGCTAGACACAAGCGGCAGGATGCCCTGAATGAAGGAGTTAATGGTCTTGGGCACTGTGGAGGCAGGGGTGTTCCCTGGGGAGATGCTCGTGCAGGGGACACAACTCAGGTGAGGCTGCACCCGGTGGCTGGTGACAAAGGAGAAAGGGAAAGCCTAGGTTAGTAGTGTTGTGCTGTTTTGGATTGTACAGAATGGCTTTGTGTCCCCTTTGTGGAATTAGGGAGGTGTTAAAATAACAAGGTGCTATTATGACAAATATCTGATACTGCCTACAAGAGTATGCAAGGCTAAAGAGAACCAAATGCTTGTGTTTTGCAGAATAAGCTTGTGAGTGTAACCTTGTTTAGCCTTGTTTAGCTGTATCCTGTGCACTGTTTCGGGTCTGGCCTTAGGGAGCAGGTGGGAATGGCTCTGTGCTGTGGGGAACCAGGGCTGTAAGGAGGGGAGGTGATTGATCACTGGGCTTCTCACTTACCTGTTGCAGCAGAACCCAAGCTGTAGCAAGGGGAGCCTGTGTTCCTCCCTGCTTTTGAAAGGGAGCCACAAGCATCAAAGTTCTCAGCAGTGGCCAGTAACTTTGGTTGCTTTGGTTGATTTGGCTGGAGTCTCCAGGCATCCTGAGCTGATCAAAATGCTGAGTGCCTGTAAATGTACTTTTTGCCAACAGGAGTTTCTGGGGAAGTACGTGAATAACTGTAGATGCTCTAAAAAATAAAGAAATCTGGGGACTCAAAATTGCAGAATTAAAGGATGGTTTGGACTTGTGCCAGCTTCTGAAATGGGGAGAAAGCCTTGGAAAAGTCATGGGAATCCCATAATAATTCTGTGTTCACACAAGGGGCTAAAAACAATGTAGCGAATTGTGGACAAAGTGAATGCAGTAAGGGGAAGGATGCTGGGTAACTAGGATGAGATCCTGCAACTGAAAGCTTAATCCTAATCCAAATATATATGAGCTAGAGTTACATGGGCAATAAACTATCTAATAACCCAAACCCCTCTGATTTTTTTTTTTCCCTCCAGAAAACCCTTGAAGTGTGGTTCTTTCAAGTAGTCTGATCTTCCCTTGACATGTTTTGAATCATCAGCCTGGCCAGAACTGCTGGCAGCGCTGCCTGGCCCCCCGAGGAGAGCTTGTGCACACTATAAATGCATCTTTTTCCCCTTCTTCCCCCCTCTCAACATCTTAATTTAGTTTCAGGTGTCCCATGTTGCTGTCTTTGTCCCAGGCTCCCTTCCTCCTGGCACATAACTGCTGTGAAACAAATGTTGGTGCTCTGGGGGTGTTGAAAGGGGGCCCTCTGCTTGTCCTTGGCATCACTAGCTTCCTCTGGCAGATAAGCAAGTGTTGTGAGGCTCTGGGTGTGGGATTTTGGTTGTAGCAGGGTGGTTTGTGGTCACTGGGTAGAGTAGATGACGTCTTATGGTCTCTATTAATGTATTCTGGGATTACAGCTGTGCTAAGTCACTATGTAGGATATTTAGGGGATGTATAATGGCAGATACAGCCCTGTCTTTTACATCAGGCTGATGTATGGGTGCAGGAAGTGTGGAGCTGGCCCAGCTTTCTTGATGTTCTAATGTGTGCATGGTATGTGACTTTATTTTGACACAGATGTATCTTGTGTCAATACCCAGCTGTGGGGAAGTGCAGGACTGTTGTTAGTCCGTGCTGTAGCTCTGTACTAAGTAAAACAGCAAAGAAAATATTTTCATCTCTCAGAATATTTCTTTTGGCCTGGTTCAGTAAGAGAAAGTATGAACTGCCTTTGGAAGTGGATGCCTGTTGGTACAGGTCAGTCCTGCCCTCAGAGCTAAGGCAAGCTGTGTGTGTTTAACTGAAATGGCAGTGGCCATCATGGTGTGAAGGCTCCTGTCATGTTCTGACCAACTGTGCCATGCTTCTCAGTTGCTCTTGGGCCTCCTTTCCCAGTCCCACTCAAAGGATGACAAGACTGCACATTCCTGGTCTGCTGCCGTTCACGCAAAATCTCCTTCTGTTCCAAATGTGCTCAGTCCTGTCAAGATTCATAGTTTGTGCTGAAGTTTTTGGCATTGACTGGATGGTACAATTCCAGTAGTGAGGTCAGCAGCAAAGCTCACGCATACGCAATAGGAATGAAGTGTCGTCAGCAGCTGGGTTACAGAACACAATGAGCTGGGGCATGAGCTGGACTTGTCCCCACTGCTGTTGTGGCCATTTGCTGCTGAAAGCTTCATCTGCTGCTGAAATGTGCCCCTCTTCCCAGAGCCTTGGTTTCTGGCTTTGCTGGAATAAGCTTGTTTTTTGATTTGGGTTTGTTTTTTGTTTTGTTTGATTTTGTTTTTGCCAGCCTGTCTCTACTTCCCTCTGATGGAAGCTTTTCCTGTTATGCTGCTGTTTAATGAAGAAGCCTCTCTGTTTCTGGAAGATATGTATAATTGAATTAAATGGATTAGAAGAATAACCTAGAAAATGTAGATACTGAGGTTTCTTCTTGAAAATATAATACAGCAAAGCCTACTTTTTCTTTTTCTTTCCTTTCACTTTTTATGATTCTTTCACCTGTAGCAGCATTGAAGTTTCGTCTGTTTCCTCCAAAGTTAGTGGGACATTCAGTTACATGTGAAATCATATATCTGGGATGTTGCAAGAATATACCACAGGGATCAGCGAGTCTCTGATGTGGTAAGAAGATGATGATTTTTCAGGTAATACAGGATTAGCATTATTCACACTTAAGAGAGATGATCTGGGACTGTATCTGTTTGGGAGACTTTATAGCTTCTAATTTCTGTGGTGGCATTCCTGGCTTGTGTTCAGCAAAGTGCAGGTGAGCATATGGAACGTGTGTACCTCCCAGTCTTCTCTGGAGCAGCAACCAAAGTTGCTTCAGGTATTTAAAGGTCATTCCCCCTGCTGGGAATGCTCCAGTCTGGAGCTCGCTGTAACTGCCTGATCTGATTTGCCTTGCTGTGTTTGCAGCAGACCTTAGCAATGGTTATAAGCAGTGGACAGTGATTTGTGGCCTGATGTTTGTGGCAGTGGCACTTGTTGAAATGATGCCAAAAATATTGTGAAATCTTTCTTTAAAACTATTTCCAAATGTACCCTCTGTGCCTGGTTCAGCAGCCCTTGGCAGCACAGCTGGGATTTTGGAGCTGATGGTCTCAATGATGCTCCCGTGAGGACTCTGAAGTGGTGTTTGAAAACAAGCAAGGTGTCCTCACAGCCTGAGAGGTGGCTGCTATTTGCTTTGTAACCTAATTTTTCCTGGAAGCTTGATGCCAG